>NW_023494799.1:65000-98311 GCF_904425465.1 Colossoma macropomum
GTCTCCCACAATGCAGATGTTTGACAAGAAGTTATCAATTGTGTTGGATATCCCAGTGCAGAAACCTTCATCTGTAAGTGTGACGAATGTGGAAGAAGATTAATTTTTTATTTCACATAAAATCCTTCTCTACTTACTTCGGTAAATATCCTTTATTTATTTTCTCTATTTTGTGTTGTTTTTACATTAGGGATAGTTTGTTTGAAGTCATTCTGGTAGCGAACTTTTATTTTGAAATAGCGGGGCTCGATTGGCGATGTTATTGGCGCCGGACCGCTCACTGTCCTCAGTTCGCGGTAAAGCTGAGAGGACAGGTAGGTGTTCTTAGAGCTCTCTGTAGAAAGTTGTTTTAAGTTGTTCAAAGCGCTTTTCATGCACTCAGATGCTCAGTTAAGATGTTTAACGTTACTAAGAGTGAACGGCTCTGATTCAGTGACTGTACTGAGCGCATGAGGGTGTTTTATCGAGCGCAGCAGTCTTTTCACTGGTGAATGTTCAGCTACCATTCAGGCTTAATGGCGTCTTTTACCTCACAGCCTTTGTTCGAGAGAGGCAGAGAACTCAGTCAGTGCTGTGCTTTTGCCTCTCATTTTGTATACAGAGAAAAAGAGCGAGAGAATAAATTCGCAGGCAGAGCGTGTCCAGCCTTTCTGTTTACCACCGGCAACACAACGCAGAGGGGTTCGGGGTGTAGAGGGTGCAGCTGAGCCGCACATGCATGCACACCCCAGTCACACATGCAAGGCTCTGTCAGTAACAAATACATATAAATAAGTAACAAATAAGTGTCTATCTAGTAATGTGTAAGTAATAAAAAAAATCTACAAAGCATCTGTGGCGGGCTACTCAAATAAAGTGTTACCTCCATCACTTCAGAGAACGCAGTTCTGCTGCTACACAGTCCAGTGCTCTAGCTGACGCTTGCCATTGGACATGGTGACCTTGTGTGGCTGCTATGGAGTGTCCTGTTGTTCTGATCAATGCTTTTCTGTGGAGATTACATAAGCTGTGTGTGTACAACTAAACGCCTGCGTGAGCAGTGCGTGCACCTTAAATTAGCTGGATTCACTAATTAGAAGGAGTGTCTGGACATTTTCGGTTTCATGACACGACAGAAAGCAGAGCAAAAACAGAGGACTAGAATTTGATTGATCTCCTCCTAATTTGAAAAGCTTCAAGACAGCAGGAGAGAAAGAGAGAGCGTGGTATCCAATTTTTATGTTGTTGATGTTTTAGTCGATTAGTTTCGATTAGTGCAGTGAGTTTCGTTCCCACCTCTCTCTTTCCTCTCTCTTCCTCTCCTCTGAGACTGTGACAGTATCATAGTAGTGCTGGAGCTAAAAGAAAACACCTCCTTCCTGTACATCACTGGACTTAAGTATTTGATTGTAATATTGAAATTCAGCTTTTTGTTTTTCTTAACTGGATTGGATATATTAAGGGTTATGTTCTGTGCTGGCTTAACATTGTCTCAAAAACCAGAAAAAAAACATTTCTTCTTCTCATAATGCATGTATAGTGTGTACATTTGCACGTACAAATTCATTGACAAATTATTTTGTCAAACAGATAAGCTAGATTTGTAAACTGCAGTATGTAAAAATAAGATAAGTGTTTGCCAGAAGGACTGTGTGGTTTTGAAAAGAGTAATGCTATACACAATGCTGTACACAAGTTGGTACAAAGAAAAAAAGAAAGTAAATAATGCTAGACCACAAGCAGTAAACATAAAATATCACACACTGTTAACTTCTCCCAAACTAAGGCCAACAGCAGGTCCTCAAATGAACTTCCAACGAGCTACCCTTTCATACTTTTTCAAAGAGACTCCTGAATGTCCTAAACAATCACTTGAGCATTGTTACTCAACAATAAAACACAAAAAACAGTCTAGGTTAGATTATCATATAACAAAAGTGGCACTACTAACCCAATACAGGCACTTCTTGCGTAAACCTCCATAAAAGGGATTAAAGGTAGCAAACATTAACAAAGTAAAGAAAGCGGAAACTGAGAAGTCGAAAGGTCACATGAATTACAATGAGTGGGTACATTGTGCAAACAAGCTACCCGCTCCATAAGCTTGGATGTCTGGGAATGGCAGCCATGCCAGTCCCTGAGAGAAGTGCCACACAGTTAATACTTCCGCAATATTACCGAGTGCAGAACACCGGCCCGTCATAACTAGCAGGGAAGGACAGTTAAAAACCTACTTGGACGCTTGGTTAACCGACATTTGCGGCCCCCAGGCTAGCAAAACCAGCAAGTGGCACGATAACGGCTTCATTCCTGACTGAGCACACGATGATGGTAGAATGCGTTAGCCTCTTCTGGTGTCTCTAAAATGAGAGTCTCTCCTCCAAACAAAACCTGAAGACGAGCAGACGAAACTGAATTTTTATTTATACAGTGCCTGCTTGACTTCTTTGAATGCGGCACGCTTCTTAACCAGTGTGACGCTTAAATCCGGATAGATTTTTAACGTAGATCTTTTGTAGGTCAGCTCATGTTGTCTAGCCCAGCAAAGAACCCACTCCTTTTCCTGACGACGGTGGAAACACAATGAAAGGTTTCGGTGGTTCCCTTTGTGCAGGCTTTGGGCCGAGGGAGCGGTGGCTCTCTCGAGCTCCAGGAGTTTGTTGAACACGTTTGCTCCCTTAAACTCCATCAGCATCTCAGATATGAAGTTCACCGGGGTTTGGCCATCTTCACTTCCCTCGGAGACGTTCACAATGCGCAGATTTGCTCGGCGAGATCTGTTCTCAGGATCCTCGAAGTACAGAAGATCAGAAGGTCAGAACTGGAAACAAACACAAGAAAGACCGCTCAGTAGCTCTGTGACAGATGCAATACCTCACACTGATCTAACCTAAAGCCTGGGCTTAAATACTGAACTGAAATAATCACATGACAAGCACAAACAGAGAAGCAGCTCAATAATCAGGTGAGGCAGATCTCTGATACGTGGATTGGTATGAGGCAACAGTCACGAGCCCACCAGAGAGGTAGGGTTGGATTATATTTATAGCCCAGAAAGTTTACTCAGTGTTACTTGTGAGAGTTTAAAATCACTCTGAACTTGCTGTTTTAATTATGGAGGGAAAGTTGGTGTGTGAGTAAAAGGAGGAGGGCTGTGTCTGCATTTGCTGTGATTATTCAAAACACGTGGCACAAGATTTGCCTGTAAATTAATGTACATTGGAACAGTTGTGATGATTCTGTTGTGCATAATTTAGTGGTAGGTGTTTGTTTTTGGGTTTAGTGTTTAGCTTCACATTGCATTTCACATACTTTTAAAAATGTCCTGGTTTTTAAATCAGTGATTGAACGTGGATTTTAAATATTGTCTTGACACACTGAGAGTTCTCCCACGAGACAAAGAGCGATAAGCAAAACGCCCACTAAAAGTAAATAACAGAATCCAGCAGCTGCCTCTAAATGGCCACAGCCGCCAAGCTCTCCCAGAGGAGCAGAAGTCCAACCAGCTTCACCATGCAGCACAGTCTAGAGACCTTCTGCTCTCATCCACAATAAAGGCCCAATCCCATTTCTTCTTTTGACCCCTACCCCTTGTTTTCGAGTGTCACCCTAACCCCTTGGAACTGAGTTACAAGGGGTAGTGGTTGAAATCTTGCCCTACGAAATGGGACAACCCTCAAATTAAAAAAAAAAACCCTTGCTTCATTAACACTATCGGTGCTCTGTAGGCGACCCGGCCCACCTTCAGTGATAACAGAGAAGGGAAAATTTCAGCTCCTCACTGCTGAGCTTTAGTTACATTTGGGGCATCACATGCTTTCAAAGAGGGGTATGAGACATTTATTTGTTCTTGCCCACCGCTAAATCTTTGGTGATATGAAGCTGAAGTCTGCTATTTGCCAGCTTCTTGTTTTAATTTCCCCGTTCCACCTTAAATGGTGCAGCAGTTACATTCTGGCGCTTCAGGCGTCAGAACTGCTGGACTATTTAAGGTGGAACGGGAAAGTTAGTTAGCTAGCTACCAAGACAGTAGCATGCTATTAGCGATTTTTATGCTTGTTATGAAGAAAAGGACCGTAATACACTGAAACAACATTAAACTATGATAATACGATGGTTATCGTAATTTTTTACCGGAGAAAATACTTACATTTGTGGGTTTCTTTGGTCGCTCGCGCAGCCATCTTGCCAGTTTTTCTCATAACTCTCCATTTGTAGTGTGCCTCTGGGACTGGGATTGGGCCAAAGTATTAGGACTGCACTCAAGACTCTTTCTTATAGGAAGAAATTCCAGGCAATATGCAAGTTTTGGTCATTTTTTGCAGAAATATGTGAACGTGTAAATGAGCTATGAGGACAGATAATATATAAAATAGAAAATTGTACTCTTCTTTCCTCTGTTCATTAAGTAATGGCTTCATAATTTAATTCGTTCCATTATTTTTAAAGATTGCTGGGTTTAGGTTTTTCTATATGAGGAACAGACACACCTTAATGAAGACAATGATGAGGAAGATGATGATGATGATGAGGATTGATCCCTCTCTAACTGAAAGAAGAAACAGACAGAGGAACCTCTCTAGTGATATTTGTTAGATGACAGAATGATGAAGAGAACCAAAGTATTTACCCTTTTGAGAATTTTTCTATTCTAATGAATATTCAGTTGTTTGTGGTTAATAGTTGTAAATATCTTTAATTTATTTACCTCCAGTAATCACAGATATCTGTCCCGCAGTTTTGCTCTACAAAATGTTCAGATTCCTCCTTTATGGCACAAGTCTTTCTCCTGCTCAGAGAAGCTGAACCAGACCACTCTGGGTGTCAGAACTGGAACTCTTTTGGGGGTATGTTTTCAGGCTCCACTCCAGCTGGTGCCCTTCTGTCAGTTCCTTTAAGTTTCAGCCTTTTTCTGTAGTCCTCCAGAACCCACAGACTCGTGGTTTCCCGCATGCCGCCTGGCGGATCACGGGAATAGCACTGCAGGATCACGGGTCAGCATAGTTTACGGTCAGAACAGCAGTATCTGGTCATTCTTGATCTGTGTGTATATATATATATATATATATATATATATATATATATATATATACATACATATCCAGCCATTACCATATATATATATATATGTGTGTGTGTATATGTGCGCGCGAGTGTGTGTATTTTATATGTAGAAAGTATGTTACTCTCTCAAAAGCAGCCAGCTGTGCCATTGTTGTAGTCCATTCTTCATAAGAGGCAGACGGCTCTTCCTCCAGTGTCTCAAAAGTATCCGTTTGGCTGTTGTAAGAGCCAAAATGATCCACCCCTTTTCGAAGAAAGACAGGTCAGAGTCTTGAATTTCAGTGGTTGAATCTAAAATAGACAATTTTGCAGAGATTTGGAACCTTTTGTTCCATGTAGAATGGAGGCACCACCTCCTTCACATCTCCAACAGGAATCTACTGGCATTAGGTTCCATTTATATAATTGGTGTGGTGTCCGGTGCTATCTATGTATTATTTTCAATTTAATAAACCTATTGCCCATTTCTTTATACATTGTATGGATATTATTCAGACATGACTCCCAGTCTTTGGTAGGAATGTCCATCGCCATGTCCCCTATCCTTTGTTTCTTAACTGAGCAATGAGTTGCTTAGTTGTTCCTGCAGTAAGTGATAAATCTTGGGTGCTGTACCTTTATTTGATGGTGACTTAGTAATTCTTCAAATGGGCTGCCAATAGGGCAGGATAGGGGGCTCCCTAACCAGTCAGACAGGATGATTCGCATCCAAACAGTTGAGCAGAAAGTCACTTCATCGTTCCTCCTCACTGCATCACTCCAGTGCAGTCAAAGTTCTCCATCCCAGGGCCTCACAGAACAACTCTGGAAGAAAAAAAAAGTTTAATCACATTTTAAACATTTTATCTTTCTTCACCTGCAGCTCACCTTTCCTCCTGCTTCTTTCTCATTCTGAGTTCCCTTCTTCTTCCTTTCCGTCTATACTGGAGTGTGTACACTCAGAAATGGAACGTTTTCCGTTCTTCATGGCACAAGTCTTTCTCCTGCTCAGAGAAGCTGAACCAGACCACTCTGGGTGTCAGAACTGGAACTCTTTTGGGGGTATGTTTTCAGGCTCCACTCCAGCTGGTGCCCTTCTGTCAGTTCCTTTAAGTTTCAGCCTTTTTCTGTAGTCCTCTGGAACCCACAGACTCGTGGTTTCCCACATGCCGCCTGGCGGATCACGGGAAAAGCACTGCAGGATCACGGGTCGGCATAGTTTACGGTCAGAACAGCAGTATCTGGTCATTCTTGATTAATAAAAACATTCTTGGCAAACGATTTCTTCTCCTTTATTTAAAAAAAAACAAAAAAAACATACAATTAAGTGATATGTAATGTGATCACTGACAAATATATAGTATTTACTTACAAAACTTACAAAAATTACGTGTGTATACACACATACGTGTGTGTGTGTATATATTTATGTGTGTATGTATATGTGTGTGTGTGTATATATGTATTGTATATGTAGAGAGTATGTTACTCTCTCAAAAGCAGTCTTTGGTAGGAATGTCCATCGCCATGTCCCCTATCCTTTGTTTCTTAACTTTGAGCAATGAGTTGCTTAGTTGTTCCTGCAGTAAGTGATAAATCTTGGGTGCTGTACCTTTATTTGATGGTGACTTAGTAATTCTTCAAATGGGCTGCCAATAGGGCAGGATAGGGGGCTCCCTAACCAGTCAGACAGGATGATTCACAATTAGACATACCTCCAGAACTGATTCTGTGGTAATTTATATTTGTCCACTATTTGACTGAAGCGTAGGAAATGTTCAGTATTGCTGTCAAATAGGTGCATAGCGTAAGTAATCTCAGTATTACGCCATAGTGGCCAATTAACAGTTTTGCCTCCAATTCGAATCTGCTTATTATTCCACCAAGGTGCTTGGGGGGAAACAGTCTCAACGACCGGCTCTATGCAATTTATACCATACTACTTTAGTGTTAATGATAATAGGGTGGTCTTTCTGTGCCAAATAATTCAGATCATGGAGTTAACCCACCGTTAACTTCAGTCTCTATTTGGAACCAACTTGGTTTATCTCTTGACTCATAATTTGGTAGCCAATTCTCAAATACTTTATATTAATAGCCCGATAGTACCATTTAAAGTTAGGAAGGGAAACCCCCCCCTTCTTTGTATGTGCTTGTAATTTCTGTGTACATAATCGGTGCTGCGAATTTCCCCAAAAAAAATCTAGAATAAGAGTATCAAGATCCCTAAAAAAAGGGTCAGTGATATTCAGTGGTAGGTGAGATAACAAATAGTAGATTACGGGTGCAGTCATCATTTTAATGGACTGTATTTTCCCCCAGAGCGTAAGATGAATTTTAGTCCACCTGCCAAAGTCTAATTTAATTTTTTGAAGTAAAAGATTGATATTTTCTCTGACCGTATCTCTGTAATCAGGGGTTATTAGAATACCCAAGTATTTGATGCCTTTTAAGGACCAACGGAACTTCCACTGATGGAACAGAATAGAAGGGCAGTGACCTGATAGAGGCATAGCTTCTGACTTATCCCAGTTGATATGATATCCTGATAAAAGTGTAAATTCCTCAATACAGTTGAATAAGACAGGAATAGATTTTTCGGGCTGTGTTAGCAGTAGAAGCATATCGTCCGCATATAGTAAAAGTTTATGCTGTCTATTACCCACTGTGATTCCATGAATGTCTAGATTATTCCTCAACTTCTGTGCTAAGGGTTCCAAGGCAAGTATAAACAATTCAGGACAGCCTTATCTCGTGGATCTGTACAATTGGAGTGGGTCAGATATAAGACCGTTTGTCAGAACAGAAGCATAGGGGGTGTCATACAAGGTTTTGATCCATGCAATAAAGTTTTCTCCAAAGCCAAATCTTGCGAATTATCGAAGAGATAAGTCTATTCAACACAAACAAATGCCTTGGCAGCATCTAGCGATAGAGCTGTTGTTGGGTGGGTGGAGTTGTGTACAAGGTACTGTAGGGTAATTAATCGTCTGATATTATCTGAACTATAGCGATCTGGAATAAAACCGGATTGGTCCATATGAATTAGGCTTCCAATGACTTTTGACAAGCGATTTGCCAAAACCTTCGACAAAATCTTTTGATCACAATTAATTGAAGAAATAGGCAGATGGCCACTAGTTTCTAAAGCATCTTTTCCTTTTTTGTGTATGAAGGAGATAACTGCAGTATGCATGGATTGTGGTAATGTGCCAATTCTACACGCATCATTATACACCTCAAGCAATAAAGGGCCTATGATATCTTCAAATGCTCTATAAAAATCGACAGGAAATCCATGAAGCCCATGGGATTTATTAAGCAGCATACTTTTAATTGCTTGAATAATCTCCTAGTTTCAGTGGTGCTTCTGGAAAGTTTCTATCATCTTCAGAGAGTTGTGGGAGATTAAGGTTGATAAAAAAGTTGTCCAACTTTTGTTTGTCTATGTCACCCTGTGATGTGTAAAGGGTATTATAGAATGATCTAAATTTGTCATTTATTTGCTTAGGAGAGGTGGAAATGTTCCCATCTGTCTGTCGTACACAAGCTATAAAATTTATGCTGTCTTGTCTTAAGCGGGGGGCCAGAAGTCGGCCAGGTCTTTCACCCGTTTCCCAATATGTCTGTTTGGTTTGAAATAAAGCGTATTCTGCTTTCTTAGAATATCATTGGTTTAATTGATATTTAGTAGCGATCATTTTATTTAGTGTACACCCATCATTATTTAGGCAGAGGAAAACTGGGGCGTGGTCTGACATAACTATATTACCTATGCTAGTACTAACCAAGTGGTCCACCAGTGACTGGGAGATTAAAAAATAGTTGATTCTAGTATAGACATTATGGGGGTGTGAAAAGAACGAATAATCTCTTTGAATAATATTTTCCATCAGGATGCATCTATCTCCAGATATCTCTTAAACCCAAGTCAGAGGCTAGTTGTCTAATGGCAACAGCTGACCTACTCTCTATATTGCATCTGGGCTGGGATCTGTTGAGATCCTGATCCAGTATTTGATTAAAATCACCACTTAATATTATCTGAACATCTCCTGGATCTAAAGTTGTGACAGATTATGAAAGAATTCTGGTCTATCGGAGTTGGGTGCATAAATATTACAGAGAGCCACTGGTGTGTCCAGTAGTTGCCTTTGTACTATTACATAGTGCTCCTCTGAATCAGTTAACACCTCTGTTTCATTAAAATGAACTGACTTATTTATCAGAATAGAAACCCCTCTGCTTTTGCTGGGACCTGGGCTTGAAAATACTTTCCCCACCCATGAGCATCTCAGCTTTAAAGATTCTTTCTTATTTAGATGTGTTTCTTGAAGAAAGGCTATGTCAACTTTGGATGATTTTAAATATGCCAGGATTTTCTTTTTTTAATTATGTTATGAAGTCCTTTAAGGTTCCAGCTGGCTATGTTTAAGTCAATTGTGTTTGCCATAGTGTAACCAAATGTTCATATATTGTGTGCGTACTAAAAACATAAATATTATCAGTAAAGTGATCCAGTGTGATGAAAAACAGCACTTACAAATACAAAAACCTAAACCAGTAAAAAACCAAATATACTATATACAAGCCCAGTCATATTCCAAGGACTGGCACACAAAAGCATGAACCAAAACATAGGCTCACTGCGGTTGAAAAACCTGAGGTGATCACCTCAAAACTCGACTTTCCCACCACCCAACATCTTACGTCTTTCGAACCCCTGTCTGTTGTATTAAATGGAAAAGCAATTAAGTATAGTCTTGTTGGGCTGCACTGGTTAAGGACTGTTATGACAACCTGATTTGTTTGAGAAGAATCTAACACTCTGCTAATTCCAATACGTGAGAAGCAGAAAAAAAATAAATAATAAAAAAAAAAACAGGCTGACATGTACCAGTGCAGGCTACCAGGCCTCAGAGAGGAAAGGGAGCTGTCAGCAGCTATTTATTTACTCTGTAAATTGTATACTTAAGTCAGCCATCTTTGGTGATCTTCTTCCAGATGAACTCTGCCGCTTCCGCGGGTGAGGTGAATCGTGCTCCGTTGTGTTTGATCTCCAGAGTGGCAGGAAAACGGAGTGTGTATTCCACACCTTTACTCCTCAAATCAATCTTGATTTGTTTGAATGACACTCTTTGATCCATGACGTGTTTGGAGTAGTCCAGAAAAAACATAATCCTGGCACCTTGCCATAGAATCTGTCCTTTCTCCCGGGCCCTTTGAAGCATCTCCTCTTTCACTAGCGTAGCAGATTGACCATGATGGGCCTCGGCTGGTTCCCCTCCCTCTGGTCTCGTCTCAGCAGGGCGGTGGGAACATGGTGAGCTCGCTGTATCTCCAGGGTCAGGAACTGGTGCTCCAGTATTGCTGGAATCTCCCGCAGCAGAAACTGAATCATATCGTCTCTCTCTTTTAACTCCGGTATACCCCAAAATTTGACATTACAATGTCACCCTCTGTTATCCAAGTCATCGATACGATGGAGCTCAGCGTGCTAATTTTCCCCTCAATATCCTCCACTGTAGCCTTAATTTCTTTTGTGTCCTGCTCAATGTTTTGTGTGGACACAAGAATTGCTCTTATCTCTGAAGCAAGAAAAGCCAGTGTGGGCTCACCAGCATCCCTGATACAGCCGTTGTATCTTCAGGTGGCCTGTTAACAAAGGCATCCATTTTCTTGCTAGCTTTAGCCGGCTGTGTTGGTGGCGTTTCTTTGAGGCGCTGAGGCTTTCGGGTTTCTCAAGTAGGCATTGAAATTTTGATACCTAGTGCTCGATAAACTATTCTTACTGCTGACTGTTGTGTTTTATATAAGACAATGCAGGGATATTTATCGTTGATTATATTTTCAGTGTCAGGTTTCAGTGAGCAACTTTCTATGCTGCCATCTCCATTGAAAGCCCACGTGACCCCCCCAGCTTTTGTCTCTCTTAATCGTAATCCTGCTTCAGGAAACCCATGAAAACAGAACCGAAGTCATATTCCATTATTCCTAGCTTGGGCGTTCAGACAAGAAGCTGAACCACTTTGACCACTCAAAGGTTGAAGCCTGTTCCGTCCATCTTCATCACCCACTAAAAAAGAAATCATTTAAAATGGTAGAAAACCCATGGTGGACCATGTGGGTCCAATCATAGTGTATTTTTGGCGCCACAAGTGTACAGAGTTTGGTCAGTCCAGTTTGGCCTGGACTACATAAAAATTGAATATCTGGTAGAAAAGCACTGTAGACGTTCTGCTCTTACCTTTGGTGGAGTTTGACATAGAGACATAGAGACGCTTATCGTCTGTGTGAATACCAATTTAAGTTTAACCCATCGGGTGGCTGATCTGACCCCTATCATTGTGTTATCGCCTGTCTCTGTTCATTCGCAGCAGCTCGCAGTGCAGGAACGATATGAGCGTCTGTGAAGAGTGAAGTGTTAAAGCAGCAGGTTGTGCAGACAGTACAGAGAAACCGTGCTGTGGTGTTGAATTCCCTCGTGAATCAGTGCGGTTCAGAACCGAACTAAAGGAAAAGCTGGACAGGTCCACACCATCCACGGCAGGTCTGAAAGCTCCTCCAGCTGAAATGGAGATTCTGATTGGCTCCGCATAACCACAGTACTATGAAAAGTGGGGGGTCAAATGCCTGTTTGCCACCATGTTTCCGACGGCACTATCACATAATAATAATAATAATAATAATAATTGTCAAATGAGAATGTACTTCCTTTTTAATGTTGTTTAATGCAGTAAGACAGAACTCCAATGCAAATGAAATGATAAACACGACAGCAAATGTTCCATAAATTGTAACTGACAGATTCTTCACCCAATAAAACGGATACATTTGAAACCACAGGCTGCTGAAGCAAAACTAGAACATAACGGAAATGAGCAGGCGTGATATATTTGAGCTTTTTCTGTTTTATGACAAAATATTACACACATTGCTTATTACTATCCAATAATGATAATAATGATAAAACCATTATCTGAATAATCTTATTATTGTTAGTTATAGTAGAAGTATTAATTTTCAGTGGAGATTTTGTCATTTTTTGTTATATTTACTTGCACATTAATACCTTTTCAATTCTTGACAGCATGATCATTTTTATCACGTGGGCCACTTTTGGCTCTCATGCGACAGTGAGCCAGCAGTTCCATAGTGGTCCACATCCGTACATACGTGTATGTCTTGGGACAGTGATACTATAGAGTAAGTGTATAGCTGCAGTGTTAATTGGTGTTGTATTAATGTTGTTGAGTCCAGTGCACTGAGAAAATGGAACATCTGAGTTTGGAAGTGCGGCTAATTCTCTTTCACTCAATAGACAAGGCAGCTGCACATCAGCTATGGTAGCACCTTCTGGGTGAGGGGTTATGTGGTCCTGCCCAATCTGTACCAAAAACGTTGAAACTCACAGAGGCAGGCTTTTTACTCCACACTCTAGACAATAAAAGAATGAGCCCCACTTGGAGGTATGAAAATGTAAATGCCATGGCTTTGAAAAATGAATGAAAAGCCATTCTTTCTTGACAAGAGATAGTCAGAACACACACCTGGGCACCTGGGCAACACCTGGGGTTCATTACCCACAACTGCATAGGTGACCAACTGCCTGCAGTCCTGAGACCATGCCTGTTCCAAGCCCCCTTAAAAAACTGGAGAGTAGTCTGGATGTGTGAGAGGAACGGACCAACATGCCCTCATTTTTTAAAACATAATTCAGCTGCTGTTTGAAATCAGAGTGAGACTGAAGCCATTCTCTAAACCTATTATCTAGAACACTAAACTTCTCTCACTAACTACTGTTCATAAGTTCTCTCTACTGCTGAAAGAATGAACCCGTGATCCAAAAGGAAACCAAATGTTACATTAACTTTGTTCTTCCCATTTAATATTATAAGATTATTGTAGAACATTTACTAAAACTATTATCTAGAGCACTATATAGGGTTAGTGTAGATCATTTACTAAAACTATTATCTAGAACACTAAACATCTCTCACTTACTACTGACTGTAGGTTCTAGATACTGCTGAAAGAATGAACCTGTGATCCAAAAGAAAAACAAATGCTACATTAATTTTGTTCTTTCCATTTAATATCATTATAAGATTATTGTAGAACATTTACTAAAACTATTATCTAGAGCACTAAACTTCTCCCCTTCCTGGATCGGGGCCTTGTCGTGGCGGAAGGGCTTGTGTGGTCTAGGGATCTTCAGAGCTAAGTCATCGGGAGCAACATGCTCCTGGTAGGGTCTCCCAGGGCGAACAGGTCTGGAGTGAAGACCCAGACTAACTCGATCCAAAAACCTCCATGAAAAACGGACGCAAAACATCGTGTACCCTGCCCGGGAGAGGGTCACCGGGACCTACCCCTGGAGCCAGGCCTGGGGGTAGCGTCCCTCGGCGAGCGCCTGGTGGCCGGGCAGCCCACGTAACCCGGCCGGGCTCAGCCCGAAGAGGCAACGTGGGGGGACCATGTGGGCCCACCACCCGCAAGGTCCAGCATGGGGGAGTGGTGCAGTGCCGTACAGGCAGTGGGAGATGGCAGGGGGGCCCTTGGTGGCCTAGGCCCCTGCGGCAGAAACTGGCTCTTGGTACGTGGAACGTAACCTCACTGGGGGGGAAGGAGCCGGAGCTTGTGCGGGAGGTTGAGAGGTACCAACTAGATATAGTTGGGCTCACCTCCACCCACAGTATCGGCTCTGGAACCAAACTCCTGGATAGGGGTTGGTCCCTCTCCTACTCCGGGGTTGCACAAGGTGAGAGGCGCCGGGCGGGTGTGGGGATACTCACGAGTCCCCGGCTGGCGGCAGTACAGTTGGAGTTTGTCCCGGTGGACGAGAGGGTCGCCTCAATGCGTATTAAAATTGCAGAGAGGAAAACTCTGACTGTTGTGTGTGCTTATGCACCAAACAACAGGTCGGAGTATTCGGCCTTCTTGGAGCAAGTGGGCGGGGTTCTGGAAAGGGTCCCAACTACAGACTCCATAGCCTTACTGGGAGAGTTCAATGCTCATGTTGGCAATGACTGGGAGACCTGGAGAGGTGTGATTGGGAAGAACGGCCTGCCCCATCTAAACCCGAATGGTGAGTTGTTATTGGACTTGTGTGCTAGGCATGGATGGTCCATAACGAACACCAAGTTCCAACCCAAGGATGTTCATAAGTGTACGTGGTACCAGAGCTCCTTGGCTGAAAGGTCAATGATCGACTTTGTTGTCGTTTCATCTACTCGGGACCGTATGTTCTGGACACTCGGGTGAAGAGGGGTGCTGAGCTGTCGACTGATCACCACCTGGTGGTGAGTTGGATCAGATGGCAGGGAAGACTAATGGTCAGACCCGGTAGGCCCAAGCGAATAGCGAGGGTGTGCTGGGAATGACTGCCGGAGGCCCCTGTTCGGAATGATTTAAACTCCCACCTCCGGGAGAGCTCTCTCATGTCCGGCAGGAGGTAGGAGACATGGAGTCTGAATGGACCCTGTTCAAAACCTCCATTGTGGAAGCTGCCAGGCATGGCTGTGGCCAAAAGCTTGTGGGTGCCTGTCAGGGCGGTAACCCAAGAACCACCTGGTGGACACCGGTGGTGAGGGAGGCCGTCAAGCTGAAGAAAGAGGCCTTTAGGGACTGGATGGCCCGGGGGACTCCGGACTCAGCAGATAGGTACCGACCGGCAAAAAAGGTGGCAGAAGCAAAATCCAGGGCATGGGACGAGTTTGGTGGGGCCATGGAAAAAGACTTTCGGTCAGCCTTGAGGAGGTTCTGGACAACTGTCCGGCGACTCAGGAGCGGTCGGGGTGACTGCGCCCAGGCTGTATTCAGCAGGGGTGGAGAAACTCTGACTTCAAATGAGGATATTGTCGGTCGGTGGAAAGAGCACTTTGAGGAACTCCTTAATCCGGGTGACATGCCTCCCTCACGGGAGTCAGGGCCAGAGGCCTCTGGCGTGTCAAGCTCCATTTCCCTGGTGGAGGTCACTGAGGTAGTTGGCAAGCTCTTCAGTGGCAAGGCACCGGGGGTGGATGAGATTCGTCCGGAGATGCTTAAGGCTCTGGATATTGTGGGGCTGTCGTGGCTGACACGCCTCTGCAATAGTGCATGGACCTCGGGAACAGTACCCTTGGACTGGCAGACCGGGGTGGTGGTCCCTATTTTCAAGAAAGGGGACCGGAGGGTGTGTGCCAACTATCGGGGTATCACACTGCTCAGCCTCCCTGGGAAAGTCTATGCCAAGGTGCTGGAAAGGAGACTTCGGCCGATAGTTGAACTTCAGATTGAGGAGGAACAATGCGGATTCCGTCCCGGCCGTGGAACAATGGACCAGCTTTTCACCCTCTCACGGATTGTTGAGGGGGCATGGGAGTTTGCCAACCCAGTCTACATGTGTTTTGTGGATTTGGAGAAGGCTTACGACCGTGTTCCCCGAGATATCTTGTGGGAGGTCCTCCGGGAGTATGGGGTGCCGGGGTTACTACTCCGGGCCATTCAATCTCTGTACGCCCGGAGTGAGAGCTGTGTTCGTATACTCGGCATTAAGTTGGACTCTTTCAGTGTTAGCGTTGGACTCCGCCAGGGTTGTGCCCTGTCTCCACTCCTGTTTGTGATATTCATGGACAGGGTGTCAAGGCGTAGCCGGGGTCAGGAGGGCATTATGTGTGGAGGCCGGAGGGTGGCGTCTCTGCTATTTGCAGATGATGTTGTTCTTTTGGCTGGATCACATGGATGCCTCCAGCGCACACTGGAGCGGTTTGCAGCTGAGGGTGAAGCGGTTGGTATGCGGATCAGCACCTCCAAGTCTGAGTCCATGGTCTTAGCCCGGAAAAGGATGGTATGCCCACTCCAGGAAGGGGGAAAGGACCTGCCCCAGGTGGAGGAGTTTAAGTATCTCGGGGTCTTGTTCACGAGTGATGGGAAGAAGGATCGTGAGATCGACCGCAGGCTGGGACAAGCGGCAGCAGTAATGCGGTCGCTGTACCGGACTGTAGTGGTGAAGAGGGAGCTGAGCCGTAAGGCGAAGCTCTCTGTTTACCGATCGGTCTACATCCCGACCCTCACCTATGGTCATGAGCTGTGGGTAGTGACCGAAAGAATGAGATCGCGAATACAAGCGGCAGAAATGAGCTTTCTTCGCAGGGTGGCGGGCTACACTCTATTTGATAGGGTGAGGAGCTCGGCCATCCGGGAGGAGCTCGGAGTAGAGCCGCTACTCCTCCGCATTGAGAGGAGCCAGCTGAGGTGGTTCGGGCATCTGATCCGGATGCCCCCGGGACGCCTCCCGGTGGGGGTGTACCAGGCACGGCCTACCGGAATAAGACCCCGGGGTCGTCCTAGGACCCGCTGGAGGGATTATATCTCCAAGTTGGCCTGGGAGCGGCTTGGGGTCCCCGGGAATGAGCTGGAGGAAGTTGCGGGGGACAGGGTCACCTGGGATTCTCTGCTCTCCCAACTGCTACCGCGACCCTATCTGGACTAAGCGGTTAACGATGATGATGATGATGATGACTAAACTTCTCTCATTATCGACTGATAAGTTCTCCCTTGTTCTGGTCATTTTCAAATAATTTTTTTTCTTCCCGTTTAATGCCATTATAAGGTCAGTGCAGATAATTTACTAAAACTATTATCTAGAACACTAAACGTCTCTCACTTACTACTGATCATAGGTTCTAGATACTGCTGAAAGGATGAACTTGTGATCCAAAAGGAAATTGATCTTTTTCACATGATTTTTTCTTCCCCCTTTTATACCAGTATAAAATTAACGTAGATTGCTTACTAAAACTATTACCTAGAACACTAAACTTCTCTCGCTTGCTACTGATCCTGTTTTCTCTCTACTACTGAAAGGTTGAACCTGTGATCCAAAAGTAAAGTGATCATTGTCATTTTATTTTTTTTTCTTCCATTTAATACCATTATAAGATCAATGGAGATCATTTCCTAAAACTATTATCTAGAACACTAAACTTCTCTCACGAACTACTGATCATAAGTGCTCTCTACTGCTGAAAGGTTGAACCTGTGATCCAAAAAGAAAAGGGTCTTTTTCACATTCATTTTTTTCTTATCATTTAATACCCTTATATGATTATTGAGGATCATTTTTTTAAAACTATTATCTAGAACACTAAACTTCTCTTACCAACTACTGATCATAAGTTCTCACTACTGCTAAAAGGATGAACCCGTGATCCATAGATCATTTACTAAAACTATTATCTAGAACAGTAATCTTCTCTCACTTGCTACTGATTCTCTGTTATCTCTACTGCTGAAAGGTTGAATCTGTGATCCAAAAGTAAAGTGATCGTTGTCATATTCTTTTTTTTCCCATGTAATATCATCACAAGATTATTGTAGACCATTTACTAAAACTATTATCTAGAACACTAAACTTCTCTGACGAAGTACTGAACATGTTCTCTGTACTGCTGAAAGGATGAACCTGTGATCTAAAAGTAAAGTGATCATTTTCACTGTAATTTTTTCTTCACATTTAGTACCATTATAAGATTATTGTAGATCATTTCCTAAAACTATTATTTAGAACAGAATTCCACGTTGTCTGAATGCGGTTTTGTTCCAGTCAGTCTGTAAAGCAAAAAGAGAAAGGCAGCCATCTTCTATGACTTAAAGTGAACTCCGTTTCTAAATAGGCATAATAATTAGGCTCCGTTCATATTATCAGGCTGAAGTGGCACAAATCTGATTTTTAGCCCTAATGTGACTCAGATCTGATGTTTTCAGAGCTGTGTGGACACAAATCTGATCGTTTCAAATCTGACCTAAGCCACTTTCATATGTGGTCCTAGATCGGATACGTATCCGATTTGTGGCCATGTGACCTTAATGTGACGCTCAGATTGGAGTTCATGTTCTTTTTTTTCCCACTGCGCCATCATTCAGCGTTACCATGGCAGCAGCGCCGAACAGCAGTTAAAGCCTGTAAACGGTGGAAAAGCAGCTCGTCTCACCTTTTTCTCCTTCGTCTCACTCTAATAATGAAGCTGAGAGCTGATCAGAGTTAATGATCTTCTCAGCGAAGCTCGTTCTGACCGTTAGTCTGTTTGTTGATGACGCTCGTGACGCACGTGATTCAGTCACGTGACGTTACTGAGTAGGATGTGTTCATGAGGGTCATTTCAGGACGCCGGTTCGTCACGTTAATGACAGATTTGAGTCACTTACATAAACGAGTGAGAACCATCCTGTCAGAGAGATCGGATTGGAGCAAAAAATCAGATTTGAGAAATGAGGCTTGTAATGTGAACTTAGCTTTAGAGACCGCCTGCACCAACGGCTACATTAAGAAAAGTTACACCCACCAATCTTATGCAGCTCCCAAGGCCATGTGTGGCTCTCAGAAGTGGACCAGCAGTCTGGCATAGTGCATTCAGCATTCAGGTTTTTAAAAAAAATGGATGTGCTGGATCTCTTGGCCTAAAAAAGGACTGGAGCTTGAATTAAAGAAATAATTGCACTTAAGTGGAATATTGGTCAGGGAAAAAGAAGACACTCCACAATTTGTTTAGCCCATGTTAACCAGCATGTATTAACATAAGAACTATCAGAAATGTTGTCCCAGGGGACCATAAGTGACCCTTATTTGTCCCACAGCGGGGAAATTCACCACCATATTTTATCCATCCGTGCAGTAAAAAACCCACGTACACACTATTGAACACACACACTAGGGGGCAGTGAGCACATTTGCCCGGAGTGGTGGGCAGCCCTATCCACAGCGCCTGGGGAGCAGTTGGGGGATAGGTGTCTTGGTACGAACCGGCAACCTTTTGATCACAAGGCTGGGTCCAAATCACTGGTATAATGCCCAAATAACACATTCTACATGCTGCACTCATTATGCTGGAAATCATTAATACCCTGGAATTTTGCTAAACTGTTTCCAATTTCTTCTGATCTTTTTCTTCCAAAATGTTCAACTTTTGTCTCTTTAGTCCACAGAGTATTCTCCCAAAGGTCTTGGGGATCATCAGGATGTTTTCTGGTAAAACTGAGACGAGCCTATATGTTCTTTTTGCTCAGCAGTGGTTTTCGTCTCAGAACTCTGCCATGCAGGCCATTTTTGCCCAGTCTCTTTCTTATGGTGGAGTCATGAACACTGACCTTAACTGAGGCAATTGAGGCCTGCAGTTCTTTGGATGTTGTTGTGGGGTCTTTTGTGACCTCTTGGATGAGTCGTCCTGCGCTCTTGGGGTAATTTTGGTCGGCCGGCCACTCCTGGGAAGGGTCACCACTGTTCCATGTTTTTGCCATTTGTGGATAACGGCTCTCACTGTGGTTCGCTGGAGTCCCAAAGCTTTAGAAATGGCTTTATAACCTTTCCCAGACTGATAGATCTCAATTACTTTGTTTCTCATTTGTTCCTGAATTTCTTTGGATCGCAGCATGATGTCTAGCTTTTGAGGATCTTTTGGTCTACTTCACTTTGTCAGGCAGGTCCTATTTAAGTGATTTCCTGATTGACAACAGGTGTGGCAGTAATCAGGCCTGGGTGTGGCTAGGGAAATTGAACTCAGCTTTCCAAAGATGTGATAAACCACAGTTAGTTTATGATTAAATGGGGGGGTAATCACTTTTTCACACAGGGCCCTGTAGGTTTGGATTTCTTTTTCCCTTAATAATAAAGACCTTCATTTATAAACTGCATTTTGTGTTTACTTGTGTTATCTTTGTCTAATATTTAAATTTGTTTGGTGATCTGAAACATTTAAGTGTGACAAACATGCAAAACAATAAGAAATCAGGAAGGGGGCAAACACTTTTTCACACCACTGTAGTTTTGCAAGGGTATACTGCTGTTAGCTGCTCTGGTGTAGAGATACTCCTGTCTAGCTTCAAGACGAAAACTTGTTCCACACAGCAGGAGCTGGCACACATTTCGCAGAAGGACGCGGAGGTCACACTGGTGCCAAGGACACTCCCAGTGCCCTGCAGTTCTCTTGGTCATGTTGAGGCAGTCTGCATGGTAAACCTTTTAACACCCTGGCCTTTTGCAAGAAACCATTTGGCCCCCATCACCACAGTTAAAGCACTCATCTCACTCCTTGGTAAGTTCCTGCCGTGGTTTGCATGTCATGTGTGCTCTCTTAGTCTTACGACCATTATCATCTGATGGAGGACTGTTCTTTGGCCTCACACCTAGGAAGCTGCTACAGTTGGGTGCAGCACATTTACACACAGTTTTCCCATTCCCCAGACACTCAGGGTTGTAGTTGAATACTAGCTTAGCACCAGCAGAAATGTCTACCAGGGCGAAGAGTCCAACTCAAGAATTTCCATTTACTGTCCATTTCTGACTCTCATAGTAAGGCTGGCAACTGTGGTTCATGAATGTGGCCTTGTTTCCCTTGGGTCCTGAATCAATAATACGGTCCTTATCTTGTGTTAGCATGTAGAAGTTCCTGATGTCGTTCTCCTGAGCGTGTCTGATCTGGGCTCCATATTCCTCCTCATTGATCACCTCTCCGACTTACCCACTTACAAACTCCCCCTTTTTGATGCCTTGACAGCAGTGCAGGCCCCAGCCTTGTGACAGCATTCTGAAAATCTCCACTCACGCTTCATAAAGCGTTGGTTCTGGCATCGCTCTCCTGCTGGGCACACCTGAAGATGGCATCCATTCCACTCTGTTTCTCATCTGTGGCTTTGCAGTTGCAGCGTTGAATCTCAGTGCCAAAGTCAGCTGTGATGAACTGCACTTTACAAATTGGTCGGTTCACCTTAATGTACTTGTAAGGTGGAAGTTTCTCATCATTTCTCCCGTCCTCCTGAAGCTGCTGAAGTTCTGTCTCTGCCTGCTGTTCCTTGAATCATACTGCCACATCCTTCAAAGCTTTCTTGTAAACAGATTCAGCCCCCTTTTTTCTTTACTGTTGGCTTCTCCTTCAATGTTTGGAAAGACACAAGCCAGTTTTTATCCCCTTGATGTTGCCACATATTTCGCAGCGAGAGACGCTGTGCCGCCTTCTCCAAGGAAGACTCGTAGTTTTTCCGATTCTGTTAGAATTTCAAAATTTGGGAGAATGTTTTTTAATTTTATTATGAAATTTTCTCGCTCCAATTTGAATTTTTCATACTGAAGGAGGAAGTGCAGCTCTGTCTTGACCTCACCGCTCTCACAGTGACCGCACAGTCTTCTCTCTCTGGGCAGCCAGTGACTGTGGTCACTGAGCCTGTACTTGGTCAGGATCTGCCTCTGCTGTGGTCACTGAGTCTGTACTTGGTCAGGATCTGTCTCTGCTGTGGTCACTGAGCCTGTACTTGGTCAGGATCTGCCTCTGCTGTGGTCACTGAGTCTGTACTTGGTCAGGATCTGTCTCTGCTGTGGTCACTGAGTCTGTACTTGGTCAGGGCTGAGCTCTTGGGTTTTAAGTGCTTTATATTGCAGTGAATTTGAATTACTGAATTTTAGATGCTGACAGAATTTTAAAGCTCTTTTCTGAACAGGTATAATCAGTGGAAATCGGCCTAATTCTGCCCTGCATGCATTTGTTGGTGTTTTTTGTTGAACTTTTAAATATTTCTGCAGAATTCTGCATGCAGGGACTCTGTGGGATGCTTGTCCCATCTAGTGTAGTCGTGCGTACTGAGTGGACCCCATACCTCACTTCCATATAGCGCAATTACACTATCAAACATTTTACACCAGATTTTGATTGGGATGTCTGCTTTGTGGAATTGTCTCCTAATGGCGTAGAGAGTCTCCGCACTTTCTCTTTCAGTGCATTCACTCCCAGATCAAAGTTTCCTGAGGCACTGATTTTCAGTCCTAGGTAGCCATAATGTAACGAATGCTCTAGGGCGGCGTTTCCTAGAGTGAAAAGGTGTCTGTTTTCCTGAGATTTCTCTCTCTATTCTCTCTGCTCTCTTCTCTTCTCCTCACCTCTCCTCTCTATTCTTTTCTCTCTCCTCTCCTCTCTTCTCTCTCCTCTGTTCTCCTCTCTCTCTCTCTTCTCCTCTCTATTCTCTCTGCTCTCTTCTCTCTCCTCTTCTCCTCACCTCTCCTCTCTATTCTCTTCTCTCTCCTCTCCTCTCTCTTCTCTCTTCCATCTCCTCTCTTCTCCTTTCCTCTCTCTTCTCTCTTCCATCTCCTCTCTTCTCCTTTCCTCTCTCTTCTCTCCTCTCCTCTCTATTCTCTCTTCTCTCTCCTCTCTATTCTCTCCTCTCTCTCTCTCCTCTATTCTCTGAGAGAGATTTAGACTACAAAGCTCAGTTTTAAGCTGCTGTTTTCAGACAGGGCGTTGGTCTCAGAGATGGACAGAGTGATCTTTTAATAAAATAATTTCTGCAAACCTGATCTTCGACTCTCTTCCGTGGCAAAGACAAAGATCTGCATTACTGTGATTAAAGTTCTGTCATGAGGTGACGTAAGACAACAAAGGACATGCTGTGAAGTGCGGGTTTGGGGTGGACTGGTGGAAAATGGGAGTTCTATAAACTGTTATGACCATGCTCTCACTCACTGATGTTTTTAATTTCTGTAAATGGACTGAATAAATGATTTCAACGGTACTCGAGGAGTGTGCGTTAACTCAGCCGGGCTCTTTTCAATGCATGGAAGAAATAGACACACACAAAATCTATAGCCTAAGTTTCTGTGGTTAAAATCGGAAAGAAAAAAAATGAAGAGATTGAAAAGGGAACCGGAGGTTCAGACAGTTGGTGTGTGTTCTTGGCTGAGGAGACGATGGTCTGAAGCACGCTGAGAGGAAAAGGAAGAGAGGAGGTTGTCGGTTTGACGCTCCAGTGATTGACTCACTTCGAGTTAGCAGGTGAGCTAACAAGACAGGGTCTATCAACACGAAGACCCAAAGGGTTACTGAGCAAACAATAGACAGAATGCCTCATCTGATTCTCTGGTCTGAACTGATTGCTGTGCTGAAAGTAAAGAACTCTCTTCCAGTATCCCGCTGCGCCCCTACACTGCAAAAAAGCAGTTCACAAAAACTAGAAACATATATTGAAAATGAGATATAAATGCTCACATTCAGCAAAACAATCTGCCAACAGGGTAAGCAAATTTTACTTGGTAAGATTTCTTAAAATAAGCAATAACATCTCTGTCTTCACATCACACTGAACGTCTTACAACTAGTATGAAAATATGTAAATGACATATTAAAGCTGAAATGAGCTTAACAAATTTAGTTTCGATGCACAATAATAAGATATATGGCATATAAGACTATTTCTCTCATCCAAGTCTTTTGGTAAGACTATATTGCTGGTAATCCAAGACTCAGAATAATGGACTTCATACTCAAATTACTCCTTCATAAGCCAAGTTTGCTCATCAAAGAAGCAACAGGAAATCTAAATTGTGCTTTCACTTTTTTATTAACTTTAACAAGTATGTTATCAAGGCAGCGTGATCTGAATTCTATCCAAAATGTAAATCCCACATTTCAAGGCTTTCCTACTACAGCATTAACAAAACTGCTTGGTCTTCATGTGCCAACTTTAAACTTAAAAAAGAGACTACTGAAAGATCAACAGGAATGTTCTGTCTTGAATTAGCAACGTTTCCATTCTGACAGCGCTCTTCTGTAAGAAGAATCCCACTCATGCACATCACCCTCAGTTGGCAATGCACTTGTGATACGTCAAATGTAGAGCGTAATAGTGCCCACCACATACTGGGCACCTTTGTGCTGCAGGTCCTTGGGGAATGTTGTCATTTTTTTTCCCAGCACTGACCATGCAGTTTTCCTGATCAGTGAGAAGCAGGGGGCTCGACAGAGGGTGTCTACTAAAAAAGGCAGCTGCAGACTTTTCTGAGGGCTGCAAAAACAAGAATCCAATGGCATGATAACCCTCAGGCATGGACAGAGAGAACTTTATTCATGATTTAAATGACAATGTTTCTATGAAGGCAGGTCAGTTTTACCAAAGACCCCAGACTTTACCAGAGTGAAACACACATACTTTCAAACCTGCTTACAAACCAGCGTCTAGACCAACCTGAGACCTCACAAAATTTCTCAGGAACAAACACGACTTCAGACGGGGCTTCAGACCAACGCTGTCCTGTCGTCCCAGGGACAATAACAGTAGCTCATGGGATGTTTTGGGATGCTTCAGCATCGATTAACTTGCGTTCTTAAACTTAACACTCAATGTCTGTACAACAATCACAGTGAAGCCATAAATTTAACTATATTTAATCCAGAAACAGTTTTAAACCGCTTTTTGAATTGTTTCATGACATTTCTAGCACTAGCATAATGCTAATTTCCATTAGCCTTTAATGAGAATCCCTATGTAATATTAGCATCAAGCTAACACTGGTGTCTGTGATTTTTAGCATGCTCTACCTTAAACATGGACAATTACAGCTTGGAACAGACATTCAAGTAAGATTTCCTTTTTTGATCTGGAGTTTGACAGTGGCTCTGGAATCTGGTCAGACTTGGTGCTGCAGACTACAGTCGAATGCTTGTGTTCAGTGATTAGCTGATGATGTCATGTAGCACCGAATGTTTAACCCTTTCAAACCCAAATCAGGCACATAAAATATGACCTATTCTAAACCCAACCATAAATGATAAGTCAAATGTTAATAATTGTTTATGCTTACTGTTTACTAGCTATTTATGATGTGCAGTACAATGCATGTTGGTTCTGAAGGGCAGCAAAATTCAGTATGAACATTTAATTTTAACTGGAAGAAAACCTGAACATGATTTGAATGTACAGAGGAGAGTTTCATATTTCAGGGATGCATTTCATTAAAATTAATAAAGTGATGCTTTAAAACATTACATACTTAGAGTATTTATCAGACACTCTCATACACATGAATGTGTTTTTAGATCATACCTTTTTGTATATATTGTGAGTTTGAGTGCATGCATGTGTTGAAAGCATGTATTCTGTGTTTCACAATTGGACGTTAGTCATTTTTGATCATATGGTTTTACAGAAATTCCAGAGAAAGTCATTTAAACTAAGCAGTTTAACATGATGGATAGTCAATGGATGAGTAGGACTTACTGGAATGTTGGATAATATACCATCCACACCACAGGATTCTTCACCAGTTACACCTAAAGACAAAGAGACTCGGTTAGAGTGTGACAGTGGTCAACACAGTCAAAACAACAGAGAATTTACCTCGTGTCACTAAGTAAACCTTTTCCTAATAAACCTGTTCTTTCCAGTGAGTTCTGAAAAAAAGCACCCCTGAGTCGCTCTCTGAACCGATGCGCACTTACGCCCTGGTGTCTGAAACTCGTCTCTGTTTTCATTCCCTTTCAGTGCAACTGTAATGTTTTCCTCCTGCATAAGTTGGATTTTCTTTCCAGATTAGTTGATATTTTGCCACAGTTGCTCCCGGTCCCACTCCTTTCCCCCCAGACCCTGCTAACAGAGCGCCGAGCTGCTGGCAGCCAGTCGAAAAGAGAGATGTAGACTCCACAACCTGGGTACAGCTCCTGTTTCCCCAAACTGGTTGCTGTCTCACTGGATGCCTCTTGGTAATACTGCTCCACACCATCACATAGGTTGCACACAGCCTGTAAGATAAGTTCAGTTCAAGCTAACATTACACTTCAACTCTCAATACAAAAACTGAATCGCTGTTTTATAAAGTTTGAGCATACTCAGACAGGATAATATGGCCTCCATTCTTCTATTTTGCTCACCTCAGCCTCGCACTTGGGGCAAGGCTGCCACGGCTGCCACGGCACAGAAGCCTTTTCCACTGGCTCCTTGTGTTCACTGATTTGGCCCTGCTCAATGGTCCTAGCACCTTCTGAGGAACAAGGGGAGGGACAATGTTCTTCCTGCCCACTGTAAGAGGTTTCACCACTATCAGAAGGAAAAAGCAAGCCAAGGAAGGACTCTCTCGAAGACATTTGCCTTGCAGACTGCTGACTTACCTGGCGCATGTTTGTGAAAACTGGTGGTTACACTGTGGATTGTTATTTGCAGGAAACTGTGCCACATCTTGATCAGAGCACAGCTGTATGTGGTGGAAGGGACCTAAGAGTTGACGTAGGGGCTGTATGCTGTGGAGTGTGAAGTGTGGAGGAGTGAGCAGTGGCTGATGGGCCATTAAATCTGGATGCAGCAATCTAATCAGTTCTTTCTTCTGTTTTCTGACACTGGGAATCTTTCTGTTCTCATCCTGCACCACATATTCAGCTGCTGTACTATAAAAACCTTAAGTAGACCTCCGAGCCAACACCGTTTCTCCAGAGTGTAACTGAAAGCATCACATACACATCATAAATTCCCCATTTTCTGCACAACACAGCGTTTCTGCAACACACGAACATATTCTGTAACGTTAACAAGTCATTCATCGCATTATAATAAGTTAAGTCCACTTTTACACATGCTTTAATAAGACTCTTCAGCATCACGTCAGGATCTGTAAGACCTTGTCCCCTCAGTTTGTTCCTCCTTGTTAGCTGTATGACCAGTTTGGTTTGACCAAACACAAAGTTTAAAAGACAACATTTGGCCCGCTGTGAAAAAATGTATTTTGGCCCCAGCATGAACAGACTGTAGGTGAAAGTCATGCCAAGATTCATACATAGTCTGTGTAAAGCACCAAATAAGATGTTCAGCCATGAGCATTCTGCAAACAGATGTACCAAAGTCTCGGGTTTGGAGCAGAAGCGGCAGCCCACGTCCACTTCCTGAACAAAGTGTGCGGTGTGCTGGTTTGTGGCTATTGCCCCGTATATTATTCGCAACTGCAGGTCTCCTGACCTCTTCATACCCAGCTGTCACTGTGTCTTAAGATGTCTTGACAGTATTTATAAGATGTCTTGAGACATTTTCTTATGCCAGGACATCTCAAGAACGTCTTAAGACGTATGAGTGAAGACACTGTCTTTGTCTTGAGACATGAAAGTTAACATCTTAAGACAAAGAAGTAATTATTTTGTGTGTCTTGAAGACGAGGCATGACTTAAGACATCACTTTGTCTTAAGACACAGAGATGTTGTGTCTTAAGACAGTTCAGTTCAGTCCAAAGAGTGGTCCATTACAAAAGGTCCTGTGGTATGAGTGTGGTATTCCTGTGGTACTGCCAAACTGAAAATTACAACAGAGGATTACCAGGATTACCACAGCACTGCCTAATGTAGAACATAATGAGAATATAACTATATAAGAGAGAATATAAGCTGTCCTCAAGAAACAGCCTGCTGGAATCTTATGGTTTTTGTGTGATATTACTAAAAGAACATTCACTGAGGTTTTACTTGCTGTACTTTTGTGATTCTCTGTATGTTTTGTTTTTTGATTATTGCAGAAATGTGTTTACAGTAGCAAAACAGCAAAAGAAAAGAACAATTCTTTAACCATTTACCTTACCTTATGTAGCCCTAGGGACATTTTTGTGGGCTATACTGGAATATATACTGTTGTTTTTTTGTTTTTGTATGGTAAAGGTGTTTGTGTTAAAAATTAAAAGGGTTAAAATAGTTGCATAAAAGTGTTAAGGGATTTAAAATATATTTTTCAGAGTTAAAACGTATTTGATTTGCTAAATATAGTTGTCGATCATTGTTAGGTTTTGTACTCACCTGTTGATTGGCTCTGTGTCTAAAGGGGGCGGGGAGTGCGTGTTGGAGGGAGGTGAGAGGAGAAAAGAGAGGGAGAAGGGGGAAAAGTGCAATGCAGATGCTCTGTGCTGGGATGTAACGTAAAGCACGTTATATTTATATATCTTTGTCAAGCCAGAAGTGTTGGGTTGTCGAACTGAGAACTTTTACTAGCTACTGACACGACGGAAGGTAACGAACCACGAGAAACTTCCCTTCGAAGTAAACAGTTTGGTCTCGAGGCGCAGCTGGTTAGCATAGCGTTAGCATAAACATCGGAGCCTACTGCCTAACAAGCAGGACTCGGTAAACATTCCCGTTCACATCCCCAGCCCGGGAATGCCCAGATAGCGGTCTGAACTACCGGGAATGTTCAGATCTCCTCTGGCAACGTGGGACGCCCCCCATGCTGAGGGGAAGTCAGACATCCCTCCCTGCTATTCGCCCATCCTGGACATTGAGTGAGTCAAGTGTTTTTTTTTTTCCCTGCGTTAGGCGCGCGAAGCGGCCAGGTAGTTTGAGGCCACACCGAACACAAGCAGCGGTTCGGGCCCGCAACGCAAGTACATAAAAGAAAGAAATAAAAACTAAGGGGTACCCCATATTACTTGTGTTTATACTGGTGAACTTCCAAAGTTCCATAGTTTTTGTTTGGTGTTACCTGAGTGTTTGTGGGCCCACAACAGTAATGTAATTTGGTGATTCACTGCTCATTGGGTTTAACCGCTCATTATAATATTCTGAAAATTTCATTTATATTTAGGTAGTTATGTGAATCTTGGAAAGAAACAAAAATACATCATTCATACAGCATAACTAAGTGATTGGTTTGTGGAGAAGGTGTAAATAAATATATCAGCTAATAGTGCTTCCAGTCACTTGGGTTTTTTGTTTAATTTTCTTTATTTCTGAATATTTCTGTATACACACTATTGAGTGGGTTCTGGTACATTTATATAATGCTACATTTGTAAGGGGGTGTCATAGCTGAGGTGTGATACCACAGGGAGAGGGCATAATTTCATTTCAGTGATATTTATTTAAAGGTATAAACCAGTAGCTTACTAACTGCTCAAAATTACAATTTGTAGTCAACGCGAAGAACTCACCTCACTCCTAAAGTAAGGTAATGGGTCTGAGGGGGCGCTACACTTAAAATGTTTAAACTCGTTTCCTTATATCATTGAAGTTCATGGTAGGATAACTGTAACATTTACCAATGGAGATAAATTAAAAATCACAGTCAGTCACAGCCTTTTGCTCATTTGCAGAAAACATGCTATGATTAACACAACATTGATCTATTTTCAAATGTACAATTGTAACCAGAGACGACAAGCTAGGAACCAAGAAAAAACAACTTTGAACTAATAGGAGGTAAATGTACTTAACAGCTAACCTGGGTACTTTAGAGATCTCATACCACCAAAACCTAATGCAGAAAAAGCCCTTGGTTCACTCTCTTCAACATCTACACTTCTGTTTATTTTCTTAAGCAGATCAGGGCTGCCCAAAGTTTGACCATTAGGACTTTTAATTTGGCCCAACAGAAAAAGAAAAACTTTTTTATATACCATGTATAACTTTCAAAATGATTATCTCCAGGTATTTGGAAAACACAAACAATAGCAAACAAATGTATCTGAGTACTAATATAAAGACCAACATTGTTTCACCATGTAAAATTACATAATAAACAGATTTTTGTTTAAATGTCCAACTTCATACTTTGACTTTAATATATTAAGACATGGCCTCCAGTGATGCTTTGTATAATAATGCTGTACAGCTGTCTGATGTATTTCAAGAGTTTGCAGTTTTCTATTGTGTCTAGATTAAAACAAAAAAAAAGATTAAAAAAAAAAACGCACAGTTCATTCAGTACAGAGAGGCGCGAACCAGAAAAAAGATCTATGGGAGGACAAACAAAAGACTGGCGGGAGTTTAGACCAATCAGAGCGCGGGACTGCGCCGCTTGGACGTTTGGTTTTGAAGCGCGAGCGCTCTCCGCCGTTCCTCCGTTTAAAGCCAAACGCGGCCGTTACAGCCGTTACATTGAGCGGGTCTCTCGCGTTGCTAACGCGGCCATCTTATCGAGTTTGTTTAGCGAGTGTTAAACCTGATAAGACGGTCTCTTACACTCCTTACTAAGACAGCGCCGCCTGCCGGGTGACGCTTTCAGCTCCCAGAAACGAGGATTTTCAGCTGCGTAGTTAGCTAAGCTAACTAGCTGACTGGACCGAGTGGAGTGGCGACTGGAGTCACGACTGCAACGGTCAGAATCTGCTTTTAAAAGGTGAGTAGTGACCGAATGAGATGAGCAGCCTCACTAACAGTCAGCTGGAGTAAACGTTTTTTCTGTATTTCTGTGTCGATCTGCCGAGTGAAGACACCAGCGTTAGGTTAGCGTATAGTTAGCTAGCTAGCGGCTAAGCGGCTTGTCTGTTTATGCTTCGCGGCTGCGTCAGATGTTGCTTAGCACCCGCTCCCAGCAGCGCCCTGTAACCATAGTGACCGCTCAGCTTCTCATCTGTACAGCTGTCTCACCCAGCAGTGCAGCCATGGACACTCATAAGGTTTGGAGGATGGACAGGTGAGATACTGTGCTAGTGTGCAGCAGAATCAGTCAGTTGAAGCATTTAGGTAGCTGGAACAAATGAAAGGCTGCCTCAGAATTAAATCTAAGACTGATCACAGTGCAGCAGGGTCAGCACACTGAACAGTACAACAATGAGACTGAACACAGTCCGTCAGTCTGTGTAGTTCAGAGATGGTAGTAATGATCTTAATTTGCTCAGTTACATTTACTCCAGTAACATCTTGGTGGATTTGTACTTTCTAGAGTATTTTTAAAATGTATTATTTGTGCTTTATATTAATAATCTATGTTTTACTCGGCTACATTTATTAGTAATATATAATGACTAGTTTGTTTTGTGTTTAAGTTCATTGTTATGCTTTGCTGTTGTTGTTTTGCTGCATTTACCTCATGTGTGTTTTTGTTTTAGATGTTTCTCATCAGAAATCATCTGAAGCTGAGCAACTGGTGAGACTCAAGTTTTAATTTTTCAAATAAAACTATATGAATGTCAGACAGATGTTTAGATTTGGTGGATATCAGTACTAAGCTCACACCTGCCTCAGCTGCAAATGATCATTTCTGTCACGTGTTGACTGAGGCATGTTAGAGGATGAAAACAATAGAATTGTGAATTATCTAATCAACTTTGTTTTCAATCCTTCCAAAGGAACATCCTCTCTTTGGGCCTCATCCAGTATGGTGGCAGTCCATATCATTCTCAACACTCAACTGTGCTCTTACCCAAGTGGCCTCATCCTGATGCTTCTTTCATCACACTGAACATCATTGTCTGAACATCAGCTATGCGTGTGAGCTGAGTGCCACGAGGGAGAAACTCTCTCCCACAGAAACCACTTTTCTCAGCTGCCTGAGGGCTGGAGTTCCCCAGCCCTTTTCCTTTGTTACAAGATGATGTAATCCCATAACACAATCCTTATTGCCCACCTACCAGCGAGCTTGGCACGCCCTCACACAACGCAACGCATCTACCGGAGGCCGTGTATTGGCGGAACCGTTCTGGTGCTTCATCAGTCAGAGCCAAGTGAGCGAGCTGACTAATCTGAGCGTACTGGGCTCATCAGGAAGGAGGGGCTTAAAGACACAGGAGCTCTAACAGAGCGTTTCAGACAGAGGGTGAGTAGGGATTTACAGTATGAGAAAAATGTGTTTCTGCAACACTGAAGCATGTAAATGTATTATAGTCGACCCCAAAAATAAATTTATGGACATTGGAAATTAGCATAATAGGTCCCCTTTAAATTCAGCCTGCTTGTGTACGCAGATCCAAAAGTAATTTCAAATTTATTGTCTTAAAATTGATTTTTCAACAGATGCATTTTTCTCATATCTCTGACAAAGAAGACCAACACTGAGAAAAAACAGAGGAAGAAGCGATGGGCTGTGAATCTGACAGCTCTCTCACTCATCACGGATTTAACTCTGAAAGGAGAGATCGGTAACATTAGCAGTGTGATATCAGTAATGTTAGTGTTCAGGCATTATGGCATGGACATATGCACATCGAGTTATCTGTGTCCACATATGTCCACATAAAATGTCCCCAGCTTGGCTCTATTCCAGCTGCCAGCACATCTGAGTCTGGTATTAATTGTTTGACAGCTGATCATTATCTGGCTCAGGTATGTTAGGAGTGCTGCTGGGGTTCAGACCTCTGTATTACTCTGTTGGTCAGTTTTTCTTTTTAGTCCATATGAATTTGTCTTAAAATAGTTTCCTATCATTTATAATTGTTCATAGTACTATATTGCTAATAACTTTATCATATCTTATATACGGAGTAACAGCAGACCTTAAAATCAGATTCATTGGTTTGTGGAACTGTGTATTTATTGCAGTATATTTCAAATTTCTACACAAAGTCAGTTAACATGTTTTTCTCTTTCTGTAGAACATATCAAGTGTGATGACGCTATTGTACTCTGCATATACACAGTTGTAAAAACAATAAACAATAACTGTAATCTATATTTTTTGAAAGCTATGTGGGTGCTTTTTCATGGGCTACGCTTTGGATTGCAGAGTAGATTATTTGAATGTAGAAGTATTCTGAATTTTTAACAGATTAACAAGGAAATACAAAACTGTAAGATAGTGATTTTCCATACCCCTTTAAATTACATTACTGTAATTTATGCATACTTATTAATGTTCTTGTTCTCCTTCTTTTTATTATTATTTTAAAAGTTGATAAAATTATACCTTCATTAAAAAAATGAAGCAACTGTAAAATAGTAATTGTAAAAAAATGTATTTTTAACACATTTTTTAAAACGTTATGGGTTAATTACTATAAACAGGTATTTAAAAGAACTGAATTAGATTTTTAAATTTTGCAGCAACGCTGTATTACAAAATAGTTGCATAAGAGTCTTCCCTCATACTACCACCATGTTGAAGGCATGGTCTGAACTCACAAATAAATGATTCCATAAGCTTTTCTAAAGCAACAGAAACATTTAAAGGGGAATTCCACATTTTTCTAAACTTGGCATAATTCTGTCATTGCGATGTAAACAAAGTCATTTAGTGGTTTCATATAAAATGGCTTATTGTAGGGAAAGTTAGAGACACTCATCTAGTTTGGACAAATACTATCAAAAGAAAGTGCCTGTTCATTCAAATAAAATATGGTCCCTAGATGAGAAGCTAAATATGTCATTCTGGCAAACTCGCAGAACAATTAATGCATGCGACTCCAAGGCAAAATAGGCCTGTGGAACTATAAACGTAAGGAAAAGTTTGATGTTAAATTAAGTTTGATATAGTGACTGGGACTAACTTCCTGGAAAGCTCAGGGTTGAGTTTCAGATACAACCGAAGCTGTGTTTAACAGCCAAAGTAGCGCTGACCTCTGCCCTGTACTGGGGTCTATGCAAGTTTATGGTTCTCCTGTGCTGTCATGGTGGCATTAGGTGTCAATCAATCAGCTCATGGGGCAAGGTATTCGCTTTTATGTATTTATGCCCTGAAGTGCCGCTAATTATCTCTTGCCGATTGTGTGAGACTTCTAAAGCTTGCAACATGTCACCTCCATGACTGCGCTTTCCGTTGATCTGAGATGTATACTAAGCATGTATGAAATTAATAATGCAACATTGTCAGGTAT
>NW_023494799.1:98411-130911 GCF_904425465.1 Colossoma macropomum
ATCCTTCCGGGTCACGGTGGGGTGCTGGGGCCTATCCCAGCAGTCGTTTCACAGACACGAACCCAGCGGAGAAACACTTTCCTACAGAGAAAAACGAGCGGAGCTCCTCGCCGAGCTGAGGAACAAACTCTGCTGTGTGAGGAGTCTGAGTGGAAGCGCGGCTGGAAACGGATAGAGGGAGTTAATGCTCACCTTTGTGCGGGATGCAGCAACTTACGACACGCGGAACGCTGCGACCTGTAGGAGGCGCAGTCGGACACGCAGCCCGCCCTGCCCTACGTCACCTCTGCCAATCACGCTGTGCGTTCAAGAAGTACTTCTTGGCGCTTGATTTAAGCATATAACACGTTCAAGAAGCACTTCGTGGCGCTTGATCTACGCATAACTCACATAGCGCATTGTTGACAGGCTTTCCACGTGTGTTTTTCCACTGTTAGGCTGTACATTGTTTTTCTTTTCAGTCAGGATATCTACTGAACATATCAACGACTGGTGGACTGTTATTATGAATTGAACACTATACTGTAGAATCCTTAAGTAATGGGCAGCCAGAATCCCCACAAGTGTCTGTATATTTTAATTATAAGCAAAACTAAAACATTATAAAATGGTAATTTCCAATAAATAGTCCACAGAACCAGCGGACATCAGTTTACAGTCTATGATACTATGTACTATGAATTATGAAGTGATTCTACTGTAGCATCTTTAAGTAACTGGCAGCCAAAATTGATTTGGTGCTAAATGTTTGTGTGTTTTCATTCCATAAGATATATTTTATGTATAGAAACTATGATCCATAAACCTGTAGAAAGCCTTGGTTCAACAATAAAAAAGCTAAATTTAAGCTCAGATTTCTCAGATTATGTGCATTATAAATGTATTTCCTGTGGATATTCTATAAGAGGACATTCATGCTTCAAGTTCAGTAAAATAATCAGATAACATACAGTAATCTTTTAGATACAGAACAGATTACATTTTTAGGTCAGATTGAAGGCCTCACCCTGAATTGGACTTTATCACTGAACAAATTACAAACTTTTTACATTATCTCACAGCATTTAAAGTACTCTTTCAATACAGCATTGGCAAATGTCCTGCCTTGCACAAAACTGGTCAAATCTGGTTTTAAACTGACCTCTACGGTATACCAGGAAATTCTCTCAAAATGGGTCTGCAACTGGCTGAAGACTCAGCTTTAGAGAATCCTCCTGCAGACTGCGTGGGCCCAGATGTCCCAAAGACCTATCTTTCTATTGTTACAATTAAAAAAAGGTATTTATGCTTACATTTAAAATGTGAAATTACAGAAAGTAATTGACTGCTACATACAATTTTGAAATCTATACAGTTTTGTGTTTTATAAGGTGTTGCCAGATACTGAATAGGCTGTCAATAAGCCACTTAAGCTGGGAATGCAGCCCACTGGCTGAAGACTCAGCTTTAGAGAATCCTCCTGGAGACTGTGTGGGCCCAGTTAAAATCCAAAGACCTATCTTTCTATTGTTACAATTAAAAAAGGTATCTATGCTTACATTTAAAATGTGAAATTACAGAAAGTAATTGACTGCTACATACAATTTTTCAAATCTATACAGTTTTGTTCAGCAATAAAAGAGCTCAATTTATGCTTACATTTCTCAGGTTCCATGCATTATAAATAGATTTCTTGTTGTGTTCTAAACAAGGACATTCAATTATTTGATTTGATGCTAAATATTTGTGTGTTTCCATACCATAGGATATCATTTATATATAGAACCTAAAATACACAATGCTGTAGAAAGCCTTGAATCAGCAATAAAAAGCTCAATTTAAGCTCACATTTCTCAGTTTCTGTGCATTATAAATGTATTTTCTGTGGATATTCTAAAAGAGGACGTTCATATCTTTAATTTAATTTTAAACATTTGTGTGTTTTCATGCCATAAGAAATCTTTTATGTATAGAACCTACAATACACAATCCTGTAGAATCAATTATTTGATTTGTTGCTAAATATTTGTGTTTTCCAAGGAAGTCTGCCTTTGTTATTCCACCAGGTTTTACTAGGCACAACATCCCTGCACCCTAAGGACGTTACACAGTTAAAGATGTTTATGAGGCATTTTTAAAGAGGCCAACAAACAAATTAAATCACATGTTGCTCTGGGATTTTTATTGTAATTGTACCATGTAGTGCTGGGCTGTACTGATAAAATTCAATATCAAATTCCAAATACTGAACGATATTAAATGACGTTAACAGCAGAGTTGTTGTGCAAACCCCACAAAACCGCAAGGATTTCAAACTGTTGTTCACACAACTCAAAATAAAGTCCAACTGAAAACAGCCCAGGTCCTCACATTAATCTGGTCCTGTGGATTAAACATGGATACAGCTCTAAAACAACAAACAGGTTCAGGAGATTCTCTGGTAGCTAAACAGCAGCACTCAAATGTAGAGGCAGGTGTTCTCTGAGGTCTCCTGGTAAACAAAGTGAACCAAAAACTGAATTATTGTCTCTGAACAACAAAACGTTCATTCTGACCAAAACTACAGCAGGTGAACAGCTGCACTGCTTACATTCCTGAGACGTAATAAAGACAGAAACCGAAAGGCACCTTGTTAGCATCTCCCAGAGGGCTCTAGTGAACAGTGTCAGGTAAACCAAGCATAACTGAAAAGAAAGCATTCTGTCTTCTCTTGTGCTGCAAACAGTCCTGACACAGTCCTCTCACACACTCCCTGAGAACTCCAACGGAGGACGCAGCCGGACACTGGGTCCAAGTCTTTTTTCGCCCCTTAGAACGAGGGAAGAACACAACTTTTTACAGGGCCTGTAAAACCAGGCAGGGCCAAAGTCTCATTAAGTGACTCTCTGTCAGTGACACGACACCCATAAGTCTGTTAGAGCACCTACAAAAGCAGAGCTTCAGCTACAGAAACTTCAGCATCCCCAGAGTCCAGAACATAAATACCCAGCATGCATCTGTGTCAGTAAACATCCAGTAACAAATAAAACAGAGAAAAGAGCTCCGACTCCACAACTCCAGCCACGTATGCAGTCGTGTAGGTGTAGATTCAGAGTGCACACGAGGGGCTGGACCTGCAGCGGACCAGGCCCGAGTTTCGGGCGTAGGACACGGAAGTGTCTGCACGAGGTAAAGAATATGCCCGAGAGCATTTCCAAAAATTAAACAAGTAAATAAGTAAATAAATAGGTAAATAAACAAACAGAAAAGGGGGAACAGAAGGATGTGTGGATAAGCAGGCAGCAGTTGTCCAGTGTCCAATCAGACAGGGTGTGTGAAGTTTCTGCCTCATCCTCAGTCCAGTTTAAAGGCCCGGCGCAACTTTCAAGTCTCCAGTGTCCTCCGCACCCTCGGTCATCCACGGATGCAGCAAGATCTGCTCCAGCGTGGGACGGTCTTCAGGGCGGCGGGCAAGGCACCAGCCAATCAGAGACCGGCACTCTGAAACACAACAACAGTTCAAACCAGAAACGCGGAAACGGTTGCGCAGCTTAGACGGCTCCCACCTCCTGCTGCGCTGTTCCTACTTTCTACGGCGGTTTCTCTGGTGTTGCTAAGTGGACGCTAGGTGGTTGCTATGGTCTCAGAGTTGGCTGCTATGGGGTTTCTCTGGTGTTGCTAAGTGGACGCTAGGTGGTTGCTATGGTCTCAGAGTTGGCTGCTATGGGGTTTCTCTGGTGTTGCTAAGTGGACGCTAGGTGGTTGCTATGGTCTCAGAGGCAGTTGCTATGGGGTTGCTAAGGTGTTGCTAAGTGGATGCTAGGTGGTTGCTATGGTATCAGAGGTGGCTGCTATGGGGTTTCTCTGGTGTTGCTAAGTGGATGCTAGTTGGTTGCTCAGAGTTGGTTGCTATGGGGTTTCTTTGGTGTTGCTAAGTGGATGCTAGGTGGTTGCTATGGTATCAGGGTTGGTTGCTATGGGGTTTCTCTGGTGTTGCTAAGTGGATGCTAGGTGGTTGCTACGGTATCAGAGGTGGTTGCTATGGGGTTGCTATGGTGTTGCTAATTGTTTGTTCTGGTGTTGATATGATATCCCAGTTCGTTGCTATGGTGTTGCTATGGTATCCCAGTTGGTTGCTATGGTGCTGCTATGCGGTTGCTAGGGCGTTGCTAAGTGGTTGTTGTGTGGTTGCTAAGTGGTTGCTATGGTGTTGCTCGGTGGTTGCCAGATGATTGCTTTGGTGTTGCTATGGGTTCCAACGTGGTTGCTATGGTGTTGCTAAGTTGGTGATTGCTATGGTTGTCTAAGTTCACTGTCACCTTAAATGTCCTGCCTCACTGCTACCTTAAAGCCACTTTTACCTTAAATACACTGCTACCTATAATTTCCTACTACCTTCAAAGTGTGCTGAGTGTGTTTGTGGAGTGTGTGGTGTGTATGTAGATGAACAGGCTACATGAAAAACTCTCTCAGGAGAGAGAAGAGCAAAGAAACTCACCTTCAGAGACGCTCTTAGTGAAACTGAGGTTAACCCGGACAATGTCCCTGTCTCGCTGAAAGGGAATGTCCCCACAGACCATGTCAAAGAGCAGGACCCCCAAAGACCACACAGTGAGGAGGAAGGGACAGCTTTGTAGACGGAGTCCTTCATCAGAGCACCAGATCCAAAGTCGATGATTTTGATGTCTCCAGTACGGGTGTCCACCAGAATGTTCTCGTCTTTGATGTCTCGATGCACGACTCCCCTTGAATGGCAGAACTGAATGGCTTCAATGACCTGTTTCAGAAACCTGGAAAGAGAAGGCCCTTTTTCAGTCTCAGTGAGTAAAGCTACAAAGGTTTAAACCAGTCAGAAGTGTTAAAGCTGTAGAGCGGTTCAGTAAGAGTACTGTTTGGCCGGTGCCTGTGCTCTGGCCTTTATTTACTTAATTTATTCATTCATCCATTCATTCATTCATCGTTTGTTCATTTATTCGGCTGTACCTTCGTGCAGCAGGCTCCTCCACAGCACCACATGCTGTGATGAAATCAAAGAGGTCTTGGCAAGGCTGGGGTCTCTCAAACACGATGAAGAATGCCTGACCTGGCATCTCAAACCAATCCAGCATCTGGATGATGCCACGGTGAGAGGGCCCCGCTCCTGGCCCACTTCCCAGCTGCACCAGGAGTGCGATCTCTATGGGAACCAGGCTCGGATGACCAGGCTGTGCAAGACATTCGGGGGAGAGAGTGTTGAGATGAAGAGGTCTGGCTGCTGATTACGGCAAAACCGCTTTAAATTTTAAACAATGGATAATAAAGCAATAAGAGCTGTTCTTCAGGATTTTACTCTTCCAGTGGGCGGACTAAACAGTTTCGTCCAAGAGTAGAATTCAAGTTAAAACAATACATCTTACCGAAGGGAAAAGAATACAGAAACACCCTGTTGCACGCCAAAACCACAGGAGGGGAACTGCTTTTGGTTCCTCATGGGTTATTTTGAAAAATCCATCAACGTTCTTACTCACCTTCATCCGTTATGTTATGAATACATGAACTACCACTAGAGAGCGCAGTAATATCAATAATTACTGCCTGACGTATGTGTAACTACACAACAAGTAGTTTTAATTCTGTTCAGTAGAATATTTTAAAATGCTAAATCACTTTGAAGCTTTGGTTAAAAAAGAGAGAATAAAAGTGCAAAAGTGTTTAGACTCACCAGTCGTGCCCACTGCTGTACGCTATCGCGGAGTATTTGTTTGACTGCAACCTGAAACACATTGAGGGGGGATTAAATTAGCGGACGCTAACAGACCTGAACACTTCAACACTGGGATCCTCACTGCTGCACTGACTGTACTTAAGTCACCTGTAAGCCATCCGAGATCCTCTCAGCAGCAAATACTGGGCCGAAACCGCCCTTTCCCAAGGGCGCTCCACATCTGTACTGCTTATCAAAGGGCTCTTTAGCTGCAACTGTGGAAGGAAGGAGGAGTTAAACAGGGCTGATAAACGACAGCAGATACAAAACACAACCACATGCCCGGCGTTGTATCTGATTCAGTTCCCCCTCAAATTCACGCTCCCAATGACCAATCGTGCGCCACATTCACTGAACAGAAAACAACGTCAAGCAACACTGAAACTACGGAAAGAGAAAAGGTTAAAAAAAGGTTGAACAGCCACCGTTTTCACCCAATCAGCGACGAACAGCACAAAATATTTATCAGTAGGACTGTTTAAAAATAATATTTATTACGAAATCTCGATTATGCCATGTTTATCTCGGCCTTGTCTGACATGCAAAATGTAGAAATCTAAAAGTAGCACGAAAGCTTGATTACTGCAATTAAAAATGACTACGTTCATCTTAAATATTGTTTTAATGACACGTTAATACTGGATCTGTTGTGATTAATACAGTTTTTGCTGTAAATATTTTTCCTCAGATGAATCGTCCTGTGCAGATCTGTTGGTCCTGTGAAACACATTCTGAGAGAAGCTCAGTAATGAATAATGTACTGTAATGCATCATTGAATATTAGAACTAGATATTTCATCCACACATTATGGTCCAATGGAGCTTATCTTTACTGTATTTGGGAGGAGGAAGGGACTTGGACAGGGCTTTGTACTGTCTGTGAATGTCGCCCATAACTGAACTGATTAGCTCTGAAGTAATGAATGCTGGTGTATCACAAATTAATATGACTATGTATTTCATCCTCATGTATACTGTCCATTATGTATGTGGCAGGAGGAACAGATCTGGGTGTTTCTGCTGGGTTAAAGTGCTTCCCCTAAAACTGTCCCCACGTCTGGATAGTTACATAGACCATTCTCACCACAGTAAAGTTAGTTTTGTTTTCGATATTCGTCTTTTCGGCGCTAATAACATTTGATCGGACTACGGTGGTCAGTAAAGACTTACATATTCATGACAGTCCGACCACAGAGAGTGATGCACACCTGTTCTTTTACAGTTTGGGTGACATTTAACGTACCGCTATTTTGTGTTAATACCATAGAAGCGAGACAAGTTTTTCGGCCGGAAGAAAAATCATGCACTTCTAGACCACGCCTACATCCATGCACACGCCTCTGTTTTCCTCCAAAGCGTTTCAGTGTATTTAAATACATATTTTAATTGTTCGTGCTAATATTACCTGTATACTGATATAGCTAGTTAGCTTGATGACGGAGGTTCAGTAATCGACAGACATTAGCAGTCTTGAAGGTTTAATAGATCCCTAACCATCTAAAATATTAGTTTAAAAAATGAGTGTAGAAAAGAAAACGTCTTATTTAAGTGGATTAAATTGCAAATCAAAAGTTTAAATCCATCAAACACTAAGTGAGTCAGATGTAAGTTTTAAATCTTGTACGTTTTTTTCATTTTGAGTTTCGATAACATTTTAGACATTGAAAATTTAAGTCAGCAGTGTTTGGTGCAGATAAGTTTCAGTGATGACACACAAACTTTGAATGTCATCAAGTGACATAGCTAAAATACTGCTTAGATTCAAAATGCAGCATTCACTGCAATTAATGCAGCTGAAATGCTTTTGAAGGTTAAAATACAAATATTAATATAAAGTAATTATTGCAGTACATTCAAAACTCAACAGTTGTGTATGATTGCTGAAACTTACCTGCACCATATAGAATTGTTTGTAGTGTTGGATGTAATACAGCTGAAATTCAAAATTGATAAAAGTTAAAGCAATATATCCAAACTTTAAAGGCTGTGCATTGTTGCTGACACCTCACTGCACCATACACAGCTGTTTTTAATGTTGTATATAGTTTAGCTGAAATATTATTGAAATTCAAAACAAATAAAAAATATAAAAATATAATTACAGTAATATATCAAAAATCCAAAGGCTGTGCATCATTGCTGACACCTCACTGCACTGTACTCAACTGTTTTTAATGTTGTAAATAATGCAGCTGAAATATTATTGAAATTGAATTTATATGAATATTTTAATTTTTTAATTTAGGCAATACAAAGTGAATGGGGAGGCCTGAAGTAACGTTGAGGGAGTGTATAGGGCAACCACTGGGCGTCGAGGTCTGAAACCAGGAGTACTGAAAGTACCCACTGGTCTGACCGATGGTGCCGAAGTATGTGCTTGAGTGACTCACCGTTGAATTTATATGAATATTTTAATTTTTTGATTTAGGCAATACAAAGTGAATAAGGAGGCCTGCAGTAACTGTCTGGTCTGTGGCTTATCCATAGGATGCAGGCCTCCGAAACCAGGTGTACTCTAGGTACACTCTGTGTCGACTGATGTTGCCCAAGTTTGTGCTTGCACGAGTCACCGTTTAATTTATGTTAATATTTTAAAGATTTAATTTAGGCAACACAAAGAGAATATGGAGGCCTCCATTACCAAGTTGGGAGTGTAATTCGTAAGAAGTGACTGCAAATGAAAGCTTAATTTGGCACAGTGATGCGGAAAGGGGGTCTTTCTTGAATTTGCTATCATTTTTTTGGCCCATGTGCTTCCAGAAAAATGATAAAAATGATTGGTCATGAACAAGGAATTTGCTAGGGGTTTAAACCATTGTCTTGGTAATACTTAGGATAGTATTGACAAGAACAGACATGTGGATAATTTCTTATTGCAGGGTTTAGGACTTTTTTATCATAAATTTGCAATGCAGAGGCAAAGGGGACATCTGCAGTAACCTAGAGAGAGAGTGTGTGGCAACCGTTGGGCTTGGGGGTCAAAAACCAGGAGGAGTAGTACTCTCTGAAGGTTGCCAGCACCTTGGCCGACCCCTCCCACCACCTTCAGGGACTCTTCACCACCACCACCACCAACAGACTCTGCAATAGCTTCTTTCCTAATGTGGTCAGGTTATTGAACACACCTGATGCCTCCCAACATACACCTGGACCAATCTAGTCCCCTTCCTACAGCCACCATAGACTGCTGACACATCCCTTTACCGTCACTGCACACCTTTATTCCTTAACTGTGATTCTGTTTTGAGTGTCAACCTTACTCTACAGTTTAATTTTGACAATGTGTGCACTACTTTCTGAAATGCATGGATAATGCCGTAGCTTCATGACCTTTGACCTTGGAATCGGCAAACCTTGATAGCTTCATCAGCAGGGTGGGATGACAATGTGCGGCAAGTTGGGTAGTGCTGTGACCTTCTTTGCCCTTGCTAGGCATCGAACGATACGTTCTGGCCAGTATAGACCTAAAGAGCAAATTCACATTTGTTGCATGGATAAGGCCGTAGCTTCATGACCATCGACCTTAGAATCACCAAACTTTGATCTGTTTATCAGAATCATGCCTTGGCAAGGTGCTCAAAGTTTGGTAGCTTTGTGACCTTCCCTGCTCTTGCTATCCCTCGAACAATACGTTCTGACCAGTATAGGCCTAAGGACAAATTCACGTTTGCTGTATGGACAAGGCCGTAGCACTATGACCTTTGGCGTTAGAATCACCAAACTTCGAAAGCTTCATCAGCATGGTGTGATGATAATGTGTGGCAAGTTTGGTAGCTTTGTGACCTTCCCTGCTCTTGCTATCCCTCGAAGCATACGTTCTGGCCAGTATAGGCCTAAGGGCAAATTCACGTTTGCTGTATGGACAAGGCCGTAGCACTATGACCTTTGATTTTAGAATCACCAAACTTTGATCTGTTTATCAGAATCATGCCTTGGCAAGGTGCTCAAAGTTTGGTAGCGTTGTGACCTTCCCTGCCCTTGCTAGGCCTCGAACCATATGTTCTAGCCAGTATAGGCCTTAGGTCAAATTCACATTTGCTGTATGGACAAGGCCGTAGCACTATGACCTTTGAGGTTAGAATCACCAAACCTTGATGGCTTCATCGGCACAGTGTGATGACAATGTGTGGCAAGTTTGGTAGCGCTGTGACCTTCACTGCCCCCTTGCAAGGCCGCGAACTATACATTCTTGCCAGTATAGTCCTAAGGCCAAATTTACGATAGCTGTATGGATAAGGCCGTAGCTTCATGACCTTTGACCTTAGAATCACCAAACTTTGATCTGTTTATCAGAATCATGCCTTGGCAAGGTGCTCAAAGTTTGGTAGCTTTGTGACCTTCCCTGCTCTTGCTATCCCTCGAACAATACGTTCTGACCAGTATAGGCCTAAGGGCAAATTCACGTTTGCTGTATGGACAAGGCCGTAGCACTATGACCTTTGAGGTTAGAATCACCAAACTTGATGTAATGGATTCGAACATGATGTAATGGGTTTAAACATGATGTAATAGGTTTGAACATGATGTAATGGGTTCCCAAGTGGCTGTTTCAAAATTGTCTCCAAACACACTCCTGCCAGAAAGCAGAGTGAGTGTATAGCCTAAGGGAGAAATAAATATTCAATATTACATCTCATTAATGCAGAAAGTCAAATATCAGCCCTGCCTTTGACACCAGGTACTGAAGTGCCCTTACACTGCTGGAAATGTGTGTGAAAGAAAAAGAGCAGGAGATAGAAACAACGCTGCTATAACTTTATTACAATTGAATAAAGATAACAAAGAACATTTAGTCTTAGTCTTCTGTGATTGTTTAGTGCGAGTCTCCAGTCAGTGTTTAGTATGAGTCTTTATTGTGTCTTCTGTGAGTCTTTATTGTGTCTTCTGTGAATCTTTAGTGTGTCTTCTGTGAGTCTTTTGTGATTCTTTATTGTCTTTTGTGAGTCTTTAGTGTGAGTCTTTATTGTGTCTTCTGTGAGTCTTTATTGTGTCTTCTGTGAATCTTTAGTGTGTCTTCTGTGAGTCTTTAGTGTGTCTTCTGTGAGTCTTCTGTGAGTCTTTAGTGTGTCTTCTGTGAATCTTTAGTGTGTCTTCTGTGAGTCTTTTGTGATTCTTTATTGTCTTTTGTGAGTCTTTAGTATGAGTCTTTATTGTGTCTTCTGTGAGTCTTTAGTGTGTCTTCTGTGAGTCTTTAGTGTGTCTTCTGTGAGTCTTTAGTGTGAGTCTTTTGTGATTCTTTATTGTCTTTTGTAAGACTTTAGTGTGAGTCTTTACTGTGTCTTCTGTGAGTCTTTAGTGTTTCTTCTGTGAGTCTTTAGTGTGAGTCTTTTGTGATTATTGTGAGTCTTTAGTGTGAGTCTTTTGTGATTATTGTGAGTCTTTAGTGTGAGTCTTTAGTGTGAGTCTTTTGTGATTCTTTATTGTCTTTTGTGAGTCTTTAGTATGAGTCTTTATTGTGTCTTCTGTGAGTCTTTAGTGTTTCTTCTGTGAGTCTTTAGTGTGAGTCTTTTGTGATTATTGAGTCTTTAGTGTGAGTCTTTTGTGATTATTGTGAGTCTTTAGTGTGAGTCTTCTGTGAGTCTTTAGTGTGAGTCTTCTGTGAGTCTTTAGTGTGTCTTCTGTGAATCTTCAGTGGGAGTCTTCCGTAAGTCTTTCTTTAGGTTCTAACAGAAAAGAACGTTTTCTGTTCATTCTTTTTTTTCTTGTTGAACTTAAACCTGAAAAAGAGACACTGCTGTTATAATGTTATTGTAAATCTGTGTGTGTGTGTGTGTGAGAGAGAGAGAGAGAGAGAGAGAGAGAGAGAGAGCAAGATAGAGAGATACTGACAGTGTGTTTTTCTTCTTCTGCAGTTTTGAAGCGTTTCTCACAGGCTTGGTGGTGCTGCCGCAGATTTTCCATTCTGCGCTTTCGGCGCTGCTGGTCTACAGAATTCAGCCCAGAACCTGCAGTGGAGAAGATAAAACAATACAAGTACACAGTTCCAGTATACTGAGAAAAGGAAAAACACAGCCATGTGGAACAGTTCATCGGTCAAAAAAAGGAAAGGTAAAGTTTGCTGCTGACTGTAGAAAAGATGTTTACATTAAAACGGATTTGAGATAAAGATGAAAATAAAGAGAATGTCTGTGTTCTTTTGTGCTGCATTTAGTTCTAGAGTTCTAAATTTGTTTATGCAGTGAAATGGAAAGCTGGCCCTTCCGGCAGGTTCAGTCCGATTACATTTAAAACAGAGTTAAAAAGGCTTCAGAACATCTGTAATATTTGCTGATGTCTGGATGAATCTGCCACAATAACCATAAATTAATGTGTTTAATATAAATGTTACAATAAAAATAAAAAAAATAAAATTATATACATCCATTTACCAGATTTAGCCTGAAAATGGATATTTGTGTAAAACAGTTTGATTAAAATAGAAATGTTAAAAATGTTTTTAAAAAATGGTTAAAAAGTTTGTTTCTATGCTGTAAGCATTACTTGATGTTTGTTATAATAAAAGGATTTATAAAACAAGTTCCCTAATTTTGATACATTATCTAAATTATGGACGGCCTGATCTTTTAACAAGGCAGAGCTTAGCTCCACCCCCGACCTCTAACCCTGCCCACCTTATCCAATTACATGCAGTAGAGTCCAGGAGAGCATCCAGGGCTGTGTTTATACAGCGATTCACTTTAAAGAGTAGCAGGATTTTACAGGTACAGAATTATATTATAGTTTAGACTGTGATAAACTGTACATGGTGTAGTTTAGACTGATACGCTGTACATGATGTTGTTTACACTGTGATACACTGTACATGATGAAGTTTACACTGTGATACACTGTACATGGTGTAGTTTACACTGTGATACACTGTACATGATGAAGTTTACACTGTGATACACTGTACATGGTGTAGTTTACACTGTGATACACTGTACATGATGAAGTTTACACTGTGATACGCTGTACATGATGTTGTTTACACTGTGATACACTGTACATGATGAAGTTTACACTGTGATACACTGTACATGGTGTAGTTTACACTGTGATACACTGTACATGGTGTAGTTTAGACTGATTTATTGTGATACACTGCTGCTTTCTGGAATGTACTGGTTCTGCTGACCGTGTGATTCCAGAATTAAAATAGCGTATGTTTATGAGGGAATCTTTCTTTATAAAGTCTTTATTTGATTAGCTTGAAGTCATAAACTGATGGTTGGTATAATGAACATGTTGTTGGTGGTGGTTTCTACAGTGTTTGAGTGCAGCCTTGCTGTAAAAGGCAAGTTAACGTGTCCTGTCTGTAACCTGCACAGCATGTGATTCCACAGTTAGAATATTATATCAATATTTGGAAAGTTAAAGTATACAGATGCTTTCATATTAGAGAAGTATTTGTGCTCAGGATGACAGAAGCTGATTCAACCACCTTAGGAACACTAGATGCAAGTACAGGTACAAATATACACTGAATCTGAATATTTGAGCATTTATTCATGGCACAAAAATTAGAACGTTTGTGAAATTTGTTCCTTTTGTGGACAAAAACAGAGACTGTAAGAGAAGAGGAGGAAGAACTCCCGGTGAGCACTGTGGATGAAGATTATGATGAGGAGCCACTTCCCATGTTGGCCCCTGCTCCTGTGAGTCAATTAAAAATAAAGAAATGGACCAGGGCTAATTCTATATAGGAAACTGAAATATAACAGTCATTTTCTCTCCTTTAGGGTAAAAGGAGAAAAATTGAATACAGTGACCAGCTGATCGGTCTTCTTCGGGTCAGTTTTGAAAAAGACCTCAAGGCAAAGTTTATAACTAAGCAACGGGTTAGTGTCTAATGTCACTTAAAATCAGTAAAGTTTCTGTTATTGAATCTTGCTGTAATTTCAGATTATATAATATTTCATAGGACTGTTGGGTGTAGCACATTATTTTTTATTGTATTCATCTTTGATGTTAACGTTCCAGATCACTGAAGAACTGAACAGAAACCGGGAACTGCTGGAAATATGCAGACACCATGCTCTCACTTTGGACAATGTCCGTACGAAGCTGCGCAAAATGTGCTTTGAATATGGTGATTTTGTGGAACGAGAGCCAACAATCTATCAGAATTTTAAAGACAAAAGACTGAATCAACTTAAATATCTCTGAAATTTCAAGCATTCAGTATAAAACATGTTTGATAATTCTACTCCACAATATGTCACTGTATTACATACACATGGCTGTGTATGAAAAATAAAATCCTCTTTAAATATATAGTGTGTTGTGTGAATGTTAAAATCCATTTACATTCACTGTAAAACTGAAAAATCAATCTAAAGTTGTAAGGTGCTTAAAAAAATGAAGCTCTCTTATACTTTTGGGTTGTCCTGTATTTAAATTGCAAAATACAGTTATTAACATTCTTGTTGATCTTTTTTCTTTAGCCCTTTAAATCTGGCAGAATGTTCCCCAGAACGGTGAGTCCAGTTGTCTTCAACAGTGAGGAGTCAGTAAGATAGTTGTTCCAGTTATTCCAGTTCATGATACCAGAAAATATCTAGACAGAATCTCAAATGGCTCCATGCTCCTTCTGTGCACTATGTAGGCCATTAAATAACGGCTTCTACACCACAATAGTGTATTCTATGTCTAATATAAAACCCTCTATATTCAGCCATAAGCTGAATGACTTCCTGTTCTAAAATTAAATTTCCTATATCATGGAAAATACAAACAAGAAAAATTGTGTAGAAACGGGTCCTTTATTCATCCTGCCATCAGTTTTGACTAAATTCCCTGTACCGCTGCAGCTCACACACCCCCAAAACATCAGAGATCCACCTCCGTGCTTCACAGTAGGGGTGGTGTATGTTTGTCATAGGCCTTGTTGACTCCTCTCCAAACACAGAGTTTATGGTTGTGACCATAAAGTTCAGTTTTGGCCTCATCACTCCAAACAACAAGTTTTGAACCTTGTCTGCTTGGCATATTGTAAGCTGGCTGTTTTGTGGCATTCGCACATTAATGTTTTGTTTCTGGCAACTCAAATCTGCAGCCCATTTTTCTTCAGGTACATATTGTGCATGCTGAAACAGCCTCACCACTTTTTTGCAGAGAAGCCTGTATTTCAGCTGAAGTGTTTTCTGGGTTGTTCTTTGCATCCTGACCAATTTTCATGGCAGTTGTGACTGAAATCTTTGTTTTGAGTTAGAGCAGTACTGGCTTTACTGCTACTTTTAAATCTTTGAATATCTTTTTATATCTTTTTCCTAATTTATTAAGCTCCACTACCTTTTCTCACAGGTCCTTTGACAGTTCTTTTGCTTGACCCATGACAGAGTATCCAGCAAAATCAGTGCAACCCTGGATGAAATGTACAGGCGTCTCTTACGAACTATGAAACTCATCGACTATTTACACACAGACACTAATTAGAATCAATCAAGTCATGGGTGTGGAAACTTACCCTTAAGAGCCATTTAAACTTGAGTGTTTCAACTGGTCTGTAAGGCCAAACACACAAGGTTCTGTAAACTTTTAATTGGTGCCATTTGCATGATTTCAGTTATCATTATGATTTAAAAAGGGCAGACACAAATATGTGATCATAAACGGCTTCATCTGACCACTATTCCTAAATAATAGAAACCTTTTCTGCATGATCAATCACATTTTTCAAGAAATCGCTAATATTTCACAAATTCTGCCAGGGTATGCAAACTTATGAGCAGAACTGCTTACTGTTAATTTGATTGAGTGCGAGCACATTTTTCCCGTTTGTAAAAAGTTGCTGTTTTGTTTGCAAAAAATGTTCATGTGTAGGTTCCCAATATCTGTTTTGGAGACATGCTATGCAGATTTTTGTGCTTTCCCTCATACAACCAAATACAATTAATTAACTAAGGAACACATTTTTCATGTACTTGATCATGTACTTTATGTCCTCACACACACATGTGCCACCACCATTGGCCCTGCAAATGGAACAGTTTAATTTGCATAAAAAGAGAGGAACGTTGGTTAGAGTTCTCTGTTAATTCTCCGTTGTTTTTAATGTTAAGTTTTATTTGGTTTATTTGCTGGCAGATGCTCCATCCACTTCCACAGTCCAGCAGTTACAAGGTACAAACAATGCATGCAGAAGTTAAAGGAATGCTGTCATGTGTGCAGTGAGCAAGGAGGCTGAATGTACTTGCAAGCACACTTTAAAGAACAAAACAGACCATTAGAAACATTAAACACAAAATAACGAACTACTAAGCTTAACAAACACTTTGAGCAAACCAAACACGAGGTCGTCACACAACAGCTACACCTAACAAAGTGACGAGTAGATCAGACAAACACTGACTGAAACGAAAAGCTTCATAAAGGCTAGAACGAATGGGGAACACCTGATAGAGGGAGGAGACAGACTACAGACAGGTGAGGATCCTAATAGCAAAGGTGGGGAAAGGGCGGAGCACAAGAACCAAAACAAAAACACAAGCACATGGCTACAAAACAGAGCAAGAAACAGACACAGGAACAAAGGGGAACCGTGACAGATAATAAAATCTAATTTCCATAGTAGTTTTCCGCCAAATGTAGGCTAGTCAATCAGTTTAGTTTTACGCTGGATCTACACTGGACTGGGTGCCGATATTCATTGTGGACAAATGCAGTTGAAAATATAAGCACAGCCTCAAATTTTAATACACTTTTTGTTTATTTCACAGCAGATGCTCCAACTTCCAGTGACCAGCAAGGTGGTTTCTGAGACTATTACTTGTCTTTGTGTTTTTATTCCTATTGTGAAGTATGGGGGAGCCACTAGAATCACTCAAACAATGCAAACACTCTTCATCATTATTATTAGTCCTAATTATTTATAATAACTTGTACATCAGTCGCTCCTTTTTAATGTTGTTACTGGTGCACTCATTAAGCTTTATATAATTGGTTTAATTTATTTATTGGTTGCTTTGCAGAAATTCTGAGGTTATTTGAGACCTTTGAAAGAAGAGTCCTGCTGAAAAATAACACAAATGTAAGAGGAATTTAGGGACGCCATCGAGAGATTACTGGAGAAGAGCACAGGTCAGCCAAGTACCTCCAGTGACACATCAGAGATCTTAAATGAGCCATGTAAATCAACAGAGGACTTGGAAGGCCTGTGCAGTAGACTGCAAGATCCTGCATACCGTAAAAAGATGGTGCGTACCGAGATTTTATTACATACAACAATAACTTTCTGTTTAAAACCTACAAGAGATGCGAAACAGAGCCCACCATTCGTGATACTTGAGCCATGATATGCTGATGCTGCAATATCAAAGGACTGTTCTACATGTTTTACTGTTCTACAACCCCATTTCCGAAAATGTTGGGACGCTGTGCAAAATGTAAATAAAAACAGAATGCAATGATTTGCAAATCATTTAAAATCTATGTTTATCTCAAAATAGTACCGAGACAACAATGTTGAAAGTGAGAAATCGTATTGTTTTATGAAAAATCTATGCCCGTTTTGAATGTAATGCCAACAACATGTTCCAAAAAAGTTGGGACGGGGGCAACAGAAGGCTGGTAAAGTTATGTAATGCTAAAAAAAACACCTGGTGGTTGATTGGCAACATTTGCGTAATGAAACAAAAATATGATAAAGGAGACCCTGAACTGATGAGCAGCTGAAATCCTGTATCAAATAAGAACAGGAAAACATTTCCCTTTCAGAACTACAGCAGCGTCTCCTCAGTTCCCAAACGCTTACAGAAGAAGAGGTGATGAAACACAGTGGTAAACAGGCCCCCGTCCCAACTTTTTTGGAATGTGTTGTTGGCATCAAATTCAAAAAGGGTATATATTTTGCAAAAAACAATAAAATTTCTCAGTTTCGATATTTGATATGTTGTTTTTGTATTGTTTTCACTGTTATTTTATGGTTCAGCTTGTCCTGAATAATTTGCAGTAGTAGGAGATAATGTTTAGGCATTTTGCCCAGAGGATGGAACCCGTTCTTGGCGGCACTGGGTGAGCATACTTTCCTGTCTAACCCTAATCAATATTGAGTTAACTGATGGTCTCACTAGAAAGAAACAGCGCCGTCTTGTGAATTAGTCTTATAACGAGCAAAACACAGATTAAAATTTAAAATTGTAATAATTACATAATAAAATATGGATACTTGGGCCTACATATATCAAAACTATTTAAATCCAAAATGTCGCAATACTGTACTTTATTGTTTTTTCCTCTATACATTAATATAATTGTTTGTCTCCGGGGGGGGCGGCAGCTTGGGAGATGCTGTATGGAGGATGCAACTCCCTGTGGTCTGAATACAGTTTGAAAGGAAGAAAAGGACAATGATCTTTTGAGTGACTCCCCATCAATGATGTTATCATACGGAAGTTTGATCCCTCAGAAGAATTACAGGTTAAATTAAGTTCCATTATAATATTATTGTTCCTATTAAGATAATGTTGGTAAGAATTTATTAAGATATTGCCCAGTTTTATCAGACAAAATATCGGAAAAAACCTAAATTAAATATAATAAATTGTGATGATGATGATGGTGGTGATGATTATTATTACTATTATTATTATCATTATTATTTTATCTCTTGATCAGTATATAGGGCTCTCTTATAGAAATCTGTAGTGTGGAATGCAACTTCACGTTTTCCTGGTTATCACCGCTTCCATTGAAAATAAGTGTTAATGAGTATATAATCACACGTGTGAGTATTTTGGACTAAAGATTTATGAGGGGAAAAACTCAAACCGCGTTCCTTTTTCGTTTTTGTGTGTGTTTTGGAAACCTGATTTGCATTTTTGAGTTAAAACCTAAATTCTGAATTAAACTGCTTTATGTACAAAAATAGTCTTTAATTATGAGGCGTTTAAGCATTTAAGCCTAAAACTGTCTTGCACACCTCACAAATCTTTGGAATGGCCCCAATCCCTTCATATGTGTTCATTTTATGCCTCATTTTATGCCACAACTTACTAACTTAATAACATTTACATAGCTTTAGCAGTAACATAGAAGAGTAGATCTATAAACAATTCAAAACACAAGAAACGATTAAAGGATGTTCCATAAACATCCCCTCGTAGTCCTCTGGATGTTTCCCGGTGGTCCTGCAAATGTCCTATAAGAACGTCCCCTCTACCATTTTGGCGACCCTACAAAAAAAACCTCCAGAGGACGTTCGCAGTGTTGGTGCGGGGACGTTCTCGGGACCTATTATTTTTTTATTTTTTTATTAAAGGATTCACACAATAACATAACCTACAACAACCAGCTGCCAGGGTGGTGCTTACACGTTAAATAAATCATAATCAACATATAATTCTGAAGTCCTTTCTGCTTTCTTCTTTTTTATATTTTTTAAAGAGGTGCCATATTCCTTAAGCTCACAGAGGAAATGTGTAAAGGTTGGCTTATAATCAGACCATCTCTTCTTAATAATTAAGTATTGTACAAAAAGAAATACTTTAACATCTAATCTGTCCATAGAAAAAGAAATAATAACATCTGAAACATCCAGTGTAGCACAGTGTCCAGGCTTTCTTCTCACAAAGTTTTCCACATCAATCCAGAACACTTCAGTATGAGTGCACTGGAAAAACAGATGGATAATTGATTCCTTTTCCAAACCACAAAAGGTGCAGGACATTCATTACTAACTCTAAATCTCTCCAAAACACCTTTAACAGGGTAGATGTGTCAAATTTTAAATGTCACTTTATTTTATTATTCATACAATATTTATCACAAATTGTCCATGTTTTATTCCAATTTATGTTCCCAAATTCAAAAGACCAACATGGTTGTTTATAAATTCTTTCATTAGATATTACATTCCTAATAAACCTGTTTGTACTTTTATATTTAGGGATATCAGTGACCCCAATAAAAAGCCCATCCCTAAAACATCCATGTCATTATTTGCTGAACCCTTGAGAAGCTGTGAGATTTGTTGTGGTTTAGTGTCAAAAACTACAGCATATTCTTTAGGTGTGACCGGCGCTCCAAATTCACTATACGTCAACAAAAAGCCATCAGCGTTCAAAAGTTGTTTCACTGATATTATTATCAAACCATTTTTTAAAAAAAGATTTATTCTTAAAATGGACATTCCTGTTATTCCAAATAATACCTCTGTGAGGGGAAACTTATGCTTATAAGCCAGTGTCCAAGCTAGTAGAGCCTGATTATGAAATGTGGACAGTTTAACAGGTCATTTTTCAATCTTATAGTCACATCTCAGCAAGAATTCTACACCACCCATCACATTAAACCAGTACTTTGGAAATGTGTTCCATATATTATTTTTTTCTTGAGTGAGCCTAATAAGCCAGTTAACTGTGAATGTATTATTTAAGGTTTCATAACCTTGCTGTATATTCCACGCTCTACTCCAAACCGAGCAGTCGTACCAGCTGCTAACCTCACTGAGGGGAACAGACGTTATATGGAGCTTTAATAGTTTTAAGGAGGAAATCTCCAAAACCAAAGGCCGGAGCCGCTCGGGACCTGGTTTTGGTAGCTGGGTTTGAACTTCCCTTGACGCGACCCTCTCTGGGGCATGAGCCAATCACAGTGCAGAGGGGCGGCGCCTGTCGTAAAACAGGTGGAGAGAAAGGGCAGCACTCTGATTGGTCCATTTTGTCATGCCACGTGATCCGATTCCAGCCAGAATCCACCTGGGTGTGTCTGATGATGCTCCGGGAGAAGAAACGAGGGCGAGGGAGAGAAAAACTCAGTAATTTATGAGTTTAAAGTCCGAATTTCTCTCACTTTCAGGACAAACTCGCGCTGATGAAGCTGACCACCTCCGCGCTGCTCTGCCTGCTGGCGGTTTGGACTGCAGGTGAGTCGAACCGGATTAAACTTGATTTGTTTACTGACCGGTGTTGTGCCGAATTCCGACTCCCCGGCAGAATCCGACTCCCCCTCGCGTGCACGCGCTTCTCGTAAACTGTAGTGCTGTGCTGATGTGATAATACGCTAGTGTTTTTATTTACTACTGTAGTGCTGCGCTGATGTGATAATACGGTAGTGTTTTTATTTATTACTGTAGAGCTGATGTGATAATACGGTAGTGTTTTTATTTACTACTGTAGTGCTGCGCCGATGTGATAATACGGTAGTGTTTTTATTTATTACTGTAGAGCTGATGTGATAATACGGTAGTGTTTTTATTTATTACTGTAGTGCTGTGCTGATGTGATAATACGCTAGTGTTTTTATTTATTACTGTAGTGCTGTGCTGATGTGATAATACGGTAGTGTTTTTATTTATTACTGTAATGCTGTGCTGATGTGATAATACGGTAGTGTTTTTATTTATTACTGTAGTGCTGTGCTGATGTGATAATACGCTAGTGTTTTTATTTATTACTGTAGTGCTGTGCTGATGTGATAATACGGTAGTGTTTTTATTTATTACTGTAGTGCTGATGTGATAATACGGTAGTGTTTTTATTTATTACTGTAGTGCTGTGCTGATGTGATAATACGCTAGTGTTTTTATTTATTACTGTAGTGCTGTGCTGATGTGATAATACGGTAGTGTTTTTATTTATTACTGTAGTGCTGCGCTGATGCTATGTATTACTGTAACACTGTATTGATGTCTGTGTGTGTTTTGTAGTGTGTAGTGTGTGTTCAGAAACTCTCTCTGACAGCTGTAACTTCGTGTGTGTGTGTGTGTGTGTGTGTGTGTGTGTGTGTGTAGGTTCAGTATGTGGATTGGAGATCAACTCCACTGGACCAACCTTCATAGAGAAGGCCAATGGTGAAAGTGTGAAGCTGGACTGTCACTTCACTCTGGCTGCAGAGGACTCTGGACCGCTGTGGATTGAGTGGACAATCAAACCTTCGGACAACTGGGAAGAGGACATGGTGGTGAGTGTGTGTTAATGTGTGTGTAAGTGTGTTTGAGTATGTGAGTTGTTCTCACAGTGTGTTTGAAAACTATATGAATGTCAGCGACTGACCATCTGTTGGCTGTGAATATTGGCGACTGACCGTCTTTCGGCTGTGTCGGCGACTGACCGTCTGTCAGCTGTGTTTGTGAATGACCGTCTGTCGGCTGTGAGTGTTGGTGACTGACCGTCTGTCGGCTGTGAGTGTCGGTGACTGACCGTCTGTCGGCTGTGAGTGTCGGTGACTGACTGTCTGTCGGCTGTGAGTGTCGGTGACTGGCTGTCTGTCGGCTATGAGTGTCGGTGACTGTCGGCTGTGAGTGTCGGTGACTGACTGTCTGTCGGCTGTGAGTGTCGGTGACTGACTGTCTGTCGGCTGTGAGTGTCGGTGACTGGCTGTCTGTTGGCTGTTAGTGTCGGTGACTGACCGTCTGTTGGCTGTGAGTGTCGGTGACTGACTGTCTGTCGGCTGTGAGTGTCTGTGACTGACTGTCTGTCGGCTGTGAGTGTCTGTGACTGACTGTCTGTCGGCTGTGAGTGTCGGTGACTGACCGTGTCTCAGCTGTGAGTGTCTGTGACTGACTGTCTTTCGGCTGTGAGTGTCGGTGACTGGCTGTCTGTCGGCTGTGAGTGTCTATGACTGGCTGTCTGTCGGCTCTGAGTGTCTGTGACTGACTGTCTGTCGGCTGTGAGTGTCTGTGACTGACCGTGTCTCAGCTGTGAGTGTCTGTGACTGACTGTCTTTCGGCTGTGAGTGTCTGTGACTGGCTGTCTGTCGGCTGTGAGTGTCTGTGACTGGCTGTCTGTCGGCTTTGAGTGTCGGTGACTGTCTGTCGGCTGTGAGTGTCGGTGACTGGCTGCCTGTCGGCTATGAGTGTCGGTGACTGGCTGTCTGTCGGCTGTGAGTGTCGGTGACTGACTGTCTGTCGGCTGTGAGTGTCGGTGACTGACTGTCTTTCGGCTGTGAGTGTCTGTGACTGGCTGTCTGTCGGCTTTGAGTGTCTGTGACTGGCTGTCTGTCGGCTGTGAGTGTCGGTGACTGACTGTCTGTCCGCTGTGAGTGTCTGTGACTGGCTGTCTGTCGGCTGTGAGTGTCTGTGACTGATTAATTTGTGGACACAAACACACACACAGTTAGTGGAGTTTAAAGCTCACAGTTAAAGCTGGAGCTCACAGTTAAGCTGAATGGTGTAGATACACTGGTCAACTATAGAGATCTGACCTTAAAGCTAGAATGTTCCTCTTGAAGATACGCTGGTAAAGCACAGAGATCTGTGCTGTGTTCTTATAGTGGCCAGTCTTCACGGCCAGGCTGTGTTCACTGAGACTGTATTGTGTTCTTATGGAGGTCGGTCTGTACGGCCAGGCTGTGTTCACTGAGTCTGTACTGTGTTCTTATAGCGGCCAATCTGCACGGCCAGGCTATGTTCACTGAGTCTGTACTGTCTTCTAGTGGCCGGTCTGTACGGCCAGGCTGTGTGCACTGAGTCTGTACTGTGTTCTTATAGCGGCCAATCTGCACGGCCAGGCTGTGTTCACTGAGTCTGTACAGTGTTCTTATAGTGGCCAATCTGCACGGCCAGGCTGTGTGCACTGAGTCTGTACTGTCTTCTAGTGGCCGGTCTGTACGGCCAGGCTGTGTGCACTGAGTCTGTACTGTGTTCTTATGGTGGTCATTCTGTACGGCCAGGCTGCGTTCACTGAGTCTGTACTGTGTTCTTATAGCAGCCGGTCTGTATGGCCAGGCTGTGTTCACTGAGTCTGTACAGTGTTCTTATGGTGGTCATTCTGTATGGCCAGGCTGTGTTCACTGAGTCTGTACAGTGTTCTTATGGTGGTCATTCTGTATGGCCAGGCTGTGTTCACTGAGTCTGTACTGTGTTCTTATAGTGGTCGGTCTGTATGGCCAGGCTGTGTTCACTGAGTCTGTACTGTGTTCTTATGGTGGTCATTCTGTATGGCCAGGCTCCACTGTTCACTGAGTCTGTACTGTGTTCTTATGGTGGTCATTCTGTATGGCCAGGCTCCACTGTTCACTGAGTCTGTACTGTGTTCTTATGGTGGTCATTCTGTATGGCCAGGCTCCACTGTTCACTGAGTCTGTACTGTGTTCTTATGGTGGCCATTCAGTACGGCCAGGCTGTGTTCACTGTTCATTGTCTGTTATCATATAATCTACTGTACTGTTTCCAAGAGGTGAGCAGAAGGTAAATCTCCCTAAAGAGTCCCCTCGTAACCTACCGCTGACAATGTACAGACCCAGACTCTGACAGAGCTGCAGGAGGTCCTTTCCGTTTTGTTCACCTGTGAATCCGAATTGTATCGGGGAGGTTGGTGATATTTCCTGGGTGTTGGTGTCTGAATATATAATTGTTACCTTGCTCTGTGTTGAAGTCAGGTAGAGATCCAGTGTGAGCATTCAGGTCCCCACAGATCAGCACACTTCCCTGGGCCTGGAAGCTGCTAATCTGATGGTGCAGACTGGGGAGAATGTCTTCATTATAATAAGGGGATTCACTGGGAGGGATGTAGACTGTGCATAAGAAAAGGTCTTTTGGAGTGTCGGTGATTTCCTTTTTAATTTTAAGCCATATGTGTGATTTTTCAAGTTTCAGCGGGACTATGAATTTGGATAGCTCTGATTTGTACCAGATAATAATTCCACCTGAATCTCTACCTTGATATGAGGGTGTTAAACAGAGGGAATGATGATTTCTTTGTAGTTTGTGGGACAGTGAGTGATGCTGTCTGATTTACACCAGGTTTCCTGTAGGATGATAATGTCAGTGTTTTTTGTGGTTTTTGTAAGTTCATGGTTTTTACTTTTGTATCCAAACAGAGATGATTTTATGCCCTGACTGTTCCACATAGAAGTAGATAAGGGTTTCATTTTTAACATGAATGCAAGTACAAATAAAATAGATTTTAAAAGGAGATAAACCTGTGTAAGTGAGGGGGACTATTGGTGTGTGTAACATATAGACAGTCATTAATAAACTATGTAATTACAGTCTCATAGTGTGAGCAGTGAACTCAGAACTTAGCTCAGCAGTTTGGTGCATATGAGATTGAGCAGCTGTTTGATCTCGCCCAGGTCTGTAGTGCTTGTGGAGGCCGGATTCTTCACTACATTGGCATAGCTCTGCTTCAGCGGCTGCCTGCTGGGGCTGGGGACTGGTAGTGGGTGCATTTTGCTGGTCGGTGGTGGGCGGGTTGCTGGGCTAGGTGTGGTGTGTCTGTGCAGGTTGGTGGTCCGGCGAGCTGGGGTTGCTCTGGGGGTGGAAAGGCTGTGCGGAGGCAGGGGGTGGTAGTGATGAATGATAGGGTGCGCGCTGATCTTTCTGGGTGATGGAGTTGTCTGGCTGCATGTAGGCTGGGTGATCTGCTGTTTCGTAGGGGGCTGCCGGAGCTGCGTCCAAGGGCCACATCTTTTAGGTTTTTGGCAAAGGTGCCCACAAAGTCTTTGGATAGGTGGACATTAGGGGTGGGAATCTCTAGGCACCTCACGATTCGATTCGATTCGATTACGATTCAGAGGGCTGCGATGCGATTATAAAACGATTATCGATGCATCTTCTATACAGGATTTTTCTTTTCCTACTGTCTGAGGACTTGGTAGTTTTAAAGCAAAGTATTTGTAATGATCCATAATGAATTTATTTCCAATATCTTTTATTAATAAAATCAAATGGAAGTGATGTGGCAAGTGAACAAGAAGGCTCTCGTTCAGTGGTCTTGTTTGGAGCGCATTAGACTGTAGCGGGACAAGGCCTCAAAAGCACCTAATTTCCCACTTACCGTAAGACACGGGTATTTTAATTCAATTCAAGTGAGAGCTTGACCATGGTCCAGGGAACCAAACCAAATTGAAGTTTTTCATATGCACACCATGACAGAGATGACTGTAATAAAGGGTTATTTATTGATAGAGGTATATAAACATAAAGCAATCGATTACAAAGGTATATAGGTACTAAATATTGGACTACTAGTTATGGAAAAAACAGAGATATTGAATATACTGAACAAAAGTACTAAGATTAGCTGATTTTCCAAATTATGTGGCTTTTGAGCAGCAAGCAGAACAACCCTGACACTAGTGTGAAGCTGGCCTAAGTATCAATAAAGAAAAGCAAAATCACAGTGAGACTGAGACCACAAAGGGCAGTGCGAGTGAATCTACGACCTGGATGCCTCAGAGCTGCGGGGATGCGCATGTCGCGTTGAGGGGAAGAGAGGCCGCTGCTGGCATGGGCTGGAGCAGGGTCCGCAGGTCAAAGGTCAAAGCTGCTGGATGCCTCAGTGCCGTGTTGATGCGCGTGCCACGTTGAGGAAGAGAAGCCACTGCTCACACAGGCTAGGAAGGGTCTGCAGGTCAAAGGCAAGGCCGCTTGAGGTGCAAGCCCTTGGTCAACGCTTTGGACCGGACCCCACTGGCAAGGCAGGCTTCCGGCGACGCTTGGCGGCCTCTCCGGTGAGGAGCGCAGATCTTCTTCTTGGCGATGGAGGCAGGCGGTGGTCGGAGCAGGCTCTTGATGTGGATTTCAGTCAGCACTGTTTTGCCTCTGTTTCTGTTCTAAAACTAGGTTCTGAGCGGCCTGTCGTTGGCAGTTAGACTTTCAAAATAGATTGACGAAACTTGAAAAACAAATGCAGCCAGATGCAGCTCTTCAATAGTCTAACCTTACAGTTACAACACTTTAAGATTACTGAGTAAATGAAACAAAACGGATTAAGACACAAGACAAACAACTAACATTTAAGATCTGCAGAACTTAGCTAAAGTGCAAAACGAGGAGAACGGGCTTCTCTACTTGGAGTTTCATTAAGATTACATGTTGGCTGTCTCGCTCCCTTCAGGGCCAACTTTCCCTGTCCTTCTGTTTCTTCTTCTCGTTCTCCCCACTGTTTCTCTTCCTTGCTTTAAAGAAAGAACTTTGAGGGGCGGAGCCAAGGCAGAGCTAAGGCGGGGAAAAAGTTTTGGTTGGTTTGTTAGGTTACCTATAATGAATATGCAATTTCTTTGAATGCTGCTCAAGTGTCACATAATCCTTTGGAGATTCTGGGTGTGGTTACACTTAAGTAAAAGAAGCATGCAATTTTACCTATAAAACATTATTGTTTCCATAGTGACTATTGCAAATGACTATGGAGCTTACAGATCATTATCCCTTAACGTAAACCATGATATGGTTACATACAATAAGTTGAATCCTTAACCATTCTAGTCATATAAGAAGTAGGAACTGCTTAGACAAAAGAATTAAAATGTTAAGACAATTTCGTGGTTATACGTCACATTACTATTTCTAAACAGTGCTTACATGAACGGTTACATAATAACTCAGAGTAAAATAAGTGAATACGTAATCATCAATAATTCTGTAGATATGTTGGGAGAAACTCTATGATTAAAGTGTACATAGTCACACAAGCTATACACTTTAGAATCCTACTTCTAATAACACTACAAGAAGACTTGCGAGAAAAGCAGATATATAAGATTAACAGTGATCACGAAATACATGGGTTGTTTCTCAAACAAAAGAAAAAGAAAAATTATATAATGGGTGAAATGAATATAGTTGTGAATGATCAAAGATCAATACAATAACCTAGATCAGTGAGGAAGGATTACAATCCAAGAATCAAAATAACTACTAGAATATAAAAGAACATAGTGTAGAAAGTTAGGTATTAATTCCCTTTGGCAGGGATTAATCAATTCACGTCTGACAAGGCAACATGTTAACAGTAACAGAGGTGTTCTTCACAGTTTGATAAAGGAAAGGCATTTGATTGATACTTGATTAAAGATCACATTGTGAATAATTTGCCAGAAAGCAGGGCTCTCAGGAGCCTAGCCTCTGCACAGACCCCAAATTTATGATACTGAAGGAATGCACTTAAGAGTATCTGGCCACACCGAGGGGTCTGCTCAGGGATCCGTGAGGTCTCAACAGTCCCCTCACCCAGAGTTGATTGGTGGGCCATGTTTGGCCTTTGTTTTAGATAAGATGTCTCTCTTTGTGGGGGAAGGTGAGCTGTATGGGTGTGAGAGAGAGGGAAAGGAATTTTCAGAAGTCACAATTTATCAGTATTCCAAAATTTACTTCAGTGATGTCCAAAGGTCTCTTCAGGATGTTTATAAAGGGGTGGCATGACGTTCCATTATGTTGCCCTTAAACTGTTAGTCAAAAGAAAAAGAAAGTCTTCAGACCTCTGGGTCAAAGTAGGTCTGTTCTGAGGTGAGCCGTGATAAAATGCGGTTACAGTGAAATAAGATCCGGTGGTAATGGGTGTCCACGCAGCACGTTACAGTCGTCCTCCCCGTTTTCTTCGGTGATTTTATAACTTCGGTTTTGGTCTCGCTGTAGAGGGTGGAGATCGCTGTGTCAATAAAATATCTTTGAGACGTGACGTGTGCAACTTAGCGCGAAAGCCCTGTTTCGCAACGACTGAGAACTGGCAGACTGCAGGTCACATAGCAATGATGCGTTATTCGCATTTACATGCAGTGCAGTTGGTTTCCTTGTACGTTAAATCTGCAACGAGAGACTGTCAAACACTAAAAAGTTGCGAGGCTGAAGTTGCTTCTCTTTAGTATTTCCCCGGTCCACCTTAAATAGTGTCGCATTTGCATTCGGCGCCTCAGTCAGAATTTAAGGTGGAATGGGAAAATTCAAACAAGAAGCTGGAGAATAAGAAGCGACTTCAGCCTCGTAAAACAGCCGAACGCTGAGAGACTTTTTACAATAAGCTGATCAACTTTTGAGGACAAGTTTTCTGGCGGAAAGGAGAGGAACGCGGCTAAAGCTAAAGCTTAAAGCAGAGCAAAGTAAGTCTGCGCTCTTGTTTATATTGTTTAGCCTAAACTAGCATCGCAATGCATCTAAGAATCGATTTTTTCCCCGCACCCCTAGTGGACATGGTCGTGGAGGCTGTGCAAGCTGAGGTTGGGATGGTGTGCCAGGTGTACATTGGCCATAAAGGCGCATCCATGGGAGATTTCTGCGTTTATCTTCTGGATGGTAGCAGGGTGGAAATCTCTCCGGGGCAGGATGGTGGAGATGGTGATCTTGGTGGAGGGGAAGGTCTGAGTGGCGGTCTGTGCTACTCTCCTCACGCACTCTGCTGCTCTTTCCTGCTGTGCCCTTAGGTCGTTTGTGCCAGTGTGGACAATTACATGGCTTTTCTCACAGGAGATGACATGAGTGAGGATCTGAATTGCGTTACTGGTTCTGGGACTCCAGACTACAGGTGCTGGCACAGAGTGAGCGGGTCTTGGTTTGGAGTGAGCAGGTTCTGTTACGTAATGTATTTATTTATTAATGTTTATAATTGTTGTACACTGTTTACTCTGAATTATTCAGTGTCTACAATGAATTATTGACTACAATAAATTATTTAATATCTACTATGAATTATTCATTAATTATTTTATCTTCTCTTTCTCTCTCTCTCTCTCTCTCTCTCTCTCTCTCTCTCTCTCTAGGTGATCGTGTATTCGGGTTATCGGCTCTATGAGAATTACTATCCTCCTCTGAAGGGCCGAGTTCACTTTGACTCTCTCAACCCGAAGAACGGCGATGCCTCCATAAACCTCCTGAGACTGGAAGCGTCTGACACCGGATCCTACTGGTGCAAAGTGAAGAAGCTTCCTGGCATCCGCAGCAGGAAAGTCCTGCTCACCGTTTTGGGTGAGTTCAGCACTGACGGCCCTGTCGTCTCCACGGTTACTGGAGCGTCTCTGTCACAACGGCACTCTCACGTTGAATAACATTAGTGTGATTTCACCACCTGATCATCTCAGTGTCACTGTAAATCTCCTCATTTAACAGCATTAATCTCACAACTTCACCTCTGATATTACCGTCTGTGTTTGATCTCATAATGTAATGAAATTAGTATTAACTTAATCTCTTTTCTTTTGATCTTTTTTCTCATTTCTCAGTTTTCCTCTGATGATCTCATGATTTTGACTTTGTTGATCTCGTTTCATTTCAGTTTCGCTTCATTTCTCCGCATCGTCGTCTGATTGGCTGAGACTCGGCTGGTGTGTGTGTGAGTGTGTGTGTGAGAAACTGCAGCTGGTCGTTTGTGTTGATAAAACACTCACACGGAAGAAATCTGATTATTATCGGATTATTGAGTGCATGTAAACGCACTCGCTGTCTCAGTCATCATGCAGTGAGTTCATAACCATTTCATGTAGCAACTTTCTGTGAGGGAGCTTTTAGAGGTGGACGTCTGGTTCCTATCATCACCACTGTGAACAGTTCACGATAAGTTTCTCTAGAACAGAGCATTTCACACCAAACCACTCTGAACGACTCTGTTTACATCTTAACCCTTTAATTAAGTAAAATTTTTTGAAAAATTGGTGAAATTCACTGTTAATTGCCCTTAAAAGTTCCTGATTGGCTAAGAGAGAGTACAGCCCAACCACAAAGGTCAGAAACAGGAGGCAGAGAGTTGAGACCTTGCCAGGTGTTGGTCACTGTGACTCGAGTTGACACTCACCAAGATTGTGTAAATATGCAGGGCTGTGGCTGTGAGGGGGCTGGAATAGTTGAACACAGTAATTGAAGGGCGTCCATGCAGTTTTGGCTATGAAAGGAATGTGTTCAACTGCACTGACTGAGCGGGAGCAGCAGGGCTGTCCTGCAGTGACCACGCTTTCTCTCCTCTGTCTCTACCTCACCTGTCCTGCAGTCTCTCTCTCCTCTGTCTCTTCCTTACCTGTCCTGCACTCACACTCCCCCCCCCTCTCTACCTCACCTGTCCTGCAGTCTCTCTCTCCTCTGTCTCTTCCTTACCTGTCCTGCACTCACACCCCCCCTGTCTCTACCTAACCTGTCTTGCAGTCTCTCTCCGCTGTCTCTACCTCACCTGTCCTGCAGTCTCTCTCTTCTCTGTCTCTACCTCACCTGTCCTGCAGTCTCTCTCTTCTCTGTCTCTGCCTCACCTGTCCTGCAGTACATTTACATTTACATCATTTAGCAGACACTCTTATCCAGAGGGACTTACAAAAAGTGCTTTGTCTGTCCAGAGAAAGTATCTTCGCTAGTTCCCAATAGGTTAGAGAGAAAGCCAGTCCTGAGCTCAGATACTGCTAGAATCAGAAAGTCATTGACACCTAGAGAAAAAGGAACAGAGTTAAACACAGAGCAGTGCAATGCAATGCAATACAATACATTATATAAGTGCTGTACAATACATTACAATCAATACTTAATTCAGTGCTCATTTAAGTGCTGTATAAAAAGGTGAGTCTTCAGTCTGCGTTTGAAGACAGCGAGAGACTCTGCTGTACGGACAGCCAGTGGGAGTTCATTCCACCACCTGGGTGCCAGCACAGAGAACAGTCTTGATGCTTGCCTTCCGCGCACTTTGAAGGATGGCGGGTCAAGCCGAGCTGTACTCGAAGGGCTCGTGGTACAGTTCGAGTTTTGACCATTGCCATCAAGTAGGGAGGGGCTGGTCCATTTTTGGCTTTGTAGGCAAGCATAAGGGTTTTAAATCTGATGCAGCTACAGGAAGCCAGTGAAGGGAGCGCAGCAGTGGGGTGACATGGCTGAACTTTGGGAGACTGAAGACAAGCCGAGCTGCTTCATTCTGGATGAGTTGCAGAGGCCTGATGGCCGCATCGGAAGACCAGCCAAGAGCGAGTTGCAGTAGTCAAGCCTTGAGATGACAAGAGACTGCACTAGCACCTGGGTGGCCTCTCGAATGAGAAAGGGTCGGATCCTCCGGATGTTGAACAGCAGAAATCTGCATGACCGAGTTAGGTTCGCAATGTGAGTCGAGAACGATAATTGGCCATCCAGAACCACACCAAGACTTCTTGCCTCTACAGATGGGACAATCAGAGAGTTCTCGAATGAGATGGCAAGATCATGATGAGGACCTGTAGTTGCAGGGATGAATAGCAGCTCAGTCTTACTAGAATTGAGCTTCAGGTGGTGAGCTGCCATCCATGAAGAGATGTCAGACAGACATGCCGAGATCCAACTGGAAACCTCTGTGTCAGAGGGTGAGAAAGAAAGCATTAGTTGAGTGTCATCAGACAGTGATAAGAGAAGCCATGAGATGATATTACATTGCCAAGAGAGCTAGTGCAAAGAGAAAAGCCCACAAGGCTCGGTGCTGGGTCCCCTTCTCTATGTTACCTGATAAGAGCGATCCTCCAGATAGGACTTGAACCACTTCCACGCAGAGCCAGTGATTCCAAGGTTGGTGAGGACGTCCAGAAGGATTGTGTGGTTGACCGTGTCAAAAGCTGTTGAGAGGTCAAGAAGAATCAGGACAGATGACAGACTGGCTGATCTTGCTGACTGGGGCTTCTCTGTCACTGCTATAAGAGCAGTTTCTGTTGAGTGCGCTGGTTTGAAGCCAGACTGGTTGGGGTCCTGGAGCTGGTTCTGTGTGAGAAAGAGAGACAGTTGATTATAGATTGCATGTTCAAGAATTTTTGAAAGGAAAGAAAGGAGTGATACCGGTCTGTAGTTGTTGACATCAGAGCTGTCAAGCGTGGGCTTCTTCAGGATGGGAAGTACTCTTGCAGTCTTCAAGTTGATGGAACTTCACCTGATGACAAGGACTTGTTAATGAGAAAAGTGATGAAGGGCAGTAGATCCTTTGAGATTGACTGGAGCAATGCAGATGGAATGGGATCCAGCGAGCAGGTTGTTGGGTTACTGGATTTGATAAGTTGAAAGACAGCATCTGTGGAAAGAGAAGAAAAACAGTTTAAGGGATTGAGAACGAGAGGAGGAGGTCTAGTGAAAGGAGTGGGGACAGAGGGAAAAGACTGGCGGATTCTATCAACCTTCTCCTCAAAGAAGGTGACAAAATCCTCAGGAGTGAGAGAAGAGGGTGGAGGGGGAGGAGGAGG
>NW_023494799.1:135911-208411 GCF_904425465.1 Colossoma macropomum
CTGTGTTCTGTCTGTCCTGCTGTGTCTGTGTTCTGTCTGTGCTGCTGTGTCTGTTCTGTCTGTGCTCTGACTGCAGCTGTGTCTGTGTTCTGTCTGTGCTGCTGTGTCTGTTCTGTCTGTGGTGCTCTGACTGCGGCTGTGTCTGTTCTGTCTGTGCTGCTGTGTCTGTTCTGTCTGTGCTGCTCTGACTGCTGCTGTGTCTGTTTTCTGTCTGTGGTGCTCTGACTGCTGCTGTGTCTGCTCTGCTCTGACTTCGCTGTTCTGTCTGTGGTGCTCTGACTGCTGCTGTGTCTGTGCTGCTCTGACTGCTGCTGTGTCTGTGCTGCTCTGCTGCTGTGTCTGTGCTGCTCTGACTGCTGCTGTGTCTGTGCTGCTCTGACTGCTGCTGTGTCTGTGCTGCTCTGCTGCTGTGTCTGTGCTGCTCTGACTGCTGCTGTGTCTGTGCTGCTCTGACTGCTGCTGTGTCTGTGCTGCTCTGCTGCTGTGTCTGTGCTGCTCTGCTGCTGTGTCTGTGCTGCTCTGACTGCGCTCTGCTGGCCGCATGTGTTCTGACTTTCCTAACGTTGCATGCTTTGTGTGTTTTGTTATGGGAGTAATATCTGGGGCGAGCGCTTCTGTAGGCAGAGAGATCTGAGCTTCAGTTGTGTGTTAATGGAGTCACACGCTGCGCTAAATAAGGGGCTGAATTATCTTTTATCTCTCCTGCAGCCCTTAAACCTTTTCATCTGCATCTGCAATGTGATCAACTTTACTTTGATCATTCATCTTCATTTCAGACTCTCAGATGGTTTACAGAGCAGCTGCTCTTCTGATCAGAGTAACGAGTACTTAATTAGACGCATTCAGACACTTTATCAGACCGTAGATCCAATGCTGACTTCTAAATATAGCACCTTCATTTTGGAGGTGTCAGCAAAATCTGGATCTGCGACCAAGGCTCTTCTGCTGACCAGAGATTTTATCTCTGTACAAATTAATCAATATTAAAATCTAGGACATGATTAGGGTCACATGGCTGCAGGATCTCCAAAATAAGCAAACCTCTCTCTCTCTCTCTCTGTCTCTCTCTCTCTCTCTCTCTCTCTCTCTCTCTGTCCCCCCACAGGTACATCGCTTTTCCTTCTAAATGTCGGATCACTAAACCACGGAACTTCCCGTCTGTTGCCCCCTAGCCGCGCCCCCCAGCAGGATGACAGCGCCCAACCTGAGCCGCATGGGGGCTGTCCTGGTCGAGATCCCTGCGCAGAACGGCGAGGCCGGAGTTGGAGGACGCAGGGGCTGCGAGGGTCAGTGCCAGTGTCATCATCCACTAATCCTGTCAGTGATGGTGGACTTGCTGCGTTCTGTTCTGTAAATAGTTTGCGTTATTTTTATTATATTCATTTTTTTTTATTCGATTTTTTTTACTTTGGTGATCCTGTCTAGTGAGATGTTCTACCTGACTGAGGAGGTAAAGCAGTGAGCTGTGAAAGAACGACATTTCAGTCTCATTTCAGAAGTGATTTTATTTAAAACCTTTATAAAGTGTCATTTGTCCTGTTTGCTTTTTCAAAATCCTCCAGAATTAAAATAATAAAGTTCTGTTTGAAGCATTGAAGGTCTCCATGTACTCGGTTCTGTAGGTTCTACTGTGAGAACGCTAAAATCAACTGAAATGTACAGAGAATTTTGTGAAGCTTTTCTTTCATTCAGAAATGCTTCTCTAATGTTCTAGTTTCACCTGTGGGTTTACCTGTGGGTTTAGCTGTGGGTTTACCTGTGGGTTTAGCTGTGGGTTTAGCTGTGGGTTTACCTGTGGGTTTAGCTGTGGGTTTACCTGTGGGTTTACCTGTGTGTTTACCTTTGGGTTTAGCTGTGGGTTTACCTGTGGGTTTATCTGTGGGTTTACCTGTGGGTTTATCTGTGGGTTTACCTGTGGGTTTACCTGTGGGTTTACCTTTGGGTTTAGCTGTGGGTTTACCTGTGGGTTTATCTGTGGGTTTACCTGTGGGTTTACCTTTGGGTTTAGCTGTGGGTTTACCTGTGGGTTTAGCTTTGGGTTTAGCTGTGGGTTTACCTGTGGGTTTACCTTTGGGTTTAGCTGTGGGTTTACCTGTGGGTTTAGCTGTGGGTTTACCTGTGGGTTTAGCTGTGGGTTTAGCTGTGGGTTTAGCTGTGGGTTTACCTTTGGGTTTAGCTGTGGGTTTACCTGTGGGTTTACCTGTGGGTTTATCTGTGGGTTTACCTGTGGGTTTACCTGTGGGTTTATCTGTGGGTTTACCTGTGGGTTTACCTGTGGGTTTAGCTGTGGGTTTATCTGTGGGTTTACCTGTGGGTTTACCTGTGGGTTTAGCTGTGGGTTTACCTGTGGGTTTACCTTTGGGTTTCGCTGTGGGTTTAGCTGTGGGTTTAGCTGTGGGTTTACCTTTGGGTTTAGCTGTGGGTTTAGCTGTGGGTTTAGCTGTGGATTTAGCTGTGGGTTTATCTGTGGGTTTAGCTGTGGGTTTAGCTGTGGGTTTAGCTGTGGGTTTATCTGTGGGTTTAGCTGTGGGTTTACCTGTGGGTTTAGCTGTGGGTTTAGCTGTGGGTTTACCTGTGGGTTTACCTTTGGGTTTAGCTGTGGGTTTAGCTGTGGGTTTATCTGTGGGTTTACCTGTGGGTTTACCTTTGGGTTTAGCTGTGGGTTTACCTTTGGGTTTACCTTTGGGTTTAGCTGTGGGTTTACCTTTGGGTTTAGCTGTGGGTTTACCTGTGGGTTTACCTTTGGGTTTACCTTTGGGTTTAGCTGTGGGTTTACCTGTGGGTTTACCTGTGGGTTTACCTGTGGGTTTAGCTTTGGGTTTAGCTGTGGGTTTAGCTGTGGGTTTACCTGTGGGTTTAGCTGTGGGTTTATTTGTGGGTTTATCTGTGGGTTTACCTGTGGGTTTAGCTGTGGGTTTACCTGTGGGTTTATAGCTGTGGGTTTAGCTGTGGGTTTACCTGTGGGTTTACCTTTGGGTTTAGCTGTGGGTTTACCTGTGGGTTTACCTGTGGGTTTACCTTTGGGTTTAGCTGTGGGTTTAGCTGTGGGTTTACCTGTGGGTTTACCTTTGGGTTTACCTTTGGGTTTAGCTGTGGGTTTAGCTGTGGGTTTACCTGTGGGTTTACCTTTGGGTTTAGCTGTGGGTTTACCTGTGGGTTTACCTTTGGGTTTAGCTGTGGGTTTAGCTGTGGGTTTATCTGTGGGTTTACCTTTGGGTTTAGCTGTGGGTTTACCTGTGGGTTTACCTTTGGGTTTAGCTGTGGGTTTACCTTTGGGTTTAGCTGTTGGTTTAGCTGTGGGTTTACCTGTGGGTTTAGCTGTGGGTTTAGCTGTGGGTTTAGCTGTGGGTTTACCTGTGGGTTTACCTTTGGGTTTACCTGTGGGTTTAGCTGTGGGTTTAGCTGTGGGTTTACCTGTGGGTTTACCTGTGGGTTTAGCTGTGGGTTTACCTTTGGGTTTACCTTTGGGTTTAGCTGTTGGTTTAGCTGTGGGTTTACCTGTGGGTTTAGCTGTGGGTTTAGCTGTGGGTTTAGCTGTGGGTTTACCTGTGGGTTTACCTTTGGGTTTACCTGTGGGCTTAGCTGTGGGTTTACCTGTGGGTTTATCTGTGGGTTTAGCTGTGGGTTTAGCTGTGGGTTTAACTGTGGGTTTACCTGTGGGTTTACCTGTGGGTTTACCTGTGGGTTTACCTTTGGGTTTAGCTGTGGGTTTACCTGTGGGTTTACCTTTGGGTTTAGCTGTGGGTTTAGCTGTGGGTTTATCTGTGGGTTTAGCTGTGGGTTTACCTGTGGGTTTATCTGTGGGTTTACCTGTGGGTTTACCTGTAGGTTTAGCTGTGGGTTTACCTGTGGGTTTAGCTGTGGGTTTACCTTTGGGTTTAGCTGTGGGTTTACCTGTGGGTTTATCTGTGGGTTTACCTGTGGGTTTACCTTTGGGTTTAGCTGTGGGTTTAGCTGTGGGTTTATCTGTGGGTTTACCTGTGGGTTTACCTTTGGGTTTAGCTGTGGGTTTAGCTGTGGGTTTACCTTTGGGTTTAGCTGTGGGTTTACCTGTGGGTTTACCTTTGGGTTTAGCTGTGGGTTTACCTGTGGGTTTAGCTGTGGGTTTAGCTGTGGGTTTACCTGTGGGTTTAGCTGTGGGTTTAGCTGTGGGTTTACCTTTGGGTTTAGCTGTGGGTTTACCTGTGGGTTTATCTGTGGGTTTACCTGTGGGTTTATCTGTGGGTTTATCTGTGGGTTTAGCTGTGGGTTTACCTGTGGGTTTACCTGTGGGTTTAGCTGTGGGTTTAGCTGTGGGTTTAGCTGTGGGTTTACCTGTGGGTTTACCTTTGGGTTTAGCTGTGGGTTTAGCTGTGGGTTTACCTGTGGGTTTACCTTTGGGTTTCGCTGTGGGTTTACCTGTGGGTTTAGCTGTGGATTTAGCTGTGGGTTTATCTGTGGGTTTAGCTGTGGGTTTACCTGTGGGTTTAGCTGTGGGTTTAGCTGTGGGTTTAGCTGTGGGTTTATCTGTGGGTTTAGCTGTGGGTTTACCTGTGGGTTTAGCTGTGGGTTTAGCTGTGGGTTTACCTTTGGGTTTACCTTTGGGTTTACCTTTGGGTTTAGCTGTGGGTTTATCTGTGGGTTTACCTTTGGGTTTAGCTGTGGGTTTAGCTGTGGGTTTATCTGTGGGTTTACCTGTGGGTTTACCTTTGGGTTTAGCTGTGGGTTTACCTGTGGGTTTAGCTGTGGGTTTAGCTGTGGGTTTACCTGTGGGTTTACCTTTGGGTTTAGCTGTGGGTTTATCTGTGGGTTTACCTGTGGGTTTACCTTTGGGTTTAGCTGTGGGTTTAGCTGTGGGTTTATTTGTGGGTTTATCTGTGGGTTTAGCTGTGGGTTTAGCTGTGGGTTTAGCTGTGGGTTTAGCTGTGGGTTTACCTGTGGGTTTATCTGTGGGTTTATAGCTGTGGGTTTAGCTGTGGGTTTACCTGTGGGTTTACCTTTGGGTTTAGCTGTGGGTTTACTTGTGGGTTTACCTGTGGGTTTACCTTTGGGTTTAGCTGTGGGTTTAGCTGTGGGTTTAGCTGTGGGTTTACCTGTGGGTTTACCTTTGGGTTTACCTTTGGGTTTAGCTGTGGGTTTAGCTGTGGGTTTACCTGTGGGTTTACCTTTGGGTTTAGCTGTGGGTTTAGCTGTGGGTTTACCTTTGGGTTTAGCTGTGGGTTTACCTTTGGGTTTACCTGTGGGTTTACCTGTGGGTTTAGCTGTGGGTTTATCTGTGGGTTTACCTTTGGGTTTACCTGTGGGTTTACCTGTGGGTTTAGCTGTGGGTTTACCTGTGGGTTTATCTGTGGGTTTAGCTGTGGGTTTAGCTGTGGGTTTAACTGTGGATTTACCTGTGGGTTTACCTGTGGGTTTACCTGTGGGTTTAGCTGTGGGTTTACCTGTGGGTTTACCTTTGGGTTTAGCTGTGGGTTTACCTGTGGGTTTACCTTTGGGTTTAGCTGTGGGTTTAGCTGTGGGTTTATCTGTGGGTTTAGCTGTGGGTTTACCTGTGGGTTTACCTGTGGGTTTATCTGTGGGTTTACCTGTGGGTTTAGCTGTGGGTTTACCTTTGGGTTTAGCTGTGGGTTTATCTGTGGGTTTACCTGTGGGTTTACCTGTGGGTTTACCTTTGGGTTTAGCTGTGGGTTTAGCTGTGGGTTTAGCTGTGGGTTTACCTGTGGGTTTACCTTTGGGTTTACCTGTGGGTTTAGCTGTGGGTTTACCTGTGGGTTTACCTGTGGGTTTAGCTGTGGGTTTACCTTTGGGTTTAGCTGTGGGTTTAGCTGTGGGTTTACCTGTGGGTTTTCCTTTGGGTTTACCTGTGGGTTTACCTGTGGGTTTACCTGTGGGTTTAACTGTAGTTTTACCATTTAAAATAAGATTATTTAAATGAAGAGTAATACGTTTTTAAAGAAACAGTGGCCCATTTCTACTACAATAGATACCACACAGTTTTAGAGAGATAAGCAGACTGTACTTACGCATCAGAAGCCATTTCGAGCAGAAGAGAGATCAACCTCGCAAAAAGTGATGAACAGCGAGGCAAAAGCAACTGGCCTTGACAAAGCAAGAGGCAGTAGTGGGAGATTTCTCAGTGTGGCCACTTATATGTGCCTGTGAATTAATGACCCGCCCCTCCATTGCCCCTGCCCCTCCCTGCATTAATAGCTGCTTGTGAATAGATGCTTGGACACTTGATTGCCCCATTCCCAACCATTCTAAATAGCTAGCAAGAAAAATAATTTGACTCAAGATTATTTTACTTAAATATCCTCTGTTCAAATAATATTTACTATAATATACTATTCTTCATGATATCATATTCAAAAACACAAAGTATATCAGTAAAAGAAATTGAATTAAATTATAAAAATACAAAGTACTTACATATGTAGTTTACACAACTAATGATATATACGTCTTTAAAGACATATAGCATAGTTAAACCTTCCTCTATATTATGTGATATTTTTCTAGACTTTTTCTTTAAAAATAAGCCACAAAGTCTGCAGGAAGATTCTCTAAATCTGACTCTTCAGCCAGTGGGATGGGTTGCATGCCGAGCTTAAGTGGCTTATTAACAGCCAAGTGAATGGGCATTCAACAGTGGCTCACTTTACATATTTCCATCAGTATCTGGCAACACCTTATAAAAAACAAAACTGTATAGATTTCAAAATTCTATGTAGCAGTCAATTACTTTCTGTAATTTCACATTTTAAATGTAAGCATAGATACCTTTTTTAATTGTAACAATAGAAAGATAGGTCTTTGGGACATCTGGGCCCACGCAGTCTGCAGGAGGATTCTCTAAAGCTGAGTCTTCAGCCAGTTGCAGACCCATTTTGAGAGAATTTCCTGGTATACCGTAGAGGTCAGTTTAAAACCAGATTTGACCAGTTTTGTGCAAGGCAGGACATTTGCCAATGCTGTATTGAAAGAGTACTTTAAATGCTGTGAGATAATGTAAAAAGTTTGTAATTTGTTCAGTGATAAAGTCCAATTCAGGGTGAGGCCTTCAATCTGATTTTGTTTATGTGTATTTTTAAGCAAAATTATATGAGGAGGTTAAAGCCAGTGCCTGTGGCTTTGAAAATCCTAACAACCTGGAATAAATTCTGATCTTGACTCAGTCAGTATATTTTCCCCAACACTGAAAAGAGCTCTGTGACCAGTATATAAATACAATGAAACAAACTTTATGTGTATGTGCTTATATAATTGTATTTATTTTTGTGTTAAAGCAATGTGAGTGAAAGGACACGAGGAGGTTAAGCCTGTGCTTGTGGGCTTGAAACTCATAGGGATTCTTTTATATGTGTGAATACATAAATGCATATGTGCATTCTTATGTATTTATAGTTGAAAGTATAACTGTAGCTCTTACTCTAGCCTGAGTGTCAGACACTACTCAAAAGGAATATTTATATTTCAAAGAAAAACACAAGACCACATACATGTCAGCAACAGCCACTTTATTTTTGATTTTGAAAAAGTTACAAAGCCTTGTGAAGTTTACATATGATAAAGCATACATACAATATTTACAATATACAGTTTGTCACACAGTTTAGTTTATAACCAAAGTAAATCCAAACCCTCCCCAGCAAAAGACTTTCTGTTTACCCCATAATCAAACAAAAGCTCCTCATTTGCTTTAATGTCCCGTAAAGCTAAAAATAAAATAACATCTAGGCCATCAACAGTGTACAGCCTAGGCCTCAGATTTGCCCTCTTGGAAGAGTGGTTAATAAGACGACCAAACGTGGCCCTCCCTGGATGGCATGGACACTCCTCCTCATGCGCATCTACACACTTGGCCTGGCCTGCCTTATCTTTATAAAAAAACATGTACCCACTTTCCCTTTCTGCCGTGGACTGATGAACATGTATCCCCTCCTGCCTTGACTCCACTCTACCGTGGTAGTCGCAGACCACCTCACCACAAGCAAACTGCCTGGTGGCTAAAACCCCCCTGCCTTTCCCTTCAATGCTGGCTATGACAGGACCCTTCCATTTCTGGGTCCTGGTCAGCCTCTTAACTACAGTGCTATCGAAAGCACTGTCAACCCCCCCAGACGGCTTCCACTGCCTAAGAACAAGGGCTGCATCCGGAATGTTTGCAGTCCATCCCTGCTTCTGAATCCAGCTTCTCACTCTGTCTTCAGACGGGAGCCGCCGGCCAAAGTGCTCTGTGAAGAAAAGAAAAAAAAATAATAAATTAGTCAACACGCTCAGACAGAATAAATAAATGGATGAAGACTGTAACTTGGATTGGGGAGACATGTTAAAATGACGCACCTAGAACATGCTGCACACGACGCTGAAGCTGGTCACTGCGCCAGCGGTCATAACAGTAGCGCTCGTGCACCCCTGTCAGTGATGCACGCACCGACCGCTTGGGCGCAGCCCCATCGACCGTCACTGGATATGACTTCACAAGCAAGTCATAGGCAGCTTGGTCATCCAGCTGAGAACAGCCACTGCCAGTGCGGGTTCCTCTCTCCTCACTAGAACTATAGAAAACAAAAGAAAAGATTGTGAGATAAGTTTGTGTAATAAAAAGATCAATGTAAAACACCGAAACACAACAATGGGGACGATGCTGTAGTGGAAGCATGAACAAATACTCACTCTGAATCAGTGAGGAGCCTCTTAAGAAGCAGACTAGCCTCCACCACATTTCCAGCCTCCCTCATGCGGTAATGCTTCTCTGCAGTGGCTGAACTGTGGGTGAGGTAGTCTGCCACCATGGACTTCTCAATGTCGGTCATCTTCTTGGTGGCCGTCTCAAAAGCCCGTCTGGCCATCTGGCTTGTCACCTTCGGCAACTGATACCTGCAAGATAAAGGTAATAAATTCGTTAATGCCACATACAACTTACTGATGCATGATGTGTTAAAAATGTACTGGAAGCATATATAATGTAAAGAAGACATTTTACTAAGTTTCACTTACTTTTTGTGCAGCCGCTCCAGATCATTGGAAGCATTATAGATGGGATGGCCAGTGGAGGAGATGAAGAACCTCTCCTCCGACTCGTCAGTCTCATCCTCCATACGCTTCCTCTTCTTTCCCAGCATAACTGGGCGCACTTCAGTGAAGTACAAATCAAACCACTGTGAAGAGAAGAGAGCCATTAAAATCTGGTTTCATCACAAGACACATTTACACTTGTCAAGGCATTTATAACAGGACAAGTTTTACATTAAGGATCTTACCAGCTCTTCCTCCTGGGAGAGAGCGAAGGTGGCCACCTGTGTTGCAGATGTCTTATGCTCCTTCACACCCACCACAACATGACCACCATGTCCAGGAACCCTCTTTCGCTGCACCCATTCAGTGACCTATGACACACAACAAAGAGGATGTGTTTGTTAAACGATGAGTCTATTGAAAACATAAATATATATATAGATAGACAGATAGATAGATAAAAAAGAAATGACATGTATTTAGTGCTAACGCTAGTACTTACAGTCATGTGCTCGACCACTCCAGGCCGCTGAAGATGGCGTAGTATCACAACGGCCTCTAGGTAATAGACCAGCTGTAATTCTGCCTGGGTCAGCTGATGGCCAAGAAAGCACCCTGGCCCACTCAGCTTCCCCATAACAGCCAGGAAATCCCTCTTTGCAGCGTCCAACACAGCAACGCACTGTGTGAGCGGAACGCCACCCTCACTGAGAATATCAAATCTGTGAAAATAAAATCATTATGATATGATTATTATGATTATTATTATTATTATTGTTGTTGTTGTTGTTAAATAAAATTGACATAAAAATCAAAGATGCTGACCTCTTTCTAGTCGTCTCCTTGCTGACTTGCTTTGACGCCGATGCCTGCAGGTTGGACAGGAACAAGATTTAGTTCTTGCAGTCCTCATGAAGAACTCTGTCTTCAAAGCAGAGGCTGGTGCTCCCGACGTGGAACTTCAAGAACCTTAAAAGGAATTAAAAGTTAGTCACATTGTCAAATTCAGTCAGCTCATATGATTTCAATCATCTTGCAATGTGGCAGGGTCTACCAATATCAACCATAGACCGCTTACCTTTTGACACTTTTCACGTAGTTCTGGACCGTCTGCTTGCAGAGCCCGGCCTCTGAGAGCTTGTTGAAATACTCTCGAGTCCGCTCATGCTGACGGACAAACAGAAGGCTGGGCCGCTTGGGGTCCATGAAATACATGAACCTAGCAACGTTCTCCACCTGGAACAAAGCAGAATATGATTGATTTAGTCTAGAACATGTTGTGGTCTAAATTAATTATGCTATGCCCTTATAAGTTCTGTTATGAACTAATATATTTGTATTCTTACCTCCTGTTTAAAATTCTCGTTGGCCAAGTCAACTTGAAGATACCTGGCAAAACTCGTTAGGAGAGGATGGTCGATCGAGTGCTTGCCATACAAGCCCAATTTCGACATCCTCTCCCTCAGTGAAGTCGTCTTCTTCGCAGTTGTGGGGCTGCAAAACAAAAAAAACAAAAACAAAAAAAAACACGTATTAAATATGTTTTCTGCACTAGAAACACAGTGGATCAGGACAAATCCAAAAGGAATATGAGAAATCAAGAAATTTAAACACTCACCACTGGTAGAGTTCCCCGGAGCTTTCAGAGCCAGCCTCACTCTCAGCCTCAGCTGGGGCAGCCCTTGGAGAATGGGCTGCAGGTTGAATGGCTGGAGTGGCAGGAGCTGGGTCTTCGGGAGGGATGTTGACCACAACATTCCCCCTGTCCTGCAGCTCCTTAATCATCCTATTAGAAACAAAAACAAATGGAAATTTAGCTTCTCAGAATAAAAGAAAAAAATGTCATCTGCTGAATTTAAATGAACTAAGTGCAAGGAGAGTAAAACAGTCAGCAACGTACCTGCCAACAGGGTCGGGGTTGTCCAGGATCTTCCTGATGAGGCCGTACTCCCAGACACGGCCTCAGCGAAGCAACTCATTCGCCTCCTTCTTGGCAGCATCAACAGCCCTCTCAATATCCACACCTGGGGAGTTCTTCATACAGGACCTCCTCAGGTGAACAGGAAGTCTCCACTGAGTCTTCTTGCAAACAGGACACAGGAGGTAGGTCCTGTTGCGAGCTTGACTTTAAGAAAGAAAGAAAGAAAAAAGGAAAGAAGAAACAGGAAAGAAAAAATAGACATTATAAATTAAAGCATTAGGAAAAAAAAAACTGTCACTCCTTGTTTTACCCAAGTAAAATAGCATCTGCTAAAGTTGTAATCACACGGTGCCGATGAAGCCATCGAGGTTTGGTGATTCTAACCTCAAAGGTCATAGTGCTACGGCCTTATCCATACAGCAAACGTGAATTTGCCCTTAGGCCTATACTGGTCAGAACGTATTGTTCGAGGGATAGCAAGGGCAGGGAAGGTCACAAAGCTACCAAACTTTGAGCACCTTCCCAAGGCATGATGCTGATAAACAGATCAAAGTTTGGTGATTCTAAGGTCAAACGTCATGAAGCTACGGCCTTATCCATACAGCTATCGTAAATTTGGCCTTAGGACTATACTGGCAAGAATGTATAGTTCGCGGCCTTGCAAGGGGGCAGTGAAGGTCACAGCGCTACTAAACTTGCAACACATTGTCATCACACTGTGCCGATGAAGCCATCAAGGTTTGGTGATTATCACCACATTCGGAGGCCAAATCTCGTAACTTTTTGTATAGATGGCTAAAAATACCCAAACAAAACTGAGGTAATAACAAGGTATGTAAACATCACAGTATAGCTGTACTAGTGACACAACACATGACTGCAGTTTTTGATATTTACTCCAGATTGTTTTAAATAAATAGGAAGTTTCCATTCAGGAAATCTGATTTGTGTCTGCTCAACATTTACAACACTTAGATTCTGTTTGACGCACTTTTAGGAGCCGAATCAGCCTCGCCAGGTGTTTCAGCAGCACAACAGAAGAATTCAGTTTAGAAAATTTAGAAAAAACAGTTTAGAATTCTGGTGAGGCTGAGCGCTGAAAGGAATGTTCATTGGGTGATGGCGGTGGAGTAGGAGTCACGTGGCCCCCCACTGATTCATGGGAGTTTCTCGCGGTATTTTGAACGGAGACCAACGGAGGAACGGTCGAAACGCGGATCCGCTGTGCTGAAGGCTCGGAGCGGAGAGACCTGCTTACCGACGGAGTTTGATCGCCGCTTTGAGGATGTTCACGTTTGTTTTAAACGTCCTGAAAATGTTTGACCGACGTATGGTTGACTTGCGCTCGGACGAAATAGACGTCTTCAGAGGGAGGACAGGTAAGAGGATTTTCAGTTCAGCCGCTTCACCGCTAAAGTTCCGCGGTTTTGTAGAGTTAATCCGCTCCGTCAGCTGAATTCAGCCTTTTCACGATACGAGGCTGAATTCGGGCTCCTGTTTGGCCGCTTCTTGTTCCTAATTTCCCGCTCCACCTTAAATGGTGCAGCAGTGACACTCACTGATAGAGGACACCGCCGAACAACACTGGAACAAATAAACAAACCAATAAAACAGCACGACTGCTTTGTGACTAAGGGTGACTAGGTTCATAACAGACACTGTTTTATTAGCGAACACAGGCGTGTCGGTATCTGTCTGTGGGTGTGAACAGACTGGAGAATGGTCTATGTAACTATCCAGACGTGGGGACAGTTTTAGGGGAAGCACTTTAACCCAGCAGAAACACCTTACAGCTCAGAGAAGCTCCATTATGGAGGATAAACCTGGATTATTACTCTGTGAATGTTGCCGGTGCATCATAAGTTATTATGACTGTATATTTCATCCACATGTACAGTGTTCATTACTGAGCTTCTCTCAGAATGTGTTTCACAGGACCAACAGATCTGCACAGGACGATTCATCTGAGGAAAAATATTTACAGCAAAAACTGTATTAATCACAACAGATCCAGTATTAACGTGTCATTAAAACAATATTTAAGATGAACGTAGTCATTTTTAATTGCAGTAATCAAGCTTTCGTGCTACTTTTAGATTTCTACATTTTGCATGTCAGACAAGGCCGAGATAAACATGGCATAATCGAGATTTCGTAATAAATAATATTTTTAAACAGTCCTACTGATAAATATTTTGTGCTGTTCAGTGAATGCGACGCATGAGGACCCAATTGGTCATTGGGAGCGTGAATTTGAGGGGGAACTGAATCAGATACAACGCCGGGCATGTGGTTGTGTTTTGTATCTGCTGTCGTTTATCAGCCCTGTTTAACTCCTCCTTCCTTCCACAGTTGCAGCTAAAGAGCCCTTTGATAAGCAGTACAGATGTGGAGCGCCCTTGGGAAAAGGCGGTTTCGGCTCAGTATTTGCTGCTGAGAGGATCTCGGATGGCTTACAGGTGACTTAAGTACAGTCAGTGCAGCAGTGAGGATCCCAGTGTTGAAGTGTTCAGGTCTGTTAGCGTCTGCTAATTTAATCCCCCCCTCAATGTGTTTCAGGTTGCAGTCAAAGAAGTACTCTGCGATAGAGTACATCTGTGGGCACAACTGGTGAGTCTAAACACTTTTGCACTTTTATTCTCTCTTTTTTAACCAAAGCTTCAAAGTGATTTAGCATTTTAAAATATTCTACTGAACAGCATTAAAACTACTTGTCGTGTAGTTACAAATATGTCAGGCAGGGTCTTATTACTTTATTATCCATTGTTTAAAATTTAAAGCGGTTTTGCCGTAATCAGCAACCAGACCTCTTCATCTCATCACTCTCTCCCCCGAATGTCTTGCACAGCCTGGTCATCCGAGCCTGGTTCCCATAGAGATCGCACTCCTGGTGCAGCTGGGAAGTGGGCCAGGAGCGGGGCCCTCTCACCGTGACATCATCCAGATGCTGGATTGGTTTGAGGTGCCAGGTCAGGCATTCTTCATCGTGTTTGAGAGACCCCAGCCTTGCCAAGACCTCTTTGAGTTCATCACAGCACGTGGTGCTGTGGAGGAGCCTGCTGCACGAAGGTACAGCCGAATAAATGAACAAACGATGAATGAATGAATGAATGAATGGATGAATGAATAAATTAAGTAAATAAAGGCCAGAGCACAGGCACCGGCCAAACAGTACTCTTACTGAACCGCTCTACAGCTTTAACACTTCTGACTGGTTTAAACCTTTGTAGCTTTACTCACTGAGACTGAAAAAGGGCCTGATGCTGATCAGCTGATCCTGACCTGCAGCGTAAACCAGCTGATCCTGACCTGCTGCCTAAACCAGCTGATCCTGACCTGCAGCGTATACCAGCTGATCCTGACCTGCAGCGTATACCAGCTGATCCTGACCTGCAGCGTATACCAGCTGATCCTGATCTGCATCGTATACCAGCTGATCCTGATCTGCAGTGTAAACCAGCTGATCCTGACCTGCAGCGTATACCAGCTGATCCTGATCTGCAGTGTAAACCTGCTGATGAATCCTGCTGATCAACCATCAGGTAGGCACAGGCTGCTAGGGAGCACCAGGAAGTCTATCTTTATCACATCTAAATTTAGCTTCACTAATTTAAAAAACTTTTTTTAAAAAAACAAGACACTTTTTTGTGTGAAGAACTGTATTTTCTCTCAGTTATGAGTAGCTCTAGATTACAGTATCTGTAAAATGTATAACACTGAAGACAATTTAAATACAGGACAACCCAAAAGTATAAGAGAGCTTCATTTTTTTAGCACCTTACAACTTTAGATTGATTTTTCAGTTTTACAGTGAATGTAAATGGATTTTAACATTCACACAACACACTATATATTTAAAGAGGATTTTATTTTTCATACACAGCCATGTGTATGTAATACAGTGACATATTGTGGAGTAGAATTATCAAAAATGTTTTATACTGAATGCTTGAAATTTCAGAGATATTTAAGTTGATTCAGTCTTTTTGTCTTTAAAATTCCGATAGATTGTTGGCTCTCGTTCCACAAAATCACCATATTCAAAGCACATTTTGCGCAGCTTCGTACGGACATTGTCCAAAGTGAGAGTATGGTGTCTGCATATTTCCAGCAGTTCCCGGTTTCTGTTCAGTTCTTCAGTGATCTGGAACGTTAACATCAAAGATGAATACAATAAAAAATAATGTGCTACACCCAACAGTCCTATGAAATATTATATAATCTGAAATTACAGCAAGATTCAATAACAAAAACTTTACTGATTTTAAGTGACATTAGACACTAACCCGTTGCTTAGTTACAAACTTTGCCTTGAGGTCTTTTTCAAAACTGACCCGAAGAAGACCGATCAGCTGGTCACTGTATTCAATTTTTCTCCTTTTACCCTAAAGGAGAGAAAATGACTGTTATATTTCAGTTTCCTATATAGAACTAGCCCAGGTCCATTTCTTTATTTTTAATTGACTCACAGGAGCAGGGGCCAACATGGGAAGTGGCTCCTCATCATAATCTTCATCCACAGTGCTCACCGGGAGTTCTTCCTCCTCTTCTTTTACAGTCTCTGTTTTTGTCCACAAAATGAACAAATTTCACAAACGTTCTAATTTTTGTGCCATGAATAAATGCTCAAATATTCAGATTCAGTGTATATTTGTACCTGTACTTGCATCTAGTGTTCCTAAGGTGGTTGAATCAGCTTCTGTCATCCTGAGCACAAATACTTCTTTAATATGAAAGCATCTGTATACTTTAACTTTCCAAATATTGATATAATATTCTAACTGTGGAATCACATGCTGTGCAGGTTACAGACAGGACACGTTAACTTGCCTTTTACAGCAAGGCTGCACTCAAACACTGTAGAAACCACCACCAACAACATGTTCATTATACCAACCATCAGTTTATGACTTCAAGCTAATCAAATAAAGACTTTATAAAGAAAGATTCCCTCATAAACATACGCTATTTTAATTCTGGAATCACACGGTCAGCAGAACCAGTACATTCCAGAAAGCAGCAGTGTATCACAATAAATCAGTCTAAACTACACCATGTACAGTGTATCACAGTGTAAACAACATCATGTACAGCATATCACAGTGTAAACAACACCATGTACAGTGTATCACAGTGTAAACAACATCATGTACAGCGTATCACAGTGTAAACAACATCATGTACAGTGTATCACAGTGTAAACAACATCATGTACAGTGTATCACAGTGTAAACTTCATCATGTACAGCGTATCACAGTGTAAACTTCATCATGTACAGTGTATCACAGTGTAAACAACATCATGTACAGTGTATCACAGTGTAAACAACATCATGTACAGTGTATCACAGTGTAAACAACATCATGCACAGTGTATCACAGTGTAAACTTCATCATGTACAGTGTATCACAGTCTAAACTATAATATAATTCTGTACCTGTAAAATCCTGCTACTCTTTAAAGTGAATCGCTGTATAAACACAGCCCTGGATGCTCTCCTGGACTCTACTGCATGTAATTGGATAAGGTGGGCAGGGTTAGAGGTCGGGGGTGGAGCTAAGCTCTGCCTTGTTAAAAGATCAGGCCGTCCATAATTTAGATAATGTATCAAAATTAGGGAACTTGTTTTATAAATCCTTTTATTATAACAAACATCAAGTAATGCTTACAGCATAGAAACAAACTTTTTAACCATTTTTTAAAAACATTTTTAACATTTCTATTTTAATCAAACTGTTTTACACAAATATCCATTTTCAGGCTAAATCTGGTAAATGGATGTATATAATTTAATTTTTTTTATTTTTATTGTAACATTTATATTAAACACATTAATTTATGGTTATTGTGGCAGATTCATCCAGACATCAGCAAATATTACAGATGTTCTGAAGCCTTTTTAACTCTGTTTTAAATGTAATCGGACTGAACCTGCCGGAAGGGCCAGCTTTCCATTTCACTGCATAAACAAATTTAGAACTCTAGAACTAAATGCAGTACAGCACAAAAGAACACAGACATTCTCTTTATTTTCATCTTTATCTCAAATCCATTTTAATGTAAACATCTTTTCTACAGTCAGCAGCAAACTTTACCTTTCCTTTTTTTGACCGATGAACTGTTCCACATGGCTGTGTTTTTCCTTTTCTCAGTATACTGGAACTGTGTACTTGTATTGTTTTATCTTCTCCGCTGCAGGTTCTGGGCTGAATTCTGTAGACCAGCAGCGCCGAAAGCGCAGAATGGAAAATCTGCGGCAGCACCACCAAGCCTGTGAGAAACGCTTCAAAACTGCAGAAGAAGAAAAACACACTGTCAGTATCTCTCTATCTTGCTCTCAGTGTAAACCTGCTGATCCTGACCTGCTGCCTAAACCAGCTGATCCTGACCTGCTACCCTCTATGAATCCTGCTGATCAACCATCAGGTAGGCACAGGCTGCTAGGGAGCACCAGGAAGTCTATCTTTATCACATCTAAATTTAGCTTCACTAATTTAAAAAACTTTTTTTAAAAAAACAAGACACTTTTTTGTGTGAAGAACTGTATTTTCTCTCAGTTATGAGTAGCTCTAGATTACAGTATCTGTAAAATGTATAACACTGAAGACAATTTAAATACAGGACAACCCAAAAGTATAAGAGAGCTTCATTTTTTTAGCACCTTACAACTTTAGATTGATTTTTCAGTTTTACAGTGAATGTAAATGGATTTTAACATTCACACAACACACTATATATTTAAAGAGGATTTTATTTTTCATACACAGCCATGTGTATGTAATACAGTGACATATTGTGGAGTAGAATTATCAAACATGTTTTATACTGAATGCTTGAAATTTCAGAGATATTTAAGTTGATTCAGTCTTTTTGTCTTTAAAATTCCGATAGATTGTTGGCTCTCGTTCCACAAAATCACCATATTCAAAGCACATTTTGCGCAGCTTCGTACGGACATTGTCCAAAGTGAGAGCATGGTGTCTGCATATTTCCAGCAGTTCCCGGTTTCTGTTCAGTTCTTCAGTGATCTGGAACGTTAACATCAAAGATGAATACAATAAAAAATAATGTGCTACACCCAACAGTCCTATGAAATATTATATAATCTGAAATTACAGCAAGATTCAATAACAGAAACTTTACTGATTTTAAGTGACATTAGACACTAACCCGTTGCTTAGTTATAAACTTTGCCTTGAGGTCTTTTTCAAAACTGACCCAAAGAAGACCGATCAGCTGGTCACTGTATTCAATTTTTCTCCTTTTACCCTAAAGGAGAGAAAATGACTATTATATTTCAGTTTGGTCAGGATCAGCTGCAGGTCAGGATCAGCTGGTATACGCTGCAGGTCAGGATCAGCTGGTTTACTCTGCAGATCAGGATCAGCTGGTATACGCTGCGGGTCAGGATCAGCTGGTTTAGGCAGCAGGTCAGGATCAGCTGGTTTAGGCAGCAGGTCAGGATCAGCTGGTTTAGGCAGCAGGTCAGGATCAGCTGGTTTAGGCAGCAGATCAGGATCAGTTGGTATACGCTGCAGATCAGGATCAGTTGGTATACGCTGCAGATCAGGATCAGCTGGTATACGCTGCAGGTCAGGATCAGCTGGTATACGCTGCAGGTCAGGATCAGCTGGTATACGCTGCAGGTCAGGATCAGCTGGTTTACGCTGCAGGTCAGGATCAGCTGGTTTGCATTCCAGATCAGGATCAGCTGGTACACGCTGCAGATCAGGATCAGCTGGTACACGCTGCAGATCAGGATCAGCTGGTACACGCTGCAGATCAGGATCAGCTGGTATACGCAGCAGGTCAGGATCAGCTGGTATACGCAGCAGGTCAGGATCAGCTGGTATACGCAGCAGGTCAGGATCAGCTGGTATACGCAGCAGGTCAGGATCAGCTGCAGGTCAGGATCAGCTGGTATACGCTGCAGGTCAGGATCAGCTGGTTTACGCTGCAGATCAGGATCAGCTGGTATACGCTGCAGGTCAGGATCAGCTGGTTCAGGCAGCAGGTCAGGATCAGCAGGTTTACGCTGCAGGTCAGGATCAGCTGGTATACGCTGCAGGTCAGGATCAGCTGGTTTAGGCAGCAGGTCAGGATCAGCAGGTTTACGCTGCAAGTCAGGATCAGCTGGTATACGCTGCAGGTCAGGATCAGCTGGTTCAGGCAGCAGGTCAGGATCAGCAGGTTTACGCTGCAAGTCAGGATCAGCTGGTTTACACTGCAGATCAGGATCAGCTGGTATACGCTGCAGGTCAGGATCAGCTGGTTTAGGCAGCAGGTCAGGATCAGCAGGTTTACACTGCAGATCAGGATCAGCTGGTATACGCTGCAGGTCAGGATCAGCTGGTATACACTACCATATTATCACATCGGCGCAGCACTACAGTAATAAATAAAAACACTACCGTATTATCACATCGGCGCAGCAATACAGTAATAAATAAAAACAGTACCGTATTATCAGATCAGGATCAGCTGGTATGCACTGCAGATCAGGATCAGCTGGTATACGCTGCAGGTCAGGATCAGCTGGGTTAGGCAGCAGGTCAGGATCAGCTGGTTTACACTGCAGATCAGGATCAGCTGGTATACGCTGCAGGTCAGGATCAGCTGCAGGTCAGGATCAGCTGGTATACGCTGCAGGTCAGGATCAGCTGGTTTAGGCAGCAGGTCAGGATCAGCTGGTTTACGCTGCAGGTCAGGATCAGCTGGTTTACACTGCAGATCAGGATCAGCTGGTACACGCTGCAGATCAGGATCAGCTGGTACACGCTGCAGATCAGGATCAGCTGGTTTAGGCAGCAGGTCAGGATCAGCTGGTATACGCAGCAGGTCAGGATCAGCTGGTATACGCTGCAGGTCAGGATCAGCTGCAGGTCAGGATCAGCTGGTATACGCTGCAGGTCAGGATCAGCTGGTTTACGCTGCAGGTCAGGATCAGCTGGTATACGCTGCAGGTCAGGATCAGCTGGTTCAGGCAGCAGGTCAGGATCAGCAGGTTTACGCTGCAGGTCAGGATCAGCTGGTATACGCTGCAGGTCAGGATCAGCTGGTTTAGGCAGCAGGTCAGGATCAGCAGGTTTACGCTGCAAGTCAGGATCAGCTGGTATACGCTGCAGGTCAGGATCAGCTGGTTCAGGCAGCAGGTCAGGATCAGCAGGTTTACGCTGCAAGTCAGGATCAGCTGGTTTACACTGCAGATCAGGATCAGCTGGTATACGCTGCAGGTCAGGATCAGCTGGTTTAGGCAGCAGGTCAGGATCAGCAGGTTTACACTGCAGATCAGGATCAGCTGGTACACGCTGAAGATCAGGATCAGCTGGTATACGCTGCAGGTCAGGATCAGCTGGTATACACTACCATATTATCACATCGGCGCAGCACTACAGTAATAAATAAAAACACTACCGTATTATCACATCGGCGCAGCAATACAGTAATAAATAAAAACAGTACCGTATTATCAGATCAGGATCAGCTGGTTTGCACTGCAGATCAGGATCAGCTGGTATACGCTGCAGGTCAGGATCAGCTGGGTTAGGCAGCAGGTTAGGATCAGCTGGTTTACACTGCAGATCAGGATCAGCTGGTATACGCTGCAGGTCAGGATCAGCTGCAGGTCAGGATCAGCTGGTATACGCTGCAGGTCAGGATCAGCTGGTTTAGGCAGCAGGTCAGGATCAGCTGGTTTACGCTGCAGGTCAGGATCAGCTGGTTTAGGCAGCAGGTCAGGATCAGATGGTTTAGGCAGCAGGTCAGGATCAGCTGGTTTAGGCAGCAGGTCAGGATCAGCTGGTATACGCTGCAGGTCAGGATCAGTTGGTATATGCTGCAGGTCAGGATCAGCTGGTATACGCTGCAGGTCAGGATCAGCTGCAGGTCAGGATCAGCTGGTATACGCTGCAGGTCAGGATCAGCTGGTTTACACTGCAGGTCAGGATCAGCTGGTTTACACTGCAGGTCAGGATCAGCTGGTTCAGGCAGCAGGTCAGGATCAGCTGGTATACGCTGCAGGTCAGGATCAGCTGGTTTAGGCAGCAGGTCAGGATCAGCTGGTTTACACTGCAGATCAGGATCAGCTGGTATACGCTGCAGGTCAGGATCAGCTGGTTTAGGCAGCAGGTCAGGATCAGCTGGTTTACACTGCAGATCAGGATCAGCTGGTACACGCTGAAGATCAGGATCAGCTGGTATACGCTGCAGGTCAGGATCAGCTGGTATACACTACCATATTATCACATCGGCGCAGCACTACAGTAATAAATAAAAACACTACCGTATTATCACATCGGCGCAGCAATACAGTAATAAATAAAAACACTACCGTATTATCAGATCAGGATCAGCTGGTTTACACTGCAGATCAGGATCAGCTGGTATACGCTGCAGGTCAGGATCAGCTGGGTTAGGCAGCAGGTCAGGATCAGCTGGTTTACACTGCAGATCAGGATCAGCTGGTATACGCTGCAGGTCAGGATCAGCTGCAGGTCAGGATCAGCTGGTATACGCTGCAGGTCAGGATCAGCTGGTTTAGGCAGCAGGTCAGGATCAGCAGGTTTACACTGCAGGTCAGGATCAGCTGGTTTAGGCAGCAGGTCAGGATCAAATGGTTTAGGCAGCAGGTCAGGATCAGCTGGTTTAGGCAGCAGATCAGGATCAGCCGGTATACGCTGCAGGTCAGGATCAGCTGGTATACGCTGCAGGTCAGGATCAGCTGGTTTACATTCCAGATCAGGATCAGCTGGTATACGCTGCAGGTCAGGATCAGCTGGTATACGCTGCAGGTCAGGATCAGCTGGTTTAGGCAGCAGGTCAGGATCAGCTGGTTTAGGCAGCAGGTCAGGATCAGCTGGTATACGCTGCAGGTCAGGATCAGCTGGTATACGCTGCAGGTCAGGATCAGCTGGTTTACATTCCAGATCAGGATCAGCTGGTATACGCTGCAGGTCAGGATCAGCTGGTTTAGGCAGCAGGTCAGGATCAGCTGGTTTAGGCAGTAGGTCAGGATCAGCTGGTATACACTACCGTATTATTACATCGGCGCAGCACTACAGTAATAAAAACAGTACCGTATTATCACATCAGCACAGCACTACAGTAATAAAAACACTACAGTATTATCACATCGGCGCAGCACTACAGTAATGAATAAAAACACTACCGTATTATCACATCAGCACAGCACTACAGTAATAAATAAAAACACTACCGTATTATCAGATCAGGATCAGCTGGTTTGCACTGCAGATCAGGATCAGCTGGTATACGCTGCAGGTCAGGATCAGCTGCAGGTCAGGATCAGCTGGTATACGCTGCAGGTCAGGATCAGCTGGTTTAGGCAGCAGGTCAGGATCAGCAGGTTTACACTGCAGGTCAGGATCAGCTGGTTTAGGCAGCAGGTCAGGATCAGCTGGTTTAGGCAGCAGGTCAGGATCAGCTGGTGTACGCTGCAGGTCAGGATCAGCTGGTATACGCTGCAGGTCAGGATCAGCTGGTTTAGGCAGCAGGTCAGGATCAGCTGGTTTAGGCAGCAGGTCAGGATCAGCAGGTTTACACTGCAGATCAGGATCAGCTGGTGTACGCTGCAGGTCAGGATCAGCTGGTTTAGGCAGCAGGTCAGGATCAGCTGGTATACACTACCGTATTATCACATCGGCGCAGCACTACAGTAATAAAAACAGTACCATATTATCACATCAGCACAGCACTACAGTAATAAATAAAAACACTACAGTATTATCACATCGGCGCAGCACTACAGTAATAAATAAAAACACTACCGTATTATCACATCGGCGCAGCAATACAGTAATAAATAAAAACAACACCGTATTATCACATCAGCACAGCACTACAGTAATAAATAAAAACACTACCGTATTATCAGATCAGGATCAGCTGGTTTGCACTGCAGATCAGGATCAGCTGGTATACGCTGCAGGTCAGGATCAGCTGGGTTAGGCAGCAGGTCAGGATCAGCTGGTTTAGGCAGCAGGTCAGGATCAGCTGGTATACGCTGCAGGTCAGGATCAGCTGCAGGTCAGGATCAGCTGGTATACGCTGCAGGTCAGGATCAGCTGGTTTAGGCAGCAGGTCAGGATCAGCAGGTTTACACTGCAGGTCAGGATCAGCTGGTTTAGGCAGCAGGTCAGGATCAGCTGGTTTAGGCAGCAGGTCAGGATCAGCTGGTTTAGGCAACAGGTCAGGATCAGCTGGTTTAGGCAGCAGGTCAGGATCAGCTGGTATATGCTGCAGGTCAGGATCAGCTGGTATATGCTGCAGGTCAGGATCAGCTGGTATACGCTGCAGGTCAGGATCAGCTGCAGGTCAGGATCAGCTGGTATACGCTGCAGGTCAGGATCAGCTGGTATACGCTGCAGGTCAGGATCAGCTGGTTCAGGCAGCAGGTCAGGATCAGCTGGTTTAGGCAGCAGGTCAGGATCAGCTGGTTTAGGCAGCAGATCAGGATCAGCTGGTATACGCTGCAGGTCAGGATCAGCTGGTATACGCTGCAGGTCAGGATCAGCTGGTTTAGGCAGCAGGTCAGGATCAGCTGGTTTAGGCAGCAGGTCAGGATCAGCTGGTATACGCTGCAGGTCAGGATCAGCTGGTTTAGGCAGCAGGTCAGGATCAGCTGGTATACGCTGCAGGTCAGGATCAGCTGGTATACGCTGCAGGTCAGGATCAGCTGGTATACGCTGCAGATCAGGATCAGCTGGTTTACACTGCAGATCAGGATCGTCTGATATACGCTGCAGGTCAGGATCAGTTGCAGGTCAGGATCAGCTGGTTTAGGCAGCAGGTCAGGAACAGCTGGTTTAGGCAGCAGGTCAGGATCAGCTGGTTTACACTGCAGATCAGGATCAGCTGGTATACGCTGCAGGTCAGGATCAGCTGGTTTAGGCAGCAGGTCAGGATCAGCTGGTTTAGGCAGCAGGTCAGGATCAGCTGGTTTAGGCAGCAGGTCAGTATCAGTTGGTATACGCTGCAGGTCAGGATCAGCTGCAGGTCAGGATCAGCTGGTATACGCTGCAGGTCAGGATCAGCTGGTTTACACTGCAGATCAGGATCAGCTGGTATACGCTGCAGGTCAGGATCAGCTGGTTCAGGCAGCAGGTCAGTATCAGCTGGTTTACACTGCAGATCAGGATCAGCTGGTATACGCTGCAGGTCAGGACCAGCTGGTTTAGGCAGCAGGTCAGGATCAGCTGGTATACGCTGCAGGTCAGGATTAGCTGGTATACGCTGCAGGTCAGGATCAGCTGGTATACGCTGCAGATCAGGATCAGCTGGTATACGCTGCAGGTCAGGATCAGCTGCAGGTCAGGATCAGCTGGTATACGCTGCAGGTCAGGATCAGCTGGTTTAGGCAGCAGGTCAGGATCAGCAGGTTTACACTGCAGGTCAGGATCAGCTGGTTTAGGCAGCAGGTCAGGATCAGCTGGTTTAGGCAGCAGGTCAGGATCAGCTGGTGTACGCTGCAGGTCAGGATCAGCTGGTATACGCTGCAGGTCAGGATCAGCTGGTTTAGGCAGCAGGTCAGGATCAGCTGGTTTAGGCAGCAGGTCAGGATCAGCAGGTTTACACTGCAGATCAGGATCAGCTGGTGTACGCTGCAGGTCAGGATCAGCTGGTTTAGGCAGCAGGTCAGGATCAGCTGGTATACACTACCGTATTATCACATCGGCGCAGCACTACAGTAATAAAAACAGTACCATATTATCACATCAGCACAGCACTACAGTAATAAATAAAAACACTACAGTATTATCACATCGGCGCAGCACTACAGTAATAAATAAAAACACTACCGTATTATCACATCGGCGCAGCAATACAGTAATAAATAAAAACAACACCGTATTATCACATCAGCACAGCACTACAGTAATAAATAAAAACACTACCGTATTATCAGATCAGGATCAGCTGGTTTGCACTGCAGATCAGGATCAGCTGGTATACGCTGCAGGTCAGGATCAGCTGGGTTAGGCAGCAGGTCAGGATCAGCTGGTTTAGGCAGCAGGTCAGGATCAGCTGGTATACGCTGCAGGTCAGGATCAGCTGCAGGTCAGGATCAGCTGGTATACGCTGCAGGTCAGGATCAGCTGGTTTAGGCAGCAGGTCAGGATCAGCAGGTTTACACTGCAGGTCAGGATCAGCTGGTTTAGGCAGCAGGTCAGGATCAGCTGGTTTAGGCAGCAGGTCAGGATCAGCTGGTTTAGGCAACAGGTCAGGATCAGCTGGTTTAGGCAGCAGGTCAGGATCAGCTGGTATATGCTGCAGGTCAGGATCAGCTGGTATACGCTGCAGGTCAGGATCAGCTGGTTCAGGCAGCAGGTCAGGATCAGCTGGTTTAGGCAGCAGGTCAGGATCAGCTGGTATACGCTGCAGGTCAGGATCAGCTGGTATACGCTGCAGGTCAGGATCAGCTGGTATACGCTGCAGGTCAGGATCAGCTGGTATACGCTGCAGGTCAGGATCAGCTGGTTTAGGCAGCAGGTCAGGATCAGCTGGTTTAGGCAGCAGGTCAGGATCAGCTGGTATACGCTGCAGGTCAGGATCAGCTGGTTTAGGCAGCAGGTCAGGATCAGCTGGTATACGCTGCAGGTCAGGATCAGCTGGTATACGCTGCAGGTCAGGATCAGCTGGTATACGCTGCAGATCAGGATCAGCTGGTTTACACTGCAGATCAGGATCGTCTGATATACGCTGCAGGTCAGGATCAGTTGCAGGTCAGGATCAGCTGGTTTAGGCAGCAGGTCAGGAACAGCTGGTTTAGGCAGCAGGTCAGGATCAGCTGGTTTACACTGCAGATCAGGATCAGCTGGTATACGCTGCAGGTCAGGATCAGCTGGTTTAGGCAGCAGGTCAGGATCAGCTGGTTTAGGCAGCAGGTCAGGATCAGCTGGTTTAGGCAGCAGGTCAGTATCAGTTGGTATACGCTGCAGGTCAGGATCAGCTGCAGGTCAGGATCAGCTGGTATACGCTGCAGGTCAGGATCAGCTGGTTTACACTGCAGATCAGGATCAGCTGGTATACGCTGCAGGTCAGGATCAGCTGGTTCAGGCAGCAGGTCAGTATCAGCTGGTTTACACTGCAGATCAGGATCAGCTGGTATACGCTGCAGGTCAGGACCAGCTGGTTTAGGCAGCAGGTCAGGATCAGCTGGTATACGCTGCAGGTCAGGATTAGCTGGTATACGCTGCAGGTCAGGATCAGCTGGTATACGCTGCAGATCAGGATCAGCTGGTATACGCTGCAGGTCAGGATCAGCTGCAGGTCAGGATCAGCTGGTATACGCTGCAGGTCAGCATCAGCTGCAGGTCAGGATCAGCTGGTATACGCTGCAGGTCAGGATCAGCTGGTTTACGCTGCAGATCAGGATCAGCTGGTATACGCTGCAGGTCAGGATCAGCTGGTTCAGGCAGCAGGTCAGTATCAGCTGGTTTACACTGCAGATCAGGATCAGCTGGTATACGCTGCAGGTCAGGACCAGCTGGTTTAGGCAGCAGGTCAGGATCAGCTGGTATACGCTGCAGGTCAGGATTAGCTGGTATACGCTGCAGGTCAGGATCAGCTGGTATACGCTGCAGATCAGGATCAGCTGGTATACGCTGCAGGTCAGGATCAGCTGCAGGTCAGGATCAGCTGGTATACGCTGCAGGTCAGGATCAGCTGGTTTAGGCAGCAGGTCAGGATCAGCAGGTTTACACTGCAGGTCAGGATCAGCTGGTTTAGGCAGCAGGTCAGGATCAGCTGGTTTAGGCAGCAGGTCAGGATCAGCTGGTGTACGCTGCAGGTCAGGATCAGCTGGTATACGCTGCAGGTCAGGATCAGCTGGTTTAGGCAGCAGGTCAGGATCAGCTGGTTTAGGCAGCAGGTCAGGATCAGCAGGTTTACACTGCAGATCAGGATCAGCTGGTGTACGCTGCAGGTCAGGATCAGCTGGTTTAGGCAGCAGGTCAGGATCAGCTGGTATACACTACCGTATTATCACATCGGCGCAGCACTACAGTAATAAAAACAGTACCATATTATCACATCAGCACAGCACTACAGTAATAAATAAAAACACTACAGTATTATCACATCGGCGCAGCACTACAGTAATAAATAAAAACACTACCGTATTATCACATCGGCGCAGCAATACAGTAATAAATAAAAACAACACCGTATTATCACATCAGCACAGCACTACAGTAATAAATAAAAACACTACCGTATTATCAGATCAGGATCAGCTGGTTTGCACTGCAGATCAGGATCAGCTGGTATACGCTGCAGGTCAGGATCAGCTGGGTTAGGCAGCAGGTCAGGATCAGCTGGTTTAGGCAGCAGGTCAGGATCAGCTGGTATACGCTGCAGGTCAGGATCAGCTGCAGGTCAGGATCAGCTGGTATACGCTGCAGGTCAGGATCAGCTGGTTTAGGCAGCAGGTCAGGATCAGCAGGTTTACACTGCAGGTCAGGATCAGCTGGTTTAGGCAGCAGGTCAGGATCAGCTGGTTTAGGCAGCAGGTCAGGATCAGCTGGTTTAGGCAACAGGTCAGGATCAGCTGGTTTAGGCAGCAGGTCAGGATCAGCTGGTATATGCTGCAGGTCAGGATCAGCTGGTATACGCTGCAGGTCAGGATCAGCTGGTTCAGGCAGCAGGTCAGGATCAGCTGGTTTAGGCAGCAGGTCAGGATCAGCTGGTTTAGGCAGCAGGTCAGGATCAGCTGGTTTAGGCAGCAGATCAGGATCAGCTGGTATACGCTGCAGGTCAGGATCAGCTGGTATACGCTGCAGGTCAGGATCAGCTGGTTTAGGCAGCAGGTCAGGATCAGCTGGTTTAGGCAGCAGGTCAGGATCAGCTGGTATACGCTGCAGGTCAGGATCAGCTGGTTTAGGCAGCAGGTCAGGATCAGCTGGTATACGCTGCAGGTCAGGATCAGCTGGTATACGCTGCAGGTCAGGATCAGCTGGTATACGCTGCAGATCAGGATCAGCTGGTTTACACTGCAGATCAGGATCGTCTGATATACGCTGCAGGTCAGGATCAGTTGCAGGTCAGGATCAGCTGGTTTAGGCAGCAGGTCAGGAACAGCTGGTTTAGGCAGCAGGTCAGGATCAGCTGGTTTACACTGCAGATCAGGATCAGCTGGTATACGCTGCAGGTCAGGATCAGCTGGTTTAGGCAGCAGGTCAGGATCAGCTGGTTTAGGCAGCAGGTCAGGATCAGCTGGTTTAGGCAGCAGGTCAGTATCAGTTGGTATACGCTGCAGGTCAGGATCAGCTGCAGGTCAGGATCAGCTGGTATACGCTGCAGGTCAGGATCAGCTGGTTTACACTGCAGATCAGGATCAGCTGGTATACGCTGCAGGTCAGGATCAGCTGGTTCAGGCAGCAGGTCAGTATCAGCTGGTTTACACTGCAGATCAGGATCAGCTGGTATACGCTGCAGGTCAGGACCAGCTGGTTTAGGCAGCAGGTCAGGATCAGCTGGTATACGCTGCAGGTCAGGATTAGCTGGTATACGCTGCAGGTCAGGATCAGCTGGTATACGCTGCAGATCAGGATCAGCTGGTATACGCTGCAGGTCAGGATCAGCTGCAGGTCAGGATCAGCTGGTATACGCTGCAGGTCAGCATCAGCTGCAGGTCAGGATCAGCTGGTATACGCTGCAGGTCAGGATCAGCTGGTTTACGCTGCAGATCAGGATCAGCTGGTTTACGCTGCAGATCAGGATCAGCTGGTTTACACTGCAGATCAGGATCAGCTGGTATACGCTGCAGATCAGGATCAGCTGGTTTAGGCAGCAGGTCAGCATCAGCTGGTTTAGGCAGCAGGTCAGGATCAGCTGGTATACGCTGCAGGTCAGGATCAGCTGGTATACGCTGCAGGTCAGGATCAGCTGGTATACGCTGCAGATCAGGATCAGCTGGTATACGCTGCAGGTCAGGATCAGCTGGTATACGCTGCAGGTCAGGATCAGCTGGTATACGCTGCAGGTCAGGATCAGCTGGTATACGCTGCAGGTCAGGATCAGCTGGTTTAGGCAGGTCAGGATCAGCTGGTTTAGGCAGCAGGTCAGGATCAGCTGGTTTACACTGCAGGTCAGGATCAGCTGGTATACGCTGCAGGTCAGGATCAGCTGGTTTACGCTGCAGGTCAGGATCAGCTGGTTTACGCTGCAGGTCAGGATCAGCTGGTATACGCTGCAGGTCAGGATCAGCTGGTATACACTGCAGGTCAGGATCAGCTGGTTTAGGCAGCAGGTCAGGATCAGCTGGTTTACACTGCAGATCAGGATCAGCTGGTATACGCTGCAGGTCAGGATCAGTTGCAGGTCAGGATCAGCTGGTATACACTGCAGGTCAGGATCAGCTGGTATACACTGCAGGTCAGGATCAGCTGGTTCAGGCAGCAGGTCAGGATCAGCTGGTTTAGGCAGCAGGTCAGGATCAGCTGGTTTAGGCAGCAGATCAGGATCAGCTGGTATACGCTGCAGGTCAGGATCAGCTGGTATACGCTGCAGGTCAGGATCAGCTGGTTTAGGCAGCAGGTCAGGATCAGCTGGTTTAGGCAGCAGGTCAGGATCAGCTGGTATACGCTGCAGGTCAGGATCAGCTGGTTTAGGCAGCAGGTCAGGATCAGCTGGTATACGCTGCAGGTCAGGATCAGCTGGTATACGCTGCAGGTCAGGATCAGCTGGTATACGCTGCAGATCAGGATCAGCTGGTTTACACTGCAGATCAGGATCGTCTGATATACGCTGCAGGTCAGGATCAGTTGCAGGTCAGGATCAGCTGGTTTAGGCAGCAGGTCAGGAACAGCTGGTTTAGGCAGCAGGTCAGGATCAGCTGGTTTACACTGCAGATCAGGATCAGCTGGTATACGCTGCAGGTCAGGATCAGCTGGTTTAGGCAGCAGGTCAGGATCAGCTGGTTTAGGCAGCAGGTCAGGATCAGCTGGTTTAGGCAGCAGGTCAGTATCAGTTGGTATACGCTGCAGGTCAGGATCAGCTGCAGGTCAGGATCAGCTGGTATACGCTGCAGGTCAGGATCAGCTGGTTTACACTGCAGATCAGGATCAGCTGGTATACGCTGCAGGTCAGGATCAGCTGGTTCAGGCAGCAGGTCAGTATCAGCTGGTATACACTGCAGATCAGGATCAGCTGGTATACGCTGCAGGTCAGGACCAGCTGGTTTAGGCAGCAGGTCAGGATCAGCTGGTATACGCTGCAGGTCAGGATTAGCTGGTATACGCTGCAGGTCAGGATCAGCTGGTATACGCTGCAGATCAGGATCAGCTGGTATACGCTGCAGGTCAGGATCAGCTGCAGGTCAGGATCAGCTGGTATACGCTGCAGGTCAGCATCAGCTGCAGGTCAGGATCAGCTGGTATACGCTGCAGGTCAGGATCAGCTGGTTTACGCTGCAGATCAGGATCAGCTGGTTTACGCTGCAGATCAGGATCAGCTGGTTTACACTGCAGATCAGGATCAGCTGGTATACGCTGCAGATCAGGATCAGCTGGTTTAGGCAGCAGGTCAGCATCAGCTGGTTTAGGCAGCAGGTCAGGATCAGCTGGTATACGCTGCAGGTCAGGATCAGCTGGTATACGCTGCAGGTCAGGATCAGCTGGTATACGCTGCAGATCAGGATCAGCTGGTATACGCTGCAGGTCAGGATCAGCTGGTATACGCTGCAGGTCAGGATCAGCTGGTATACGCTGCAGGTCAGGATCAGCTGGTATACGCTGCAGGTCAGGATCAGCTGGTTTAGGCAGGTCAGGATCAGCTGGTTTAGGCAGCAGGTCAGGATCAGCTGGTTTACACTGCAGGTCAGGATCAGCTGGTATACGCTGCAGGTCAGGATCAGCTGGTTTACGCTGCAGGTCAGGATCAGCTGGTTTACGCTGCAGGTCAGGATCAGCTGGTATACACTGCAGGTCAGGATCAGCTGGTTTAGGCAGCAGGTCAGGATCAGCTGGTTTACACTGCAGATCAGGATCAGCTGGTATACGCTGCAGGTCAGGATCAGTTGCAGGTCAGGATCAGCTGGTATACACTGCAGGTCAGGATCAGCTGGTATACACTGCAGGTCAGGATCAGCTGGTTTAGGCAGCAGGTCAGGATCAGCTGGTTTACACTGCAGATCAGGATCAGCTGGTATACGCTGCAGGTCAGGATCAGTTGCAGGTCAGGATCAGCTGGTATACGCTGCAGGTCAGGATCAGCTGGTTTACACTGCAGATCAGGATCAGCTGGTATACACTGCAGATCAGGATCAGCTGGTATACGCTGCAGGTCAGGATCAGCTGGTTTAGGCAGCAGGTCAGGATCAGCAGGTTTACACTGCAGATCAGGATCAGCTGGTATACGCTGCAGGTCAGGATCAGCTGGTATACGCTGCAGATCAGGATCAGCTGGTTTACACTTCAGATCAGGATCATCTGGTATACGCTGCAGATCAGGATCAGCTGGTTTTGGCAGCAGGTCAGGATCAGCTGGTTTACACTGCAGATCAGGATCAGCTGGTATACGCTGCAGGTCAGGATCAGCTGGTATATGCTGCAGGTCAGGATCAGCTGCAGGTCAGGATCAGCTGGTATACGCTGCAGGTCAGGATCAGCTGGTTTAGGCAGCAGGTCAGGATCAGCAGGTTTACACTGCAGGTCAGGATCAGCTGGTTTAGGCAGCAGGTCAGGATCAGCTGGTTTAGGCAGCAGGTCAGGATCAGCTGGTATACGCTGCAGGTCAGGATCAGCTGCAGGTCAGGATCAGCTGGTATACACTACCGTATTATTACATCGGCGCAGCACTACAGTAATAAAAACAGTACCGTATTATCACATCAGCACAGCACTACAGTAATAAAAACACTACAGTATTATCACATCGGCGCAGCACTACAGTAATGAATAAAAACACTACCGTATTATCACATCAGCACAGCACTACAGTAATAAATAAAAACACTACCGTATTATCAGATCAGGATCAGCTGGTTTGCACTGCAGATCAGGATCAGCTGGTATACGCTGCAGGTCAGGATCAGCTGGTATACGCTGCAGGTCAGGATCAGCTGGTTTAGGCAGCAGGTCAGGATCAGCAGGTTTACACTGCAGGTCAGGATCAGCTGGTTTAGGCAGCAGGTCAGGATCAGCTGGTTTAGGCAGCAGGTCAGGATCAGCTGGTGTACGCTGCAGGTCAGGATCAGCTGGTATACGCTGCAGGTCAGGATCAGCTGGTTTAGGCAGCAGGTCAGGATCAGCTGGTTTAGGCAGCAGGTCAGGATCAGCAGGTTTACACTGCAGATCAGGATCAGCTGGTGTACGCTGCAGGTCAGGATCAGCTGGTTTAGGCAGCAGGTCAGGATCAGCTGGTATACACTACCGTATTATCACATCGGCGCAGCACTACAGTAATAAAAACAGTACCATATTATCACATCAGCACAGCACTACAGTAATAAATAAAAACACTACAGTATTATCACATCGGCGCAGCACTACAGTAATAAATAAAAACACTACCGTATTATCACATCGGCGCAGCAATACAGTAATAAATAAAAACAACACCGTATTATCACATCAGCACAGCACTACAGTAATAAATAAAAACACTACCGTATTATCAGATCAGGATCAGCTGGTTTGCACTGCAGATCAGGATCAGCTGGTATACGCTGCAGGTCAGGATCAGCTGGGTTAGGCAGCAGGTCAGGATCAGCTGGTTTAGGCAGCAGGTCAGGATCAGCTGGTATACGCTGCAGGTCAGGATCAGCTGCAGGTCAGGATCAGCTGGTATACGCTGCAGGTCAGGATCAGCTGGTTTAGGCAGCAGGTCAGGATCAGCAGGTTTACACTGCAGGTCAGGATCAGCTGGTTTAGGCAGCAGGTCAGGATCAGCTGGTTTAGGCAGCAGGTCAGGATCAGCTGGTTTAGGCAACAGGTCAGGATCAGCTGGTTTAGGCAGCAGGTCAGGATCAGCTGGTATATGCTGCAGGTCAGGATCAGCTGGTATATGCTGCAGGTCAGGATCAGCTGGTATACGCTGCAGGTCAGGATCAGCTGCAGGTCAGGATCAGCTGGTATACGCTGCAGGTCAGGATCAGCTGGTATACGCTGCAGGTCAGGATCAGCTGGTTCAGGCAGCAGGTCAGGATCAGCTGGTTTAGGCAGCAGGTCAGGATCAGCTGGTTTAGGCAGCAGATCAGGATCAGCTGTTATACGCTGCAGGTCAGGATCAGCTGGTATACGCTGCAGGTCAGGATCAGCTGGTTTAGGCAGCAGGTCAGGATCAGCTGGTTTAGGCAGCAGGTCAGGATCAGCTGGTATACGCTGCAGGTCAGGATCAGCTGGTTTAGGCAGCAGGTCAGGATCAGCTGGTATACGCTGCAGGTCAGGATCAGCTGGTATACGCTGCAGGTCAGGATCAGCTGGTTCAGGCAGCAGGTCAGGATCAGCTGGTTTAGGCAGCAGGTCAGGATCAGCTGGTTTAGGCAGCAGGTCAGGATCAGCTGGTTTAGGCAGCAGATCAGGATCAGCTGGTATATGCTGCAGGTCAGGATCAGCTGGTTTAGGCAGCAGGTCAGGATCAGCTGGTTTAGGCAGCAGGTCAGGATCAGCTGGTTTAGGCAGCAGGTCAGGATCAGCTGGTATACGCTGCAGGTCAGGATCAGCTGGTTTAGGCAGCAGGTCAGGATCAGCTGGTTTAGGCAGCAGGTCAGGATCAGCTGGTATACACTACCGTATTATCACATCGGCGCAGCACTACAGTAATAAAAACAGTACCGTATTATCACATCAGCACAGCACTACAGTAATAAATAAAAACACTACATTATTATCACATCGGCGCAGCACTACAGTAATAAATAAAAACAGTACCGTATTATCACATCAGCACAGCACTACAGTACTAAATAAAAACACTACAGTATTATCACATCGGCGCAGCACTACAGTAATAAATAAAAACACTACCGTATTATCACATCGGCGCAGCAATACAGTAATAAATAAAAACAACACCGTATTATCACATCAGCACAGCACTACAGTAATAAATAAAAACACTACCGTATTATCAGATCAGGATCAGCTGGTTTACACTGCAGATCAGGATCAGCTGGTATACGCTGCAGGTCAGGATCAGCTGGTTTAGGCAGCAGGTCAGGATCAGCTGGTTTAGGCAGCAGGTCAGGATCAGCTGGTTTACACTGCAGATCAGGATCAGCTGGTATACGCTGCAGGTCAGGACCAGCTGGTTTAGGCAGCAGGTCAGGATCAGCAGGTTTACACTGCAGGTCAGGATCAGCTGGTATACGCTGCAGGTCAGGATCAGCTGGTATACACTGCAGGTCAGGATCAGCTGGTTTAGGCAGGTCAGGATCAGCTGGTTTAGGCAGCAGGTCAGGATCAGCTGGTTTAGGCAGCAGGTCAGGATCAGCTGGTATACGCTGCAGGTCAGGATCAGCTGGTATATGCTGCAGGTCAGGATCAGCTGGTATACGCTGCAGGTCAGGATCAGCTGGTATACGCTGCAGGTCAGGATCAGCTGCAGGTCAGGATCAGCTGGTATACGCTGCAGGTCAGGATCAGCTGGTTTACACTGCAGATCAGGATCAGCTGGTATACGCTGCAGGTCAGGATCAGCTGGTTCAGGCAGCAGGTCAGGATCAGCTGGTTTAGGCAGCAGGTCAGGACCAGCTGGTTTAGGCAGCAGATCAGGATCAGCTGGTATACGCTGCAGGTCAGGACCAGCTGGTTTAGGCAGCAGGTCAGGATCAGCTGGTTTAGGCAGCAGGTCAGGATCAGCTGGTATACGCTGCAGGTCAGGATCAGCTGCAGGTCAGGATCAGCTGGTTTACGCTGCAGGTCAGGATCAGCTGGTTTACGCTGCAGATCAGGATCCGCTGGTATACGCTGCAGGTCAGGATCCGCTGGTATACGCTGCAGGTCAGGATCCGCTGGTATACGCTGCAGGTCAGGATCAGCTGGTATACGCTGCAGGTCAGGATCAGCTGCAGGTCAGGATCAGCTGCAGGTCAGGATCAGCTGGTATACGCTGCAGGTCAGCATCAGCTGAAGGTCAGGATCGGCTGGTATATGCTGCAGGTCAGGATCAGCTGGTTTACACTGCAGATCAGGATCAGTTGGTTTACACTGCAGATCAGGATCAGCTGGTATACGCTGCAGGTCAGGATCAGCTAGTTTAGGCAGCAGGTCAGCATCAGCTGGTTTAGGCAGCATGTCAGGATCAGCTGGTATACGCTGCAGGTCATGATCAGCTGGTGTACGCTGCAGGTCAGGATCAGCTGGTATACGCTGCAGGTCAGGATCAGCTGGTATACGCAGCAGGTCAGGATCAGTTGCAGGTCAGGATCAGCTGGTTTAGGCAGCAGGTCAGGATCAGCAGGTTTACACTGCAGATCAGGATCAGCTGGTATACGCTGCAGGTCAGGATCAGCTGGTATACGCTGCAGATCAGGATCAGCTGGTTTACACTGCAGATCAGGATCGTCTGATATACGCTGCAGGTCAGGATCAGTTGCAGGTCAGGATCAGCTGGTTTAGGCAGCAGGTCAGGAACAGCTGGTTTAGGCAGCAGGTCAGGATCAGCTGGTTTAGGCAGCAGGTCAGGATCAGCTGGTTTAGGCAGCAGGTCAGGATCAGCTGGTTTAGGCAGCAGGTCAGGATCAGCTGGTTTAGGCAGCAGGTCAGTATCAGTTGGTATACGCTGCAGGTCAGGATCAGCTGCAGGTCAGGATCAGCTGGTATACGCTGCAGGTCAGGATCAGCTGGTTTACACTGCAGATCAGGATCAGCTGGTATACGCTGCAGGTCAGGATCAGCTGGTTCAGGCAGCAGGTCAGTATCAGCTGGTTTACACTGCAGATCAGGATCAGCTGGTATACGCTGCAGGTCAGGACCAGCTGGTTTAGGCAGCAGGTCAGGATCAGCTGGTATACGCTGCAGGTCAGGATTAGCTGGTATACGCTGCAGGTCAGGATCAGCTGGTATACGCTGCAGATCAGGATCAGCTGGTATACGCTGCAGGTCAGGATCAGCTGCAGGTCAGGATCAGCTGGTATACGCTGCAGGTCAGCATCAGCTGCAGGTCAGGATCAGCTGGTATACGCTGCAGGTCAGGATCAGCTGGTTTACGCTGCAGATCAGGATCAGCTGGTTTACACTGCAGATCAGGATCAGCTGGTATACGCTGCAGATCAGGATCAGCTGGTTTAGGCAGCAGGTCAGCATCAGCTGGTTTAGGCAGCAGGTCAGGATCAGCTGGTATACGCTGCAGGTCAGGATCAGCTGGTATACGCTGCAGGTCAGGATCAGCTGGTATACGCTGCAGGTCAGGATCAGCTGGTATACGCTGCAGGTCAGGATCAGCTGGTTTAGGCAGGTCAGGATCAGCTGGTTTAGGCAGCAGGTCAGGATCAGCTGGTTTACACTGCAGGTCAGGATCAGCTGGTATACGCTGCAGGTCAGGATCAGCTGGTTTACGCTGCAGGTCAGGATCAGCTGGTTTACGCTGCAGGTCAGGATCAGCTGGTATACGCTGCAGGTCAGGATCAGCTGGTATACGCTGCAGGTCAGGATCAGCTGGTATACACTGCAGGTCAGGATCAGCTGGTATACACTGCAGGTCAGGATCAGCTGGTTTAGGCAGCAGGTCAGGATCAGCTGGTTTACACTGCAGATCAGGATCAGCTGGTATACGCTGCAGGTCAGGATCAGCTGGTATACACTGCAGGTCAGGATCAGCTGGTATACACTGCAGGTCAGGATCAGCTGGTATACACTGCAGGTCAGGATCAGCTGGTTTAGGCAGCAGGTCAGGATCAGCTGGTTTACACTGCAGATCAGGATCAGCTGGTATACGCTGCAGGTCAGGATCAGTTGCAGGTCAGGATCAGCTGGTATACACTGCAGGTCAGGATCAGCTGGTATACACTGCAGGTCAGGATCAGCTGGTATACACTGCAGGTCAGGATCAGCTGGTTTAGGCAGCAGGTCAGGATCAGCTGGTTTACACTGCAGATCAGGATCAGCTGGTATATGCTGCAGGTCAGGATCAGTTGCAAGTCAGGATCAGCTGGTATACGCTGCAGGTCAGGATCAGCTGGTTTACACTGCAGATCAGGATCAGCTGGTATACACTGCAGATCAGGATCAGCTGGTATACGCTGCAGGTCAGGATCAGCTGGTTTAGGCAGCAGGTCAGGATCAGCAGGTTTACACTGCAGATCAGGATCAGCTGGTATACGCTGCAGGTCAGGATCAGCTGGTATACGCTGCAGATCAGGATCAGCTGGTTTACACTTCAGATCAGGATCATCTGGTATACGCTGCAGATCAGGATCAGCTGGTTTTGGCAGCAGGTCAGGATCAGCTGGTTTACACTGCAGATCAGGATCAGCTGGTATACGCTGCAGGTCAGGATCAGCTGGTATATGCTGCAGGTCAGGATCAGCTGCAGGTCAGGATCAGCTGGTATACGCTGCAGGTCAGGATCAGCTGGTTTAGGCAGCAGGTCAGGATCAGCAGGTTTACACTGCAGGTCAGGATCAGCTGGTTTAGGCAGCAGGTCAGGATCAGCTGGTTTAGGCAGCAGGTCAGGATCAGCTGGTATACGCTGCAGGTCAGGATCAGCTGGTATACGCTGCAGGTCAGGATCAGCTGGTATACGCTGCAGGTCAGGATCAGCTGGTTTACGCTGCAGGTCAGGATCAGCTGGTTTACACTGCAGATCAGGATCAGCTGGTTTACACTGCAGATCAGGATCAGCTGGTATACGCTGCAGATCAGGATCAGCTGGTTTAGGCAGCAGGTCAGCATCAGCTGGTTTAGGCAGCAGGTCAGGATCAGCTGGTATACGCTGCAGGTCAGGATCAGCTGGTATACGCTGCAGGTCAGGATCAGCTGGTATACACTGCAGGTCAGGATCAGCTGGTTTAGGCAGCAGGTCAGGATCAGCTGGTTTACACTGCAGATCAGGATCAGCTGGTATACGCTGCAGGTCAGGATCAGTTGCAGGTCAGGATCAGCTGGTATACGCTGCAGGTCAGGATCAGCTGGTATACACTGCAGGTCAGGATCAGCTGGTATACACTGCAGATCAGGATCAGCTGGTATACGCTGCAGGTCAGGATCAGTTGCAGGTCAGGATCAGCTGGTATACGCTGCAGGTCAGGATCAGCTGGTTTACACTGCAGATCAGGATCAGCTGGTATACACTGCAGATCAGGATCAGCTGGTATACGCTGCAGGTCAGGATCAGCTGGTTTAGGCAGCAGGTCAGGATCAGCAGGTTTACACTGAAGATCAGGATCAGCTGGTATACGCTGCAGGTCAGGATCAGCTGGTATACGCTGCAGATCAGGATCAGCTGGTTTACACTTCAGATCAGGATCATCTGGTATACGCTGCAGATCAGGATCAGCTGGTTTAGGCAGCAGGTCAGGATCAGCTGGTTTACACTGCAGATCAGGATCAGCTGGTATACGCTGCAGGTCAGGATCAGCTGGTATAGGCAGCAGGTCAGGATCAGCTGCAGGTCAGGATCAGCTGGTATACGCTGCAGGTCAGGATCAGCTGGTTTAGGCAGCAGGTCAGGATCAGCAGGTTTACACTGCAGGTCAGGATCAGCTGGTTTAGGCAGCAGGTCAGGATCAGCTGGTTTAGGCAGCAGGTCAGGATCAGCTGGTATACGCTGCAGGTCAGGATCAGCTGGTATACGCTGCAGGTCAGGATCAGCTGGTATACGCTGCAGGTCAGGATCAGCTGCAGGTCAGGATCAGCTGGTATACGCTGCAGGTCAGGATCAGCTGGTTTACGCTGCAGGTCAGGATCAGCTGGTATACGCTGCAGGTCAGGATCAGCTGGTTCAGGCAGCAGGTCAGGATCAGCTGGTTTAGGCAGCAGATCAGGATCAGCTGGTATACGCTGCAGGTCAGGATCAGCTGGTTTACGCTGCAGATCAGGATCAGCTGGTTTACACTGCATATCAGGATCAGCTGGTATACGCTGCAGGTCAGGATCAGCAGGTTTACACTGCAGATCAGGATCAGCTGGTATACGCTGCAGGTCAGGATCAGCTGGTTTAGGCAGCAGGTCAGGATCAGCTGGTATACACTACCGTATTATCACATCGGCGCAGCACTACAGTAATAAATAAAAACACTACCGTATTATCACATCGGCGCAGCAATACAGTAATAAATAAAAACAGTACCGTATTATCAGATCAGGATCAGCTGGTTTGCACTGCAGATCAGGATCAGCTGGTATACGCTGCAGGTCAGGATCAGCTGGGTTAGGCAGCAGGTCAGGATCAGCTGGTTTACACTGCAGATCAGGATCAGCTGGTATACGCTGCAAGTCAGGACCAGCTGGTTTAGGCAGCAGGTCAGGATCAGCTGGTATACACTGCAGGTCAGGATCAGCTGGTATACGCTGCAGGTCAGGATCAGCTGGTATACGCTGTAGATCAGGATCAGCTGGTATACGCTGCAGGTCAGGATCAGCTGCAGGTCAGGATCAGCTGGTATACGCTGCAGGTCAGCACCAGCTGCAGGTCAGGATCAGCTGGTATACGCTGCAGGTCAGGATCAGCTGGTTTACACTGCAGATCAGGATCAGCTGGTTTACACTGCAGATCAGGATCAGCTGGTATACGCTGCAGATCAGGATCAGCTGGTTTAGGCAGCAGGTCAGCATCAGCTGGTTTAGGCAGCAGGTCAGGATCAGCTGGTATACGCTGCAGGTCAGGATCAGCTGGTATACGCTGCAGGTCAGGATCAGCTGGTATACACTGCAGGTCAGGATCAGCTGGTATACACTGCAGGTCAGGATCAGCTGGTTTAGGCAGCAGATCAGGATCAGCTGGTTTACACTGCAGATCAGGATCAGCTGGTATACGCTGCAGGTCAGGATCAGTTGCAGGTCAGGATCAGCTGGTATACGCTGCAGGTCAGGATCAGCTGGTATACGCTGCAGATCAGGATCAGCTGGTATACGCTGCAGGTCAGGATCAGCTGGTATACGCTGCAGGTCAGGATCAGCTGGTATACACTGCAGGTCAGGATCAGCTGGTATACACTGCAGGTCAGGATCAGCAGGTTTAGGCAGCAGGTCAGGATCAGCTGGTTTAGGCAGCAGGTCAGGATCAGCTGGTTTACACTGCAGATCAGGATCAGCTGGTATACGCTGCAGATCAGGATCAGCTGGTTTACGCTGCAGATCAGGATCATCTGGTATACGCTGCAGATCAGGATCAGCTGGTTTAGGCAGCAGGTCAGGATCAGCTGGTTCAGGCAGCAGGTCAGGATCAGCTGGTTTACACTGCAGATCAGGATCAGCTGGTATACGCTGCAGGTCAGGATCAGCTGCAGGTCAGGATCAGCTGGTATACGCTGCAAGTCAGGATCAACTGGTTTACACTGCAGATCAGGAACAGCTGGTATACCCTGCAGATCAGGATCAGCTGGTATACGCTGCAGATCAGGATCAGCTGGTTTACACTGCAGCAGGTCAGGATCAGCTGGTTTAGGCAGCAGATCAGGATCAGCTGTTTTAGGCAGCAGGTCAGGATCAGCTGGTTTAGGCAGCAGGTCAGGATCGGCTGGTTTACGCTGCAGGTCAGGATCAGCTGGTATACGCTGCAGGTCAGGATCAGCTGGTATACGCTGCAGGTCAGGATCAGCTGGTATACGCTGCAGGTCAGGATCAGCTGCAGGTCACGATCAGCTGGTATACGCTGCAGGTCAGGATCAGCTGGTTTACACTGCAGATCAGGATCAGCTGGTATACGCTGCAGGTCAGGATCAGCTGCAGGTCAGGATCAGCTGGTATACGCTGCAGGTCAGGATCAGCTGGTTTACACTGCAGATCAGGATCAGCTGGTATATAGAACTAGCTCTGGTCCATTTCTTTATTTTTAATTGACTCACAGGAGCAGGGGCCAACATGGGAAGTGGCTCCTCATCATAATCTTCATCCACAGTGCTCACCGGGAGTTCTTCCTCCTCTTCTCTTACAGTCTCTGTTTTTGTCCACAAAATGAACAAATTTCACAAACGTTCTAATTTTTGTGCCATGAATAAATGCTCAAATATTCAGATTCAGTGTATATTTGTACCTGTACTTGCATCTAGTGTTCCTAAGGTGGTTGAATCAGCTTCTGTCATCCTGAGCACAAAAACTTCTTTAATATGAAAGCATCTGTATACTTTAACTTTCCAAATATTGATATAAAATTCTAACTGTGGAATCACATGCTGTGCAGGTTACAGACAGGACACGTTAACTTACCTTTTACAGCAAGGCTGCACTCAAACACTGTAGAAACCACCACCAATAACATGTTCATTATACCAACCATCAGTTTATGACTTCAAGCTAATCAAATAAAGACTTTATAAACAAAGATTCCCTCATAAACATACGCTATTTTAATTCTGGAATCACACGGTCAGCAGAACCAGTACATTCCAGAAAGCAGCAGTGTATCACAATAAATCAGTCTAAACTACACCATGTACAGTGTATCACAGTGTAAAAAACACCATGTACAGTGTATCACAGTGTAAACTTCATCATGTACAGTGTATCACAGTGTAAACTTCATCATGTACAGCGTATCAGTCTAAACTACACCATGTACAGTTTATCACAGTCTAAACTATAATATAATTCTGTACCTGTAAAATCCTGCTACTCTTTAAAGTGAATCGCTGTATAAACACAGCCCTGGATGCTCTCCTGGACTCTACTGCATGTAATTGGATAAGGTGGGCAGGGTTAGAGGTCGGGGGTGGAGCTAAGCTCTGCCTTGTTAAAAGATCAGGCCGTCCGTAATTTAGATAATGTATCAAAATTAGGGAACTTGTTTTATAAATCTTTTTATTATAACAAACATCAAGTAATGCTTACAGCTTAGACGTTAACAAATGCATCTGTACAAATCCCTGATTGTGGCTCCAGATGGTGCTCGGTTCCCTAACTTTGCTGCTTATTGTAATCCTTAAAAAACGGCAGTATGGCTGGAGGCATGTAAGCCTGGCGCTTTTTCACGGCTCACGTTCGGGCCCCACTTGTGTACAGATGTTTTTTGGTTTGTTACTCTGCCAGATTCGCTCAGATTCAGTCCTTTGTGTTTGCCAGTCTGGCAGCATGAAGCTGTTTTTGTTTTTTGGAGGAAGGGGTGAGACGATTTGGTATTCCGAAGGTTTAAAATGCGTGAGCTGCATTGTTTTTGAGAGGAAGAGATAATAAATGTGCTGTTCTGGTTTACCCTTGAACTTGTTATGATTTGTCCATGTGCCATCATTGGGCATTGCCAGAGTGCCACAAGGTGCTTTCACTTAAAGGGGATTTTGCAAAATTACTCCATCATTCAGTGATTTAGATGTAAACAAAAGCATTGAGAGTGGTTTGGTGTGAAATGAGCCTTTCTAGAGAAATTTAGAGACAGAATTGTTCACCACTGTAGCCGTAGGAACCCGACATCCGTATGTCTGCACTACTAATGATAATGATACAATGATAAACTTATGATAAACTTTCCTCTCTCTCTCTCTCTCTCTCTCTCTCCCTCTCCCTCTCTCTCTCTCTCTCTCTCTCCCGCTCCCTGATACCCCAACTGGCTGATCCTGTCCTGGTACCCCAACCAGCTGATCGTGCCCTGCCACGTCAACCAGCTGATCCTGATCTGCAGTGTAAACCAGCTGATCCTGACCTGCAGCGTATACCAGCTGATCCTGACCTGCAGCGTATACCAGCTGATCCTGATCTGCAGTGTAAACCAGCTGATCCTGACCTGCTGCCTAAACCTGCTGATCCTGACCTGCAGCATATACCAGCTGATCCTGATCTGCAGTGTAAACCTGCTGATCCTGACCTGCTGCCTAAACCAGCTGATCCTGACCTGCTACCCTCTATGAATCCTGCTGATCAACCATCAGGTAGGCACAGGCTGCTAGGGAGCACCAGGAAGTCTATCTTTATCACATCTAAATTTAGCTTCACTAATTTAAAAAACTTTTTTTAAAAAAACAAGACACTTTTTTGTGTGAAGAACTGTATTTTCTCTCAGTTATGAGTAGCTCTAGATTACAGTATCTGTAAAATGTATAACACTGAAGACAATTTAAATACAGGACAACCCAAAAGTATAAGAGAGCTTCATTTTTTTAGCACCTTACAACTTTAGATTGATTTTTCAGTTTTACAGTGAATGTAAATGGATTTTAACATTCACACAACACACTATATATTTAAAGAGGATTTTATTTTTCATACACAGCCATGTGTATGTAATACAGTGACATATTGTGGAGTAGAATTATCAAACATGTTTTATACTGAATGCTTGAAATTTCAGAGATATTTAAGTTGATTCAGTCTTTTTGTCTTTAAAATTCCGATAGATTGTTGGCTCTCGTTCCACAAAATCACCATATTCAAAGCACATTTTGCGCAGCTTCGTACGGACATTGTCCAAAGTGAGAGCATGGTGTCTGCATATTTCCAGCAGTTCCCGGTTTCTGTTCAGTTCTTCAGTGATCTGGAACGTTAACATCAAAGATGAATACAATAAAAAATAATGTGCTACACCCAACAGTCCTATGAAATATTATATAATCTGAAATTACAGCAAGATTCAATAACAAAAACTTTACTGATTTTAAGTGACATTAGACACTAACCCGTTGCTTAGTTACAAACTTTGCCTTGAGGTCTTTTTCAAAACTGACCCGAAGAAGACCGATCAGCTGGTCACTGTATTCAATTTTTCTCCTTTTACCCTAAAGGAGAGAAAATGACTGTTATATTTCAGTTTCCTATATAGAACTAGCCCTGGTCCATTTCTTTATTTTTAATTGACTCACAGGAGCAGGGGCCAACATGGGAAGTGGCTCCTCATCATAATCTTCATCCACAGTGCTCGCCGGGAGTTCTTCCTCCTCTTCTCTTACAGTCTCTGTTTTTGTCCACAAAATGAACAAATTTCACAAACGTTCTAATTTTTGTGCCATGAATAAATGCTCAAATATTCAGATTCAGTGTATATTTGTACCTGTACTTGCATCTAGTGTTCCTAAGGTGGTTGAATCAGCTTCTGTCATCCTGAGCACAAATACTTCTTTAATATGAAAGCATCTGTATACTTTAACTTTCCAAATATTGATATAATATTCTAACTGTGGAATCACATGCTGTGCAGGTTACAGACAGGACACGTTAACTTGCCTTTTACAGCAAGGCTGCACTCAAACACTGTAGAAACCACCACCAACAACATGTTCATTATACCAACCATCAGTTTATGACTTCAAGCTAATCAAATAAAGACTTTATAAACAAAGATTCCCTCATAAACATACGCTATTTTAATTCTGGAATCACACGGTCAGCAGAACCAGTACATTCCAGAAAGCAGCAGTGTATCACAATAAATCAGTCTAAACTACACCATGTACAGTGTATCACAGTGTAAACAACACCATGTACAGCGTATCACAGTGTAAACAACATCATGTACAGTGTATCACAGTGTAAACAACATCATGTACAGCGTATCAGTCTAAACTACACCATGTACAGTGTATCACAGTGTAAACTTCATCATGTACAGTGTATCACAGTGTAAACAACACCATGTACAGTGTATCACAGTGTAAACAACATCATGTACAGTGTATCACAGTGTAAACTTCATCATGTACAGTGTATCACAGTGTAAACTTCATCATGTACAGCGTATCAGTCTAAACTACACCATGTACAGTTTATCACAGTCTAAACTATAATATAATTCTGTACCTGTAAAATCCTGCTACTCTTTAAAGTGAATCGCTGTATAAACACAGCCCTGGATGCTCTCCTGGACTCTACTGCATGTAATTGGATAAGGTGGGCAGGGTTAGAGGTCGGGGGTGGAGCTAAGCTCTGCCTTGTTAAAAGATCAGGCCGTCCATAATTTAGATAATGTATCAAAATTAGGGAACTTGTTTTATAAATCTTTTTATTATAACAAACATCAAGTAATGCTTACAGCTTAGACGTTAACAAATGCATCTGTACAAATCCCTGATTGTGGCTCCAGATGGTGCTCGGTTCCCTAACTTTGCTGCTTATTGTAATCCTTAAAAAACGGCAGTATGGCTGGAGGCATGTAAGCCTGGCGCTTTTTCACGGCTCACGTTCGGGCCCCACTTGTGTACAGATGTTTTTTGGTTTGTTACTCTGCCAGATTTGCTCAGATTCAGTCCTTTGTGTTTGCCAGTCTGGCAGCATGAAGCTGTTTTTGTTTTTTGGAGGAAGGGGTGAGACGATTTGGTATTCCGAAGGTTTAAAATGCGTGAGCTGCATTGTTTTTGAGAGGAAGAGATAATAAATGTGCTGTTCTGGTTTACCCTTGAACTTGTTATGATTTGTCCATGTGCCATCATTGGGCATTGCCAGAGTGCCACAAGGTGCTTTCACTTAAAGGGGATTTTGCAAAATTACTCCATCATTCAGTGATTTAGATGTAAACAAAAGCATTGAGAGTGGTTTGGTGTGAAATGAGCCTTTCTAGAGAAATTTAGAGACAGAATTGTTCACCACTGTAGCCGTAGGAACCGGACATCCGTATGTCTGCACTACTAATGATAATGATACAATGATAAACTTATGATAAACTTTCCTCTCTCTCTCTCTCTCTCTCTCTCTCTCTCTCTCTCTCTCCCTCTCCCTCTCTCTCTCTCTCTCTCCCGCTCCCTGATACCCCAACTGGCTGATCCTGTCCTGGTACCCCAACCAGCTGATCGTGCCCTGCCACGTCAACCAGCTGATCCTGATCTGCAGCGTATACCAGCTGATCCTGATCTGCAGTGTAAACCAGCTGATCCTGACCTGCTGCCTAAACCTGCTGATCCTGACCTGCAGCGTATACCAGCTGATCCTGACCTGCAGTGTAAACCAGCTGATCCTGATCTGCAGCGTATACCAGCTGATCCTGACCTGCAGCGTATACCAGCTGATCCTGACCTGCAGCGTATACCAGCTGATCCTGATCTGCAGTGTAAACCAGCTGATCCTGACCTGCTGCCTAAACCTGCTGATCCTGACCTGCAGCGTATACCAGCTGATCCTGATCTGCAGTGTAAACCAGCTGATCCTGATCTGCAGTGTAAACCAGCTGATCCTGATCTGCAGCGTATACCAGCTGATCCTGACCTGCAGTGTAAACCAGCTGATCCTGACCTGCTGCCTAAACCAGCTGATCCTGACCTGCAGCGTATACCAGCTGATCCTGATCTGCAGTATATACCAGCTGATCCTGATCTGCAGTGTAAACCAGCTGATCCTGACCTGCTGCCTAAACCTGCTGATCCTGACCTGCAGCGTATACCAGCTGATCCTGATCTGCAGTGTAAACCAGCTGATCCTGATCTGCAATGTAAACCAGCTGATCCTGACCTGCAGCGTATACCAGCTGATCCTGATCTGCAGCGTATACCAGCTGATCCTGACCTGCAGCGTATACCAGCTGATCCTGACCTGCAGCGTATACCCGCTGATCCTGACCTGCTGCGTATACCAGCTGATCCTGACCTGCTGCGTATACCAACTGATCCTGACCTGCAGCGTATACCAGCTGATCCTGACCTGCAGCGTATACCAGCTGATCCTGACCTGCTGCCTATACCAGCTGATCCTGACCTGCTGCCTATACCAGCTGATCCTGACCTGCTGCCTAAACCAGCTGATCCTGACCTGCTGCCTAAACCAGCTGATCCTGACCTGCTGCCTAAACCAGCTGATCCTGATCTGCAGTATATACCAGCTGATCCTGATCTGCAGTATATACCAGCTGATCCTGACCTGCTGCCTAAACCAGCTGATCCTGACCTGCTGCCTAAACCAGCTGATCCTGACCTGCTGCCTAAACCAGCTGATCCTGACCTGCAGCGTATACCAGCTGATCCTGACCTGCAGCGTAAACCAGCTGATCCTGATCTGCAGCGTAAACCAGCTGATCCTGACCTGCAGCGTATACCAGCTGATCCTGATCTGCAGTGTAAACCTGCTGATCCTGATCTGCAGTGTAAACCTGCTGATCCTGACCTGCTGCCTAATCCAGCTGATCCTGATCTGCAGTGTATACCAGCTGATCCTGATCTGCAGTGTATACCAGCTGATCCTGACCTGCTGCCTAAACCAGCTGATCCTGACCTGCTGCCTAAACCAGCTGATCCTGATCTTCAGCGTATACCAGCTGATCCTGACATGCAGCTGATCCTGACCTGCAGCGTGTACCAGCTGATCCTGACCTGCTGCCTAAACCAGCTGATCCTGACCTGCTGCCTAAACCAGCTGATCCTGACCTGCAGCGTATACCAGCTGATCCTGACCTGCAGCATATACCAGCTGATCCTGACCTGCAGCGTATACCAGCTGATCCTGATCTGCAGCGTAAACCAGCTGATCCTGACCTGCAGCGTATACCAGCTGATCCTGATCTGCTGCCTAAACCAGCTGATCCTGATCTGCAGTGTAAACCTGCTGATCCTGACCTGCTGCCTAAACCAGCTGATCCTGACCTGCAGCTGATCCTGACCTGCAGCGTATACCAGCTGATCCTGATCTGCAGCGTAAACCAGCTGATCCTGACCTGCAGCGTATACCAGCTGATCCTGATCTGCAGCGTATACCAGCTGATCCTGATCTGCAGTGTAAACCTGCTGATCCTGACCTGCTGCCTAAACCAGCTGATCCTGACCTGCAGCTGATCCTGACCTGCAGCGTATACCAGCTGATCCTGACCTGCAGCGTATACCAGCTGATCCTGATCTGCAGCGTAAACCAGCTGATCCTGACCTGCAGCGTAAACCAGCTGATCCTGACCTGCAGCGTATACCAGCTGATCCTGACCTGCTGCCTAAACCAGCTGATCCTGACCTGCTGCCTAAACCAGCTGATCCTGACCTGCAGCGTATACCAGCTGATCCTGACCTGCAGCGTAAACCTGCTGATCCTGATCTGCAGCGTAAACCAGCTGATCCTGATCTGCAGTGTAAACCAGCTGATCCTGATCTGCAGTGTAAACCAGCTGATCCTGACCTGCTGCCTAAACCTGCTGATCCTGACCTGCAGCGTATACCAGCTGATCCTGATCTGCAGCGTAAACCAGCTGATCCTGATCTGCAATGTAAACCAGCTGATCCTGACCTGCAGCGTATACCAGCTGATCCTGATCTGCAGCGTAAACCAGCTGATCCTGACCTGCAGCGTATACCAGCTGATCCTGACCTGCAGCGTATACCCGCTGATCCTGACCTGCTGCCTAAACCAGCTGATCCTGACCTGCAGCGTATACCAGCTGATCCTGATCTGCAGCGTAAACCAGCTGATCCTGACCTGCAGCGTATACCAGCTGATCCTGACCTGCAGCGTATACCCGCTGATCCTGACCTGCTGCCTAAACCAGCTGATCCTGACCTGCAGCGTATACCAGCTGATCCTGACCTGCAGCGTATACCAGCTGATCCTGATCTGCAGCGTATACCAGCTGATCCTGATCTGCAGCGTATACCAGCTGATCCTGATCTGCAGTGTAAACCTGCTGATCCTGACCTGCTGCCTAAACCAGCTGATCCTGACCTGCAGCTGATCCTGACCTGCAGCGTATACCAGCTGATCCTGACCTGCAGCGTATACCAGCTGATCCTGATCTGCAGCGTAAACCAGCTGATCCTGACCTGCAGCGTATACCAGCTGATCCTGACCTGCAGCGTATACCAGCTGATCCTGATCTGCAGCCTAAACCAGCTGATCCTGACCTGCTGCCTAAACCAGCTGATCCTGACCTGCAGCGTATACCAGCTGATCCTGATCTGCAGCGTAAACCTGCTGATCCTGACCTGCTGCCTAAACCAGCTGATCCTGACCTGCAGCGTTGATGTCTAGCCCCAAAATCACCAGGCAGCAATGACCCTGTTTGATTTTGCTAACGTTAGGTAGCTAGCTATTTGTTTGCTAGCTCAAATATACTGAGGCGGTTTTTGTGATTCATGGTTCATTGGCTAGCTAGAAAACGCTGAGGTTAACTGAGGGTTGGTTAAAATCATCTCACACATTTGAGTGGGCCAGGGTGCTTTCTTGGCCATCAGCTGACCCAGGCAGAATTACAGCTGGTCTATTACCTAGAGGCCGTTGTGATACTACGCCATCTTCAGCGGCCTGGAGTGTTCGAGCACATGACTGTAAGTACTAGCGTTAGCACTAAATACATGTCATTTCTTTTATCTATCTATCTATCTATCTATCTATATATATATATATATATATATATATATATATATATATATATATATATATATATATATATATATATATATATGTGTTTTCAATAGACTCATCGTTTAACAAACACATCCTCTTTGTTGTGTGTCATAGGTCACTGAATGGGTGCAGCGAAAGAGGGTTCCTGGACATGGTGGTCATGTTGTGGTGGGTGTGAAGGAGCATAAGACATCTGCAACACAGGTGGCCACCTTCGCTCTCTCCCAGGAGGAAGAGCTGGTAAGATCCTTAATGTAAAACTTGTCCTGTTATAAATGCCTTGACAAGTGTAAATGTGTCTTGTGATGAAACCAGATTTTAATGGCTCTCTTCTCTTCACAGTGGTTTGATTTGTACTTCACTGAAGTGCGCCCAGTTATGCTGGGAAAGAAGAGGAAGCGTATGGAGGATGAGACTGACGAGTCGGAGGAGAGGTTCTTCATCTCCTCCACTGGCCATCCCATCTATAATGCTTCCAATGATCTGGAGCGGCTGCACAAAAAGTAAGTGAAACTTAGTAAAATGTCTTCTTTACATTATATATGCTTCCAGTACATTTTTAACACATCATGCATCAGTAAGTTGTATGTGGCATTAACGAATTTATTACCTTTATCTTGCAGGTATCAGTTGCCGAAGGTGACAAGCCAGATGGCCAGACGGGCTTTTGAGACGGCCACCAAGAAGATGACCGACATTGAGAAGTCCATGGTGGCAGACTACCTCACCCACAGTTCAGCCACTGCAGAGAAGCATTACCGCATGAGGGAGGCTGGAAATGTGGTGGAGGCTAGTCTGCTTCTTAAGAGGCTCCTCAGTGATTCAGAGTGAGTATTTGTTCATGCTTCCACTACAGCATCGTCCCCATTGTTGTGTTTCGGTGTTTTACATTGATCTTTTTATTACACAAACTTATCTCACAATCTTTTCTTTTGTTTTCTATAGTTCTAGTGAGGAGAGAGGAACCCGCACTGGCAGTGGCTGTTCTCAGCTGGATGACCAAGCTGCCTATGACTTGCTTGTGAAGTCATATCCAGTGACGGTCGATGGGGCTGCGCCCAAGCGGTCGGTGCGTGCATCACTGACAGGGGTGCACGAGCGCTACTGTTATGACCGCTGGCGCAGTGACCAGCTTCAGCGTCGTGTGCAGCATGTTCTAGGTGCGTCATTTTAACATGTCTCCTCAATCCAAGTTACAGTCCTCATCCATTTATTTATTCTGTCTGAGCGTGTTGACTAATTTATTATTTTTTTCTTTTCTTCACAGAGCACTTTGGCCGGCGGCTCCCATCTGAAGACAGAGTGAGAAGCTGGATTCAGAAGCAGGGATGGACTGCAAACATTCCGGATGCAGCCCTTGTTCTTAGGCAGTGGAAGCCGTCTGGGGGGGTTGACAGTGCTTTCGATAGCACTGTAGTTAAGAGGCTGACCAGGACCCAGAAATGGAAGGGTCCTGTCATAGCCAGCATTGAAGGGAAAGGCAGGGGGGTTTTAGCCACCAGGCAGTTTGCTTGTGGTGAGGTGGTCTGCGACTACCACGGTAGAGTGGAGTCAAGGCAGGAGGGGATACATGTTCATTAGTCCACGGGAGAAAGGAAAAGTGGGTACATGTTTTTTTATAAAGATAAGGCAGGCCAGGCCAAGTGTGTAGATGCGCATGACGAGGAGTGTCCATGCCATCCAGGGAGGGCCACGTTTGGTCGTCTTATTAACCACTCTTCCAAGAGGGCAAATCTGAGGCCTAGGCTGTACACTGTTGATGGCCTAGATGTTATTTTATTTTTAGCTTTACGGGACATTAAAGCAAATGAGGAGCTTTTGTTTGATTATGGGGTAAACAGAAAGTCTTTTGCTGGGGAGGGTTTGGATTTACTTTGGTTATAGGTTGTGTCAGCTAGCCCTCCTGACGAAACTGTGTGACAAACTGTATATTGTAAATATTGTATGTATGCTTTATCATATGTAAACTTCACAAGGCTTTGTAACTTTTTCAAAAATAAAGTGGCTGTTGCTGACATTTATGTGGTCTTGTGTTTTTCTTTGAAATATAAATATTCCTTTTGAGTAGTGTCTGACACTCAGGCTAGAGTAAGAGCTACAGTTATACTTTCAACTATAAATACATAAGAATGCACATATGCATTTATGTATTCACACATATAAAAGAATCCCTATGAGTTTCAAGCCCACAAGCACAGGCTTAACCTCCTCATGTCCTTTCACTCACATTGCTTTAACACAAAAATAAATACAATTATATAAGCACATACACATAAAGTTTGTTTCATTGTATTTATGTTTATGTGTGACTTTAGGGTGTTCAAGGCACATAGCAAATGGGGGGATGGGTGTTACCTGGCTATAGAAACTAGCCAGGTGTGGATTTTTCAGCATACAATACACCCCAGCTTTTCAGCCAGGTCACACCCACCCCCCGATTTGCTATTCTCCCTTTTGCACACACTAACAACAGATCAGGACTGGTCACAGAGCTCTTTTCAGTGTTGGGGAAAATATACTGACTGAGTCAAGATCAGAATTTATTCCAGGTTGTTAGGATTTTCAAAGCCACAGGCACTGGCTTTAACCTCCTCATATAATTTTGCTTAAAAATACACATAAACAAAATCAGATTGAAGGCCTCACCCTGAATTGGACTTTATCACTGAACAAATTACAAACTTTTTACATTATCTCACAGCATTTAAAGTACTCTTTCAATACAGCATTAGCAAATGTCCTGCCTTGCACAAAACTGGTCAAATCTGGTTTTAAACTGACCTCTACGGTATACCAGGAAATTCTCTCAAAATGGGTCTGCAACTGGCTGAAGACTCAGCTTTAGAGAATCCTCCTGCAGACTGCGTGGGCCCAGATGTCCCAAAGACCTATCTTTCTATTGTTACAATTAAAAAAGGTATCTATGCTTACATTTAAAATGTGAAATTACAGAAAGTAATTGACTGCTACACAGAATTTTTCAAATCTATACAGTTTTGTTCAGCAATAAAAGAGCTCAATTTATGCTTACATTTCTCAGGTTCCATGCATTATAAATAGATTTCTTGTTGTGTTCTAAACAAGGACATTCAATTATTTGATTTGATGCTAAATATTTGTGTGTTTCCATACCATAGAATATCATTTATATATAGGACCTAAAATACACAATGCTGTAGAAAGCCTTGAATCAGCAATAAAAAGCTCAATTTAAGCTCACATTTCTCAGTTTCTGTGCATTATAATGTATTTCCTGTGGATATTCCTAAATAGGACATTCATACCTTTAATTTGATGCTAAATGTTTGTGTGTTTTCATTCCATAAGATATATTTTATGTATAGAAACAATGATCCATAAACCTGTAGAAAGCCTTGGTTCAGCAATAAAAAAGCTAAATTTAAGCTCAGATTTCTCAGTTTCTGTGCATTATAAATGTATTTTCTGTGGATATTCTAAAAGAGGACGTTCATATCTTTAATTTAATTTTAAACATTTGTGTGTTTTCATGCCATAAGAAATCTTTTATGTATAGAACCTACAATACACAATCCTGTAGAATCAATTATTTGATTTGTTGCTAAATATTTGTGTTTTCCAAGGAAGTCTGCCTTTGTTATTCCACCAGGTTTTACTAGGCACAACATCCCTGCACCCTAAGGACGTTACACAGTTAAAGATGTTTATGAGGCATTTTTAAAGAGGCCAACAAACAAATTAAATCACATGTTGCTCTGGGATTTTTATTGTAATTGTACCATGTAGTGCTGGGCTGTACTGATAAAATTCAATATCAAATTCCAAATACTGAACGATATTAAATGACGTTAACAGCAGAGTTGTTGTGCAAACCCCACAAAACCGCAAGGATTTCAAACTGTTGTTCACACAACTCAAAATAAAGTCCAACTGAAAACAGCCCAGGTCCTCACATTAATCTGGTCCTGTGGATTAAACATGGATACAGCTCTAAAACAACAAACAGGTTCAGGAGATTCTCTGGTAGCTAAACAGCAGCACTCAAATGTAGAGGCAGGTGTTCTCTGAGGTCTCCTGGTAAACAAAGTGAACCAAAAACTGAATTATTGTCTCTGAACAACAAAACGTTCATTCTGACCAAAACTACAGCAGGTGAACAGCTGCACTGCTTACATTCCTGAGACGTAATAAAGACAGAAACCGAAAGGCACCTTGTTAGCATCTCCCAGAGGGCTCTAGTGAACAGTGTCAGGTAAACCAAGCATAACTGAAAAGAAAGCATTCTGTCTTCTCTTGTGCTGCAAACAGTCCTGACACAGTCCTCTCACACACTCCCTGAGAACTCCAACGGAGGACGCAGCCGGACACTGGGTCCAAGTCTTTTTTCGCCCCTTAGAACGAGGGAAGAACACAACTTTTTACAGGGCCTGTAAAACCAGGCAGGGCCAAAGTCTCATTAAGTGACTCTCTGTCAGTGACACGACACCCATAAGTCTGTTAGAGCACCTACAAAAGCAGAGCTTCAGCTACAGAAACTTCAGCATCCCCAGAGTCCAGAACATAAATACCCAGCATGCATCTGTGTCAGTAAACATCCAGTAACAAATAAAACAGAGAAAAGAGCTCCGACTCCACAACTCCAGCCACGTATGCAGTCGTGTAGGTGTAGATTCAGAGTGCACACGAGGGGCTGGACCTGCAGCGGACCAGGCCCGAGTATCGGGCGTAGGACACGGAAGTGTCTGCACGAGGTAAAGAATATGCCCGAGAGCATTTCCAAAAATTAAACAAGTAAATAAGTAAATAAATAGGTAAATAAACAAACAGAAAAGGGGGAACAGAAGGATGTGTGGATAAGCAGGCAGCAGTTGTCCAGTGTCCAATCAGACAGGGTGTGTGAAGTTTCTGCCTCATCCTCAGTCCAGTTTAAAGGCCCGGCGCAACTTTCAAGTCTCCAGTGTCCTCCGCACCCTCGGTCATCCACGGATGCAGCAAGATCTGCTCCAGCGTGGGACGGTCTTCAGGGCGGCGGGGCAAGGCACCAGCCAATCAGAGACCGGCACTCTGAAACACAACAACAGTTCAAACCAGAAACGCGGAAACGGTTGCGCAGCTTAGACGGCTCCCACCTCCTGCTGCGCTGTTCCTACTTTCTACGGCGGTTTCTCTGGTGTTGCTAAGTGGACGCTAGGTGGTTGCTATGGTCTCAGAGTTGGCTGCTATGGGGTTTCTTTGGTGTTGCTAAGTGGACGCTAGGTGGTTGCTATGGTCTCAGAGTCGGCTGCTATGGGGTTTCTCTGGTGTTGCTAAGTGGATGCTAGGTGGTTGCTATGGTATCAGACTTGGTTTCTCTGGTGTTGCTAAGTGGATGCTAGCTGGTTGCTATGGTATCAGAGGCGGTTGCTATGGGGTTGCTAAGGTGTTGCTAAGTGGATGCTAGGTGGTTGCTATGGTATCAGTGGTATATGGTATATGGTATATGCTATGTGTGTGTGGTGTGTTGAGTGTGTTTGTGGAGTGTGTGGCGTGTTCAGTGTGTGTGTGTGTGTTTGGCATGTTACGTGTGGTGTGTGCGTGGTGTGTTGAGTGTGTTTGTGGAGTGTGTGGCGTGTTCAGTGTGTGTGTGTGTGTGTGTGTGTGTGTGTGTGTTTGGCATGTTACGTGTGGTGTGTGCGTGGTGTGTTGAGTGTGTTTGTGGAGTGTGTGGTGTGTTCAGTGTGTGTGTGTTTGGCATGTTACGTGTGGTGTGTGCGTGGTGTGTTGAGTGTGTTTGTGGAGTGTGCGGTGTGTTCAGTGTGTGTTTGTACCACTGTGATATAAGAAAGGTGCCAAAACTTTTGCAATCCATTCATTAAATTGTAACCAGTTTTAGTAACATCAAAAAACCACAATGTGGATGTTTAACACAGAACATAGGTGAACAGGCTACATGAAAAACTCTCTCAGGAGAGAGAAGAGCAAAGAAACTCACCTTCAGAGACGCTCTTAGTGAAACTGAGGTTAACCCGGACAATGTCCCTGTCTCGCTGAAAGGGAACGTCCCCACAGACCATGTCAAAGAGCAGGACCCCCAAAGACCACACAGTGAGAGGGACAGCTTTGTAGCCCTGCTGAAGAATCCATTCTGGTGGACAGCAAATTTTGGTCCCTAAAGACAGAGGGTGAGAACAGGAACACATCAGGTCCCGACCTGTGGAGATCAGTGCACAGCGAGACCTGTGAACTAAATTAGTGATTACTGCTTAATCACGACTGTTCATCTGTCTGAATGTGATTCCTGATCACAGACATCAGAAAAGATAAGAGGCATCTGCCACAGTGCGCTCAGGCTCTGACCTTCAAAGTCTGTGTAGACGGAGTCCTTCATCAGAGCACCAGATCCAAAGTCGATGATTTTGATGTCTCCAGTACGGGTGTCCACCAGAATGTTCTCGTCTTTGATGTCTCGATGCACGACTCCCCTTGAATGGCAGAACTGAATGGCTTCAATGACCTGTTTCAGAAACCTGGAAAGAGAAGGCCCTTTTTCAGTCTCAGTGAGTAAAGCTACAAAGGTTTAAACCAGTCAGAAGTGTTAAAGCTGTAGAGCGGTTCAGTAAGAGTACTGTTTGGCCGGTGCCTGTGCTCTGGCCTTTATTTACTTAATTTATTCATTCATCCATTCATTCATTCATCGTTTGTTCATTTATTCGGCTGTACCTTCGTGCAGCAGGCTCCTCCACAGCACCACATGCTGTGATGAAATCAAAGAGGTCTTGGCAAGGCTGGGGTCTCTCAAACACGATGAAGAATGCCTGACCTGGCATCTCAAACCAATCCAGCATCTGGATGATGCCACGGTGAGAGGGCCCCGCTCCTGGCCCACTTCCCAGCTGCACCAGGAGTGCGATCTCTATGGGAACCAGGCTCGGATGACCAGGCTTTGCAAGACATTCGGGGGAGAGAGTGTTGAGATGAAGAGTTCTGGCTGGTGATTACGGCAAAACTGCTTTAAATTTTAAACAATGGACAATAAAGTAATAAGAGCTGTTCTTCAGGATTTTACTCTTCCAGTGGGCGGACTAAACAGTTCTGTCCAAGAGTAGAATCCAAGTTAAAACAATACATCTTACCGAAGGGAAAAGAATACAGAAACACCTGTTGCACGCCAAAACCACAGGAGGGGAACTGCTTTTGGTTCCTCATGGGTTATTTTGAAAAATCCATCAACGTTCTTACTCACCTTCATCTGTTATGTTATGAATACATGAACTACCACTAGAGAGCGCAGTAATATCAATAATTACTGCCTGACGTATGTGTAACTACACAACAAGTAGTTTTAATTCTGTTCAGTAGAATATTTTAAAATGCTAAATCACTTTGAAGCTTTGGTTAAAAAAGAGAGAATAAAAGTGCAAAAGTGTTTAGACTCACCAGTCGTGCCCACTGCTGTACGCTATCGCGGAGTATTTGTTTGACTGCAACCTGAAACACATTGAGGGGGGATTAAATTAGCGGACGCTAACAGACCTGAACACTTCAACACTTGGATCCTCACTGCTGCACTGACTGTACTTAAGTCACCTGTAAGCCATCCGAGATCCTCTCAGCAGCAAATACTGAGCCGAAACCGCCTTTTCCCAAGGGCGCTCCACGTCTGTACTGCTTATCAAAGGGCTCTTTAGCTGCAACTGTGGAAGGAAGGAGGAGTTAAACAGGGCTGATAAACGACAGCAGATACAAAACACAACCACATGCCCGGCGTTGTATCTGATTCAGTTCCCCCTCAAATTCACGCTCCCAATGACCAATCGTGCACCACATTCACTGAACAGAAAACAACGTCAAGCAACACTGAAACTACGGAAAGAGAAAAGGTTAAAAAAAGGTTGAACAGCCACCGTTTTCACCCAATCAGCGACAAACAGCACAAAATATTTATCAGTAGGACTGTTTAAAAATAATATTTATTACGAAATCTCGATTATGCCATGTTTATCTCGGCCTTGTCTGACATGCAAAATGTAGAAATCTAAAAGTAGCACGAAAGCTTGATTACTGCAATTAAAAATGACTACGTTCATCTTAAATATTGTTTTAATGACACGTTAATACTGGATCTGTTGTGATTAATACAGTTTTTGCTGTAAATATTTTTCCTCAGATGAATCGTCCTGTGCAGATCTGTTTCTCCTGTGAAACACATTCTGAGAGAAGCTCAGTAATGAACACTGTACATGTGGATGAAATATACAGTCATAATAACTTATGATGCACCGGCAACATTCACAGAGTAATAATCCAGGTTTATCCTCCATAATGGAGCTTCTCTGAGCTGTAATTAGGAGGGGAACAGATCTGGATCAGGCATCTTAACTGACTGTAAGTGCCCCCCCTTATTAAACACGGGGTCTGAGAATAATAACTGTAATGTAACTCTGTTAAAGCCGCTGTGTAACATGCACGAATGATATTCATAATGGAGCTTCTCTCAGCAGAGCTGGACTGATTGTTCCCTGTCTGTCTCTAGTTGTTCTCTTTAATGGAAAACTGTCAGCTTAGGTTCAGAATACGTCTGTTTAGAGGAAGGAGAGCAGATCTGGGCATTTTACCTGTCTGGACATGTTCCCTATAATTAAACACTGATCTGCTTAGATCCAGATTGATAATGTACTGTAATGCATCATTGATTATTAGAACTAGATATTTCATCCACACATTATGGTCCAATGGAGCTTATCTTTACTGTATTTGGGAGGAGGAAGCGGTAAATTAGGAACAAGAAGCGGCCAAACAGGAGCCCGAATTCAGCCTCGTATGGTGGCTGAATGGCGCTGACGGAGCGGATTAACGCCACAAACCGCGGGACTTTAGCGGTAAACCGGCTGAACTGAAAATAATCTTACCTGTCCTCCCTCTCAAGGCGTCCTCTTCGTCCGAGCACAGGTCAACCACTTGTTGGTCAAACATTTTCAGGACGTTTAAAAAAAATTGAACATCCTCAAAGCGGCGATCATCCTCAAAGCGCTCGTCCGTTGGTCTCCGTTCAAAATACCGCGAGAACAGCAGGAAGCAGCCGAGAGCTTGTAGAGAGGAGAGTCACCACTCTGCAATGTCTTCTTCTCAAACGCTAGAGGGCGCTGCTTGGACCCGCCGGTGGTTCTAAACGCGCCTCGTCATGTTCTTCATAACTTTCATATTTCATAGCTTCATTCTAAAGGGGGTCGTATGAGGCTGTACCTGTCTTCTTCCCAGTCAGATGGACGGTGATGTGACGAAACTGTGTAAATACTGTGTATATATGCTTTATCATACGTAAACTTCACAAGGCTTTATAACTTTTTCAAAATCAAAAATAAAGTGGCTGTTGCTGACATTTGTGTGATCTTGTGTTTTTCTTTGAAATATAAATATTCCTTTTGCGTAGTGTCTGACACTCAGGCTAGAGTGAGAGCTACAGTTATACTTGCTATTCTCCCTTTTGCACACACTAACAACAGATCAGGACTGGTCACACAGCTCTTTTCAGTGTTGGGGAAAATATACTGACTGAGTCAAGATCAGAATTTATTCCAGGTTGTTAGGATTTTCAAAGCCACAGGCACTGGCTTTAACCTCCTCATATAATTTTGCTTAAAAATACACATAAACAAAATCAGATTGAAGGCCTCACCCTGAATTGGACTTTATCACTGAACAAATTACAAACTTTTTACATTATCTCACAGCGTTTAAAGTACTCTTTCAATACAGCATTGGCAAATGTCCTGCCTTGCACAAAACTGGTCAAATCTGGTTTTAAACTGACCTCTACGGTATACCAGGAAATTCTCTCAAAATGGGTCTGCAACTGGCTGAAGACTCAGCTTTAGAGAATCCTCCTGCAGACTGCGTGGGCCCAGATGTCCCAAAGACCTATCTTTCTATTTTTACAATTAAAAAAAGGTATTTATGCTTACATTTAAAATGTGAAATTACAGAAAGTAATTGACTGCTACATAGAATTTTGAAATCTATACAGTTTTGTGTTTTATAAGGTGTTGCCAGATACTGAATAGGCTGTCAATACGCCACTTAAGCTGGGAATGCAGCCCACTGGCTGAAGACTCAGCTTTAGAGAATCCTCCTGCAGACTGCGTGGGCCCAGATGTCCCAAAGACCTATCTTTCTATTTTTACAATTAAAAAAAGGTATCTATGCTTACATTTAAAATGTGAAATTACAGAAAGTAATTGACTGCGACATAGAATTTTGAAATCTATACAGTTTTGTTTTTTATAAGGTGTTGCCAGATACTGATGGAAATATGTAAAGTGAGCCACTGTTGAATGCCCATTCACTTGGCTGTTAATAAGCCACTTAAGCTTGGCATGCAACCCATCCCACTGGCTGAAGAGTCAGGTTTAGAGAATCTTCCTGCAGACTTTGTGGCCCATTTTTAAAGAAAAAGTCTAGAAAAATATCACATAATATAGAGGAAGGTTTAACTATGCTATATGTCTTTAAAGACGTATATATCATTAGTTGTGTAAACTACATATGTAAGTACTTTGTATTTTTATAATTAAATTAAATTTCTTTTACTGATATACTTTGTGTTTTTGAATATGATATCATGAAGAATAGTATATTATAGTAAATATTATTTGAACAGAGGATATTTACGTAAAATAATCTTGAGTCAAATTATTTCTCTTGCTAGCTATTTAGAATGGTTGGGAATGGGGCAATCAAGTGTCCAAGCATCTATTCACAAGCAGCTATTAACGCAGGGAGGGGCAGGGGCAATGGAGGGGCGGGTCATTAATTCACAGGCACATATAAGTGGCCACACTGAGAAATCTCCCACTACTGCCTCTTGCTTTGTCAAGGCCAGTTGCTTTTGCCTCGCTGTTCATCACTTTTTGCGTGGTTGATCTCTCTTCGGCTCGAAATGGCTTCTGATGCGTAAGTACAGTCTGCTTATCTCTCTAAAACTGTGTGGTATCTATTGTAGTAGAAATAGGCCACTGTTTCTTTAAAAACTTATTACGCTTCATTTAAATAATCTTATTTTAAATGGTAAAACTACAGTTAAACCCACAGGTAAACCCACAGGTAAACCCACAGATAAACCCACAGGTAAACCCACAGCTAAACCCACAGGTAAACCCACAGGTAAACCCACAGATAAACCCACAGGTAAACCCAAAGGTAAACCCACAGGTAAACCCACAGGTCAACCCACAGCTAAACCCACAGCTAAACCCAAAGGTAAACCCACAGCTAAACCCAAAGGTAAACCCACAGATAAACCCACAGGTAAACCCAAAGGTAAACCCACAGGTAAACCCACAGATAAACCCACAGGTAAACCCACAGCTAAACCCACAGCTAAACCCACAGGTAAACCCACAGCTAAACCCACAGCTAAACCCAAAGGTAAACCCACAGGTAAACCCACAGCTAAACCCACAGGTAAACCCACAGATAAACCCACAGGTAAACCCACAGCTAAACCCAAAGGTAAACCCACAGCTAAACCCACAGGTAAACCCACAGGTAAACCAACAGCTAAACCCACAGGTAAACCCACAGATAAACCCAAAGGTAAACCCACAGATAAACCCACAGATAAACCCACAGCTAAACCCACAGCTAAACCCACAGGTAAACCCACAGATAAACCCACAGCTAAACCCACAGGTAAACCCACAGCTAAACCCAAAGGTAAACCCACAGCTAAACCCAAAGGTAAACCCACAGCTAAACCCACAGCTAAACCCACAGCTAAACCCAAAGGTAAACCCACAGATAAACCCACAGCTAAACCCAAAGGTAAACCCACAGATAAACCCACAGCTAAACCCACACCTAAACCCACAGCTAAACCCAAAGGTAAACCCACAGGTAAACCCACAGCTAAACCCAAAGGTAAACCCACAGGTAAACCCACAGGTAAACCCACAGCTAAACCCAAAGGTAAACCCACAGGTAAACCCACAGCTAAACCCAAAGGTAAACCCACAGGTAAACCCACAGCTATAAACCCACAGGTAAACCCACAGCTAAACCCACAGGTAAACCCACAGGTAAACCCACAGGTAAACCCAAAGATAAACCCACAGATAAACCCACAAATAAACCCACAGCTAAACCCACAGCTAAACCCAAAGGTAAACCCACAGGTAAACCCACAGCTAAACCCACAGGTAAACCCACAGCTAAACCCACAGCTAAACCCAAAGGTAAACCCACAGCTAAACCCACAGCTAAACCCACAGCTAAACCCACAGGTAAACCCACAGGTAAACCCACAGATAAACCCACAGGTAAACCCACAGGTAAACCCACAGCTAAACCCACAGCTAAACCCACAGGTAAACCCACAGATAAACCCACAAATAAACCCACAGCTAAACCCACAGCTAAACCCACAGCTAAACCCACAGATAAACCCACAGGTAAACCCACAGCTAAACCCAAAGGTAAATCACAGGTAAACCCACAGGTAAACCCACATGTAAACCCACAGATAAACCCACAGGTAAACCCACAGGTAAACCCACAGCTAAACCCACAGGTAAACCCACAGGTAAACCCACAGATAAACCCACAGCTAAACCCACAGGTAAACCCACAGGTAAACCCACAGGTAAACCCACAGGTAAACCCAAAGGTAAACACACAGGTAAACCCACAGGTAAAAACCCACAGATAAACCCACAGCTAAACCCACAGATAAACCCACAGGTAAACCCACAGCTAAACCCACAGGTAAACCCACAGGTAAACCCACAGATAAACCCACAGGTAAACCAACAGGTAAACCCAAAGGTAAACCCACAGCTAAACCCAAAGGTAAACCCACAGGTAAACCCACAGCTAAACCCACAGCTAAACCCACAGGTAAACCCACAGCTAAACCCACAGGTAAACCCACAGGTAAACCCACAGGTAAACCCACAGCTAAACCCAAAGGTAAACCCACAGGTAAACCCACAGATAAACCCAAAGGTAAACCCACAGATAAACCCACAGCTAAACCCAAAGGTAAACCCACAGATAAACCCACAGCTAAACCCAAAGGTAAACCCACAGCTAAACCCACAGCTAAACCCAAAGGTAAACCCACAGCTAAACCCACAGCTAAACCCACAGGTAAACCCACAGATAAACCCACAGCTAAACCCACAGCTAAACCCACAGGTAAACCCACAGGTAAACCCACAGATAAACCCACAGGTAAACCCACAAGTAAACCCACAGCTAAACCCACAGATAAACCCACAGATAAACCCACAGCTAAACCCAAAGGTAAACCCACAGCTAAACCCAGAGCTAAACCCAAAGGTAAACCCACAGCTAAACCCACAGCTAAACCCACAGGTAAACCCACAGATAAACCCACAGCTAAACCCACAGCTAAACCCACAGGTAAACCCACAGGTAAACCCACAGCTAAACCCACAGCTAAACCCAAAGGTATACCCACAGCTAAACCCACAGCTAAACCCAAAGGTAAACCCACAGGTAAACCCACAGGTAAACCCACAGCTAAACCCACAGCTAAACCCAAAGGTAAACCCACAGCTAAACCCACAGCTAAACCCAAAGGTAAACCCACAGCTAAACCCACAGCTAAACCCACAGGTAAACCCACAGATAAACCCACAGGTAAACCCAAAGGTAAACCCACAGGTAAACCCACAGATAAACCCACAGGTAAACCCACAGCTAAACCCACAGCTAAACCCACAGATAAACCCACAGGTAAACCCAAAGGTAAACCCACAGATAAACCCACAGGTAAACCCACAGCTAAACCCACAGCTAAACCCACAGGTAAACCCACAGCTAAACCCACAGGTAAACCCAAAGGTAAACCCACAGGTAAACCCACAGCTAAACCCACAGGTAAACCCACAGGTAAACCCACAGCTAAACCCAAAGGTAAACCCACAGCTAAACCCACAGGTAAACCCACAGGTAAACCAACAGCTAAACCCACAGGTAAACCCACAGATAAACCCAAAGGTAAACCCACAGATAAACCCACAGATAAACCCACAGCTAAACCCACAGCTAAACCCACAGGTAAACCCACAGATAAACCCACAGCTAAACCCACAGGTAAACCCACAGCTAAACCCAAAGGTAAACCCACAGCTAAACCCAAAGGTAAACCCACAGCTAAACCCACAGCTAAACCCAAAGGTAAACCCACAGATAAACCCACAGCTAAACCCACACCTAAACCCACAGCTAAACCCAAAGGTAAACCCACAGGTAAACCCACAGCTAAACCCAAAGGTAAACCCACAGGTAAACCCACAGGTAAACCCACAGCTAAACCCAAAGGTAAACCCACAGGTAAACCCACAGCTAAACCCAAAGGTAAACCCACAGGTAAACCCACAGCTATAAACCCACAGGTAAACCCACAGCTAAACCCACAGGTAAACCCACAGGTAAACCCACAGGTAAACCCAAAGATAAACCCACAGATAAACCCACAAATAAACCCACAGCTAAACCCACAGCTAAACCCAAAGGTAAACCCACAGGTAAACCCACAGCTAAACCCACAGGTAAACCCACAGCTAAACCCACAGCTAAACCCAAAGGTAAACCCACAGCTAAACCCACAGCTAAACCCACAGCTAAACCCACAGGTAAACCCACAGGTAAACCCACAGATAAACCCACAGCTAAACCCACAGGTAAACCCACAGCTAAACCCACAGCTAAACCCACAGGTAAACCCACAGATAAACCCACAAATAAACCCACAGCTAAACCCACAGCTAAACCCACAGCTAAACCCAAAGGTAAATCACAGGTAAACCCACAGGTAAACCCACATGTAAACCCACAGATAAACCCACAGGTAAACCCACAGGTAAACCCACAGCTAAACCCACAGGTAAACCCACAGGTAAACCCACAGATAAACCCACAGCTAAACCCACAGGTAAACCCACAGGTAAACCCACAGGTAAACCCACAGGTAAACACACAGGTAAACCCACAGGTAAAAACCCACAGATAAACCCACAGCTAAACCCACAGATAAACCCACAGGTAAACCCACAGCTAAACCCACAGGTAAACCCACAGGTAAACCCACAGATAAACCCACAGGTAAACCCACAGGTAAACCCAAAGGTAAACCCACAGCTAAACCCAAAGGTAAACACACAGGTAAACCCACAGCTAAACCCACAGCTAAACCCACAGGTAAACCCACAGCTAAACCCACAGGTAAACCCACAGCTAAACCCAAAGGTAAACCCACAGGTAAACCCACAGATAAACCCAAAGGTAAACCCACAGATAAACCCACAGCTAAACCCAAAGGTAAACCCACAGATAAACCCACAGCTAAACCCAAAGGTAAACCCACAGCTAACCCACAGCTAAACCCAAAGGTAAACCCACAGCTAAACCCACAGCTAAACCCACAGCTAAACCCACAGATAAACCCACAGCTAAACCCACAGCTAAACCCACAGGTAAACCCACAGATAAACCCACAGGTAAACCCACAGGTAAACCCACAGCTAAACCCACGATAAACCCACAGATAAACCCACAGCTAAACCCAAAGGTAAACCCACAGCTAAACCCACAGCTAAACCCAAAGGTAAACCCACAGCTAAACCCACAGCTAAACCCACAGGTAAACCCACAGATAAACCCACAGCTAAACCCACAGCTAAACCCACAGGTAAACCCACAGGTAAACCCACAGCTAAACCCACAGCTAAACCCAAGGTATACCCACAGCTAAACCCACAGCTAAACCCAAAGGTAAACCCACAGGTAAACCCACAGGTAAACCCACAGCTAAACCCACAGCTAAACCCACAGCTAAACCCAAAGGTAAACCCACAGATAAACCGACAGCTAAACCCAAAGGTAAACCCACAGCTAAACCCACAGCTAAACCCACAGCTAAACCCAAAGGTAAACCCACAGCTAAACCCACAGCTAAACCCACAGCTAAACCCAAAGGTAAACCCACAGCTAAACCCACAGCTAAACCCACAGCTAACCCAAAGGTAAACCCAAAGGTAAATCCACAGCTAAACCCACAGCTAAACCCAAAGGTAAACCCACAGCTAAACCCACAGCTAAACCCAAAGGTAAACCCACAGCTAAACCCACAGCTAAACCCACAGCTAAACCCAAAGGTATACCCACAGCTAAACCCACAGCTAAACCCAAAGGTAAACCCACAGGTAAACCCACAGGTAAACCCACAGCTAAACCCACAGCTAAACCCACAGGTAAACCCACAGATAAACCCACAAATAAACCCACAGCTAAACCCACAGCTAAACCCACAGCTAAACCCAAAGGTAAATCACAGGTAAACCCACAGGTAAACCCACATGTAAACCCACAGATAAACCCACAGATAAACCCACAGGTAAACCCACAGCTAAACCCACAGGTAAACCCACAGGTAAACCCACAGATAAACCCACAGCTAAACCCACAGGTAAACCCACAGGTAAACCCACAGGTAAACCCACAGGTAAACACACAGGTAAACCCACAGGTAAAAACCCACAGATAAACCCACAGCTAAACCCACAGATAAACCCACAGGTAAACCCACAGCTAAACCCACAGGTAAACCCACAGGTAAACCCACAGATAAACCCACAGGTAAACCCACAGGTAAACCCAAAGGTAAACCCACAGCTAAACCCAAAGGTAAACACACAGGTAAACCCACAGCTAAACCCACAGCTAAACCCACAGGTAAACCCACAGCTAAACCCACAGGTAAACCCACAGCTAAACCCAAAGGTAAACCCACAGGTAAACCCACAGATAAACCCAAAGGTAAACCCACAGATAAACCCACAGCTAAACCCAAAGGTAAACCCACAGATAAACCCACAGCTAAACCCAAAGGTAAACCCACAGCTAAACCCACAGCTAAACCCAAAGGTAAACCCACAGCTAAACCCACAGCTAAACCCACAGCTAAACCCACAGATAAACCCACAGCTAAACCCACAGCTAAACCCACAGGTAAACCCACAGGTAAACCCACAGATAAACCCACAGGTAAACCCACAGGTAAACCCACAGCTAAACCCACAGATAAACCCACAGATAAACCCACAGCTAAACCCAAAGGTAAACCCACAGCTAAACCCACAGCTAAACCCAAAGGTAAACCCACAGCTAAACCCACAGCTAAACCCACAGGTAAACCCACAGATAAACCCACAGCTAAACCCACAGCTAAACCCACAGGTAAACCCACAGGTAAACCCACAGCTAAACCCACAGCTAAACCCAAAGGTATACCCACAGCTAAACCCACAGCTAAACCCAAAGGTAAACCCACAGGTAAACCCACAGGTAAACCCACAGCTAAACCCACAGCTAAACCCACAGCTAAACCCAAAGGTAAACCCACAGATAAACCGACAGCTAAACCCAAAGGTAAACCCACAGCTAAACCCACAGCTAAACCCACAGCTAAACCCAAAGGTAAACCCACAGCTAAACCCACAGCTAAACCCACAGCTAAACCCAAAGGTAAACCCACAGCTAAACCCACAGCTAAACCCACAGCTAAACCCAAAGGTAAACCCAAAGGTAAATCCACAGCTAAACCCACAGCTAAACCCAAAGGTAAACCCACAGCTAAACCCACAGCTAAACCCAAAGGTAAACCCACAGCTAAACCCACAGCTAAACCCACAGCTAAACCCAAAGGTATACCCACAGCTAAACCCACAGCTAAACCCAAAGGTAAACCCACAGGTAAACCCACAGGTAAACCCACAGCTAAACCCACAGCTAAACCCAAAGGTAAACCCACAGCTAAACCCACAGCTAAACCCAAAGGTAAACCCACAGCTAAACCCACAGCTAAACCCACAGCTAAACCCAAAGGTAAACCCACAGCTAAACCCACAGCTAAACCCACAGCTAAACCCAAAGGTAAACCCACAGGTAAACCCACAGATAAACCCACAGGTAAACCCACAGCTAAACCCACAGATAAACCCACAGCTAAACCCACAGCTAAACCCACAGCTAAACCCAAAGGTAAACCCACAGCTAAACCCACAGCTAAACCCAAAGGTAAACCCACAGCTAAACCCACAGCTAAACCCACAGCTAAACCCAAAGGTAAACCCACAGCTAAACCCACAGCTAAACCCACAGCTAAACCCAAAGGTAAACCCACAGGTAAACCCACAGATAAACCCACAGCTAAACCCACAGGTAAACCCACAGATAAACCCACAGGTAAACCCACAGCTAAACCCACAGATAAACCCACAGCTAAACCCACAGCTAAACCCACAGCTAAACCCAAAGGTAAACCCACAGATAAACCCACAGATAAACCCACAGCTAAACCCACAGCTAAACCCACAGCTAAACCCACAGCTAAACCCACAGGTAAACCCACAGATAAACCCACAGCTAAACCCACAGGTAAACCCACAGATAAACCCACAGGTAAACCCACAGCTAAACCCACAGGTAAACCCACAGCTAAAAGCACAGCTAAACCCACAGGCAAACCCACAGGTAAACCCACAGCTAAACCCAAAGGTAAACCCACAGGTAAACCCACAGGTAAACCCACAGCTAAACCCAAAGGTAAACCCACAGGTAAACCCACAGATAAACCCACAGGTAAACCCACAGCTAAACCCACAGCTAAACCCAAAGGTAAACCCACAGGTAAACCCACAGGTAAACCCACAGCTAAACCCACAGCTAAACCCAAAGGTAAACCCACAGCTAAACCCACAGCTAAACCCAAAGGTAAACCCACAGCTAAACCCACAGCTAAACCCAAAGGTAAACCCACAGGTAAACCCACAGCTAAACCCACAGCTAAACCCAAAGGTAAACCCACAGCTAAACCCACAGCTATAAACCCACAGCTAAACCCACAGCTAAACCCAAAGGTAAACCCACAGATAAACCCACAGCTAAACCCACAGCTAAACCCAAAGGTAAACCCAAAGGTAAACCCACAGCTAAACCCACAGCTAAACCCAAAGGTAAACCCACAGGTAAACCCACAGCTAAACCCACAGCTAAACCCAAAGGTAAACCCACAGCTAAACCCACAGCTAAACCCAAAGGTAAACCCACAGGTAAACCCACAGATAAACCCACAGGTAAACCCACAGCTAAACCCACAGCTAAACCCAAAGGTAAACCCACAGCTAAACCCACAGCTAAACCCAAAGGTAAACCCACAGGTAAACCCACAGCTAAACCCACAGCTAAACCCAAAGGTAAACCCACAGCTAAACCCACAGCTATAAACCCACAGATAAACCCACAGGTAAACCCACAGATAAACCCACAGCTAAACCCACAGCTAAACCCAAAGGTAAACCCACAGGTAAACCCACAGCTAAACCCAAAGGTAAACCCACAGCTAAACCCAAAGGTAAACCCACAGGTAAACCCAAAGGTAAACCCACAGGTAAACCCACAGCTAAACCCACAGGTAAACCCACAGCTAAACCCACAGCTAAACCCAAAGGTAAACCCACAGATAAACCCACAGCTAAACCCAAAGGTAAACCCACAGGTAAACCCAAAGGTAAACCCAAAGGTAAACCCACAGGTAAACCAACAGGTAAACCCACAGCTAAACCCACAGCTAAACCCACAGGTAAACCCACAGATAAACCCACAGGTAAACCCACAGGTAAACCCACAGCTAAACCCACAGCTAAACCCAAAGGTAAACCCACAGGTAAACCCACAGCTAAACCCAAAGGTAAACCCACAGGTAAACCCACAGCTAAACCCAAAGGTAAACCCACAGCTAAACCCACAGCTAAACCCACAGCTAAACCCACAGCTAAACCCATAGATAAACCCACAGGTAAACCCACAGCTAAACCCAAAGGTAAACCCACAGCTAAACCCACAGCTAAACCCAAAGGTAAACCCACAGCTAAACCCACAGCTAAACCCAAAGGTAAACCCACAGCTAAACCCACAGGTAAACCCACAGGTAAACCCACAGCTAAACCCACAGCTAAACCCACAGGTAAACCCACAGCTAAATCCACAGGTAAACCCACAGCTAAACCCAAAGGTAAACCCACAGCTAAACCCACAGATAAACCCACAGATAAACCCACAGGTAAACCCACAGCTAAACCCACAGCTAAACCCACAGGTAAACCCACAGCTAAACCCACAGCTAAACCCAAAGGTAAACCCACAGGTAAACCCACAGCTAAACCCAAAGGTAAACCCACAGGTAAACCCACAGCTAAACCCACAGCTAAACCCACAGCTAAACCCACAGCTAAACCCAAAGATAAACCCACAGCTAAACCCACAGCTAAACCCAAAAGTAAACCCACAGCTAAACCCACAGCTAAACCCAAAGGTAAACCCAAAGGTAAACCCACAGGTAAACCCACAGCTAAACCCACAGCTAAACCCACAGGTAAACCCACAGGTAAACCCACAGCTAAACCCACAGCTAAACCCACAGCTATGAACCCACAGATAAACCCACAGGTAAACCCACAGCTAAACCCACAGGTAAACCCACAGATAAACCCACAAATAAACCCACAGCTAAACCCACAGGTAAACCCACAGCTAAACCCACAGGTAAACCCACAGCTAAACCCACAGGTAAACCCATAGCTAAACCCAAAGGTAAACCCACAGCTAAACCCAAAGGTAAACCCAAAGGTAAACCCACAGCTAAACCCAAAGGTAAACCCAAAGGTAAACCCACAGGTAAACCCACAGGTAAACCCACAGCTAAACCCACAGGTAAACCCACAGGTAAACCCACAGATAAACCCACAGGTAAACCCACAGGTAAACCCACAGCTAAACCCACAGGTAAACCCAAAGGTAAACCCACAGATAAACCCACAGGTAAACCCACAGCTAAACCCAAAGGTAAACCCACAGCTAAACCCACAGGTAAACCCACAGGTAAACCCACAGATAAACCCACAGCTAAACCCACAGCTAAACCCACAGGTAAACCCAAAGGTAAACCCACAGGTAAACCCACAGGTAAACCCACAGCTAAACCCAAAGGTAAACCCACAGGTAAACCCACAGGTAAACCCACAGCTAAACCCAAAGGTAAACCCACAGGTAAACCCACAGGTAAACCCACAGCTAAACCCAAAGGTAAACCCACAGGTAAACCCACAGCTAAACCCAAAGGTAAACCCACAGGTAAACCCACAGGTAAACCCACAGCTAAACCCACAGGTAAACCCACAGGTAAACCCACAGCTAAACCCAAAGGTAAACCCAAAGGTAAACCCACAGGTAAACCCACAGGTAAACCCAAAGGTAAACCCAAAGGTAAACCCACAGGTAAACCCACAGCTAAACCCAAAGGTAAACCCAAAGGTAAACCCACAGGTAAACCCACAGCTAAACCCAAAGGTAAACCCACAGGTAAACCCACAGGTAAACCCAAAGGTAAACCCACAGGTAAACCCACAGCTAAACCCACAGCTAAACCCACAGGTAAACCCAAAGGTAAACCCACAGGTAAACCCACAGGTAAACCCACAGGTAAACCCACAGCTAAACCCACAGGTGAAACTAGAACATTAGAGAAGCATTTCTGAATGAAAGAAAAGCTTCACAAAATTCTCTGTACATTTCAGTTGATTTTAGCGTTCTCACAGTAGAACCTACAGAACCGAGTACATGGAGACCTTCAATGCTTCAAACAGAACTTTATTATTTTAATTCTGGAGGATTTTGAAAAAGCAAACAGGACAAATGACACTTTATAAAGGTTTTAAATAAAATCACTTCTGAAATGAGACTGAAATGTCGTTCCTTCACAGCTCACTGCTTTACCTCCTCAGTCAGGTAGAACATCTCACTAGACAGGATCACCAAAGTAAAAAAATCGAATAAAAAAAAATGAATATAATAAAAATAACGCAAACTATTTACAGAACAGAACGCAGCAAGTCCACCATCACTGACAGGATTAGTGGATGATGACACTGGCACTGACCCTCGCAGCCCCTGCGTCCTCCAACTCCGGCCTCGCCGTTCTGCGCAGGGATCTCGACCAGGACAGCCCCCATGCGGCTCAGGTTGGGCGCTGTCATCCTGCTGGGGGGCGCGGCTAGGGGGCAACAGACGGGAAGTTCCGTGGTTTAGTGATCCGACATTTAGAAGGAAAAGCGATGTACCTGTGGGGGGACAGAGAGAGAGAGAGAGAGAGAGAGAGAGAGAGAGAGAGAGACAGAGAGAGAGAGAGAGAGGTTTGCTTATTTTGGAGATCCTGCAGCCATGTGACCCTAATCATGTCCTAGATTTTAATATTGATTAATTTGTACAGAGATAAAATCTCTGGTCAGCAGAAGAGCCTTGGTCGCAGATCCAGATTTTGCTGACACCTCCAAAATGAAGGTGCTATATTTAGAATTCAGCATTGGATCTACGGTCTGATAAAGTGTCTGAATGCGTCTAATTAAGTACTCGTTACTCTGATCAGAAGAGCAGCTGCTCTGTAAACCATCTGAGAGTCTGAAATGAAGATGAATGATCAAAGTAAAGTTGATCACATTGCAGATGCAGATGAAAAGGTTTAAGGGCTGCAGGAGAGATAAAGGATAATTCAGCCCCTTATTTAGCGCAGCGTGTGACTCCATTAACACACAACTGAAGCTCAGATCTCTCTGCCTACAGAAGCGCTCGCCCCAGATATTACTCCCATAACAAAACACACAAAGCATGCAACGTTAGGAAAGTCAGAACACATGCGGCCAGCAGAGCGCAGTCAGAGCAGCACAGACACAGCAGCAGAGCAGCACAGACACAGCAGCAGTCAGAGCAGCACAGACACAGCAGCAGTCAGAGCAGCACAGACACAGCAGCAGAGCAGCACAGACACAGCAGCAGTCAGAGCAGCACAGACACAGCAGCAGTCAGAGCAGCACAGACACAGCAGCAGTCAGAGCAGCACAGACACAGCAGCAGAGCAGCACAGACACAGCAGCAGTCAGAGCAGCACAGACACAGCAGCAGAGCAGCACAGACACAGCAGCAGTCAGAGCAGAGCAGCACAGACACAGCAGCAGTCAGAGCAGAGCAGCACAGACACAGCAGCAGTCAGAGCAGCACAGACACAGCAGCAGTCAGAGCACCACAGACAGAACAGCGAAGTCAGAGCAGAGCAGACACAGCAGCAGTCAGAGCACCACAGACAGAAAACAGAAACAGCAGCAGTCAGAGCACCACAGACAGAACAGACACAGCCGCAGTCAGA
>NW_023494799.1:213411-240384 GCF_904425465.1 Colossoma macropomum
TCCATCTGCATTGCTCCAGTCAATCTCAAAGGATCTACTGCCCTTCATCACTTTTCTCATTAACAAGTCCTTGTCATCAGGTGAAGTTCCATCAACTTGAAGACTGCAAGAGTACTTCCCATCCTGAAGAAGCCCACGCTTGACAGCTCTGATGTCAACAACTACAGACCGGTATCACTCCTTTCTTTCCTTTCAAAAATTCTTGAACATGCAATCTATAATCAACTGTCTCTCTTTCTCACACAGAACCAGCTCCAGGACCCCAACCAGTCTGGCTTCAAACCAGCGCACTCAACAGAAACTGCTCTTATAGCAGTGACAGAGAAGCCCCAGTCAGCAAGATCAGCCAGTCTGTCATCTGTCCTGATTCTTCTTGACCTCTCAACAGCTTTTGACACGGTCAACCACACAATCCTTCTGGACGTCCTCACCAACCTTGGAATCACTGGCTCTGCGTGGAAGTGGTTCAAGTCCTATCTGGAGGATCGCTCTTATCAGGTAACATAGAGAAGGGGACCCAGCACCGAGCCTTGTGGGCTTTTCTCTTTACACTAGCTCTCTTGGCAATGTAATATCATCTCATGGCTTCTCTTATCACTGTCTGATGACACTCAACTAATGCTTTCTTTCTCACCCTCTGACACAGAGGTTTCCAGTTGGATCTCGGCATGTCTGTCTGACATCTCTTCATGGATGGCAGCTCACCACCTGAAGCTCAATTCTAGTAAGACTGAGCTGCTATTCATCCCTGCAACTACAGGTCCTCATCATGATCTTGCCATCTCATTCGAGAACTCTCTGATTGTCCCATCTGTAGAGGCAAGAAGTCTTGGTGTGGTTCTGGATGGCCAGTTATCGTTCTCGACTCACATTGCGAACCTAACTCGGTCATGCAGATTTCTGCTGTTCAACATCCGGAGGATCCGACCCTTTCTCATTCGAGAGGCCACCCAGGTGCTAGTGCAGTCTCTTGTCATCTCAAGGCTTGACTACTGCAACTCGCTCTTGGCTGGTCTTCTGATGCAGGCCATCAGGCCTCTGCAACTCATCCAGAATGAAGCAGCTCGGCTTGTCTTCAGTCTCCCAAAGTTCAGCCACGTCACCCCACTGCTGCGCTCCCTTCACTGGCTTCCTGTAGCTGCATCAGATTTAAAACCCTTATGCTGGCCTACAAAGCCAAAAATGGACCAGCCCCTCCCTACTTGATGGCAATGGTCAAAACTCGAACTGTACCACGAGCCCTTCGAGTACAGCTCGGCTTGACCCGCCATCCTTCAAAGTGCGCGGAGGTGGTGGAATGAACTCCCACTGGCTGTCCGTACAGCAGAGTCTCTCGCTGTCTTCAAACGCAGACTGAAGACTCACCTTTTTATACAGCACTTAAATGAGCACTGAATTAAGTATTGATTGTAATGTATTGTACAGCACTTATATAATGTATTGTATTGCATTGCATTGCACTGCTCTGTGTTTAACTCTGTTCCTTTTTCTCTAGGTGTCAATGACTTTCTGATTCTAGCAGTATCTGAGCTCAGGACTGGCTTTCTCTCTAACCTATTGGGAACTAGCGAAGATACTTTCTCTGGACAGACAAAGCACTTTTTGTAAGTCCCTCTGGATAAGAGTGTCTGCTAAATGATGTAAATGTAAATGTACTGCAGGACAGGTGAGGCAGAGACAGAGAAGAGAGAGACTGCAGGACAGGTGAGGTAGAGACAGAGAAGAGAGAGACTGCAGGACAGGTGAGGTAGAGACAGAGAAGAGAGAGAGACTGCAGGACAGGTGAGGTAGAGACAGCGGAGAGAGACTGCAAGACAGGTTAGGTAGAGACAGGGGGGGTGTGAGTGCAGGACAGGTAAGGAAGAGACAGAGGAGAAAGAGACTGCAGGACAGGTGAGGTAGGGGGGGGGGAGTGTGAGTGCAGGACAGGTAAGGAAGAGACAGAGGAGAGAGAGACTGCAGGACAGGTGAGGTAGAGACAGAGGAGAGAAAGCGTGGTCACTGCAGGACAGCCCTGCTGTTCCCGCTCAGTCAGTGCAGTTGAACACATTCCTTTCATAGCCAAAACTGCATGGACGCCCTTCAATTACTGTGTTCAACTATTCCAGCCCCCTTACAGCCACAGCCCTGCATATTTACACAATCTTGGTGAGTGTCAACTCGAGTCACAGTGACCAACACCTGGCAAGGTCTCAACTCTCTGCCTCCTGTTTCTGACCTTTGTGGTTGGGCTGTACTCTCTCTTAGCCAATCAGGAACTTTTAAGGGCAATTAACAGTGAATTTCACCAATTTTTCAAAAAATTTTACTTAATTAAAGGGTTAAGATGTAAACAGAGTCGTTCAGAGTGGTTTGGTGTGAAATGCTCTGTTCTAGAGAAACTTATCGTGAACTGTTCACAGTGGTGATGATAGGAACCAGACGTCCACCTCTAAAAGCTCCCTCACAGAAAGTTGCTACATGAAATGGTTATGAACTCACTGCATGATGACTGAGACAGTGAGTGCGTTTACATGCACTCAATAATCCGATAATAATCAGATTTCTTCCGTGTGAGTGTTTTATCAACACAAACGACCAGCTGCAGTTTCTCACACACACACTCACACACGCACCAGCCGAGTCTCAGCCAATCAGAGACGACGATGCAGAGAAATGAAGCGAAACTGAAATGAAACGAGATCAACAAAGTCAAAATCATGAGATCATCAGAGGAAAACTGAGAAATGAGAAAAAAGATCAAAAGAAAAGAGATTAAGTTAATACTAATTTCATTACATTATGAGATCAAACACAGACGGTAATATCAGAGGTGAAGTTGTGAGATTAATGCTGTTAAATGAGGAGATTTACAGTGACACTGAGATGATCAGGTGGTGAAATCACACTAATGTTATTCAAAGTGAGAGTGCCGTTGTGACAGAGACGCTCCAGTAACTGTTGAGACGACAGGGCCGTCAGTGCTGAACTCACCCAAAACGGTGAGCAGGACTTTCCTGCTGCGGATGCCAGGAAGCTTCTTCACTTTGCACCAGTAGGATCCGGTGTCAGACGCTTCCAGTCTCAGGAGGTTTATGGAGGCATCGCCGTTCTTCGGGTTGAGAGAGTCAAAGTGAACTCGGCCCTTCAGAGGAGGATAGTAATTCTCATAGAGCCGATAACCCGAATACACGATCACCTAGAGAGAGAGAGAGAGAGAGAGAGAGAGAGAGAGAGAGAGAGAGAGAAAGAAGATAAAATAATTAATGAATAATTCATAGTAGATATTAAATAATTTATTGTAGTCAATAATTCATTGTAGACACTGAATAATTCAGAGTAAACAGTGTACAACAATTATAAACATTAATAAATAAATACATTACGTAACAGAACCTGCTCACTCCAAACCAAGACCCGCCCACTCTGTGCCAGCACCTGTAGACTCCGAGTCATGGTCCGCCCACTCCGAGCTACCGCACAGCCACTCCGAACCACAGAACACCCACTCCAAGACAGCAACAACTCATTCCGGACCAGGGCCCACCAACTTAGACCTTGTACTGTTATGCCCCTCCCATTCCGAACCACAGCCCATCCACTCCGACCCACAGCCCACCCACTCTAAGCTAGGCCACATGAAGAAAAAAAAAACACAAACACGCATACCTGAAGATTCGGATACTGTCATCCTATCCGATTCAAATGGAAACTTCTTAAACGAGGAACAGTTCTTCCCAGGAACCAAAGGCACCAAAGTCTGGAGTCCCAGAACCAGTAACGCAATTCAGATCCTCACTCATGTCATCTCCTGTGAGAAAAGCCATGTAATTGTCCACACTGGCACAAACGACCTAAGGGCACAGCAGGAAAGAGCAGCAGAGTGCGTGAGGAGAGTAGCACAGACCGCCACTCAGACCTTCCCCTCCACCAAGATCACCATCTCCACCATCCTGCCCCGGAGAGATTTCCACCCTGCTACCATCCAGAAGATAAACGCAGAAATCTCCCATGGATGCGCCTTTATGGCCAATGTACACCTGGCACACCATCCCAACCTCAGCTTGCACAGCCTCCACGACCATGTCCACTAGGGGTGCAAAAAATCGATTCTTAGATGCATTGCGATGCTAGTTTAGGCTAAACAATATAAACAAGAGCGCAGACTTACTTTGCTCTGCTTTAAGCTTTAGCTTTAGCCGCGTTCCTCTCCTTTCCGCCAGAAAACTTGTCCTCAAAAGTTGATCAGCTTATTGTAAAAAGTCTCTCAGCGTTCGGCTGTTTTACGAGGCTGAAGTCGCTTCTTATTCTCCAGCTTCTTGTTTGAATTTTCCCATTCCACCTTAAATTCTGACTGAGGCGCCGAATGCAAATGCGACACTATTTAAGGTGGACCGGGGAAATACTAAAGAGAAGCAACTTCAGCCTCGCAACTTTTTAGTGTTTGACAGTCTCTCGTTGCAGATTTAACGTACAAGGAAACCAACTGCACTGCATGTAAATGCGAATAACGCATCATTGCTATGTGACCTGCAGTCTGCCAGTTCTCAGTCGTTGCGAAACAGGGCTTTCGCGCTAAGTTGCACACGTCACGTCTCAAAGATATTTTATTGACACAGCGATCTCCACCCTCTACAGCGAGACCAAAACCGAAGTTATAAAATCACCGAAGAAAACGGGGAGGACGACTGTAACGTGCTGCGTGGACACCCATTACCACCGGATCTTATTTCACTGTAACCGCATTTTATCACGGCTCACCTCAGAACAGACCTACTTTGACCCAGAGGTCTGAAGACTTTCTTTTTCTTTTGACTAACAGTTTAAGGGCAACATAATGGAACGTCATGCCACCCCTTTATAAACATCCTGAAGAGACCTTTGGACATCACTGAAGTAAATTTTGGAATACTGATAAATTGTGACTTTTGAAAATTCCTTTCCCTCTCTCTCACACCCATACAGCTCACCTTCCCCCACAAAGAGAGACATCTTATCTAAAACAAAGGCCAAACATGGCCCACCAATCAACTCTGGGTGAGGGGACTGTTGAGACCTCACGGATCCCTGAGCAGACCCCTCGGTGTGGCCAGATACTCTTAAGTGCATTCCTTCAGTATCACAAATTTGGGGTCTGTGCAGAGGCTAGGCTCCTGAGAGCCCTGCTTTCTGGCAAATTATTCACAATGTGATCTTTAATCAAGTATCAATCAAATGCCTTTCCTTTATCAAACTGTGAAGAACACCTCTGTTACTGTTAACATGTTGCCTTGTCAGACGTGAATTGATTAATCCCTGCCAAAGGGAATTAATACCTAACTTTCTACACTATGTTCTTTTATATTCTAGTAGTTATTTTGATTCTTGGATTGTAATCCTTCCTCACTGATCTAGGTTATTGTATTGATCTTTGATCATTCACAACTATATTCATTTCACCCATTATATAATTTTTCTTTTTCTTTTGTTTGAGAAACAACCCATGTATTTCGTGATCACTGTTAATCTTATATATCTGCTTTTCTCGCAAGTCTTCTTGTAGTGTTATTAGAAGTAGGATTCTAAAGTGTGTAGCTTGTGTGACTATGTACACTTTAATCATAGAGTTTCTCCCAACATATCTACAGAATTATTGATGATTATGTACTCACTTATTTTACTCTGAGTTATTATGTAACCGTTCATGTAAGCACTGTTTAGAAATAGTAATGTGACGTATAACCACGAAATTGTCTTAACATTTTAATTCTTTTGTCTAAGCAGTTCCTACTTCTTATATGACTAGAATGGTTAAGGATTCAACTTATTATATGTAACCATATCATGGTTTACGTTAAGGGATAATGATCTGTAAGCTCCATAGTCATTTGCAATAGTCACTATGGAAACAATAATGTTTTATAGGTAAAATTGCATGCTTCTTTTACTTAAGTGTAACCACACCCAGAATCTCCAAAGGATTATGTGACACTTGAGCAGCATTCAAAGAAATTGCATATTCATTATAGGTAACCTAACAAACCAACCAAAACTTTTTCCCCGCCTTAGCTCTGCCTTGGCTCCGCCCCTCAAAGTTCTTTCTTTAAAGCCCGCAAGGAAGAGAAACAGTGGGGAGAACGAGAAGAAGAAACAGAAGGACAGGGAAAGTTGGCCCTGAAGGGAGCGAGACAGCCAACATGTAATCTTAATGAAACTCCAAGTAGAGAAGCCCGTTCTCCTCGTTTTGCACTTTAGCTAAGTTCTGCAGATCTTAAATGTTAGTTGTTTGTCTTGTGTCTTAATCCGTTTTGTTTCATTTACTCAGTAATCTTAAAGTGTTGTAACTGTAAGTTTAGACTATTGAAGAGCTGCATCTGGCTGCATTTGTTTTTCAAGTTTCGTCAATCTATTTTGAAAGTCTAACTGCCAACGACAGGCCGCTCAGAACCTAGTTTTAGAACAGAAACAGAGGCAAAACAGTGCTGACTGAAATCCACATCAAGAGCCTGCTCCGACCACCGCCTGCCTCCATCGCCAAGAAGAAGATCTGCGCTCCTCACCGGAGAGGCCGCCAAGCGTCGCCGGAAGCCTGCCTTGCCAGTGGGGTCCGGTCCAAAGCGTTGACCAAGGGCTTGCACCTCAAGCGGCCTTGCCTTTGACCTGCAGACCCTTCCTAGCCTGTGTGAGCAGTGGCTTCTCTTCCTCAACGTGGCACGCGCATCAACACGGCACTGAGGCATCCAGCAGCTTTGACCTTTGACCTGCGGACCCTGCTCCAGCCCATGCCAGCAGCGGCCTCTCTTCCCCTCAACGCGACATGCGCATCCCCGCAGCTCTGAGGCATCCAGGTCGTAGATTCACTCGCACTGCCCTTTGTGGTCTCAGTCTCACTGTGATTTTGCTTTTCTTTATTGATACTTAGGCCAGCTTCACACTAGTGTCAGGGTTGTTCTGCTTGCTGCTCAAAAGCCACATAATTTGGAAAATCAGCTAATCTTAGTACTTTTGTTCAGTATATTCAATATCTCTGTTTTTTCCATAACTAGTAGTCCAATATTTAGTACCTATATACCTTTGTAATCGATTGCTTTATGTTTATATACCTCTATCAATAAATAACCCTTTATTACAGTCATCTCTGTCATGGTGTGCATATGAAAAACTTCAATTTGGTTTGGTTCCCTGGACCATGGTCAAGCTCTCACTTGAATTGAATTAAAATACCCGTGTCTTACGGTAAGTGGGAAATTAGGTGCTTTTGAGGCCTTGTCCCGCTACAGTCTAATGCGCTCCAAACAAGACCACTGAACGAGAGCCTTCTTGTTCACTTGCCACATCACTTCCATTTGATTTTATTAATAAAAGATATTGGAAATAAATTCATTATGGATCATTACAAATACTTTGCTTTAAAACTACCAAGTCCTCAGACAGTAGGAAAAGAAAAATCCTGTATAGAAGATGCATCGATAATCGTTTTATAATCGCATCGCAGCCCTCTGAATCGTAATCGAATCGAATCGAATCGTGAGGTGCCTAGAGATTCCCACCCCTAATGTCCACCTATCCAAAGACTTTGTGGGCACCTTTGCCAAAAACCTAAAAGATGTGGCCCTTGGACGCAGCTCCGGCAGCCCCCTACGAAACAGCAGATCACCCAGCCTACATGCAGCCAGACAACTCCATCACCCAGAAAGATCAGCGCGCACCCTATCATTCATCACTACCACCCCCTGCCTCCGCACAGCCTTTCCACCCCCAGAGCAACCCCAGCTCGCCGGACCACCAACCTGCACAGACACACCACACCTAGCCCAGCAACCCGCCCACCACCGACCAGCAAAATGCACCCACTACCAGTCCCCAGCCCCAGCAGGCAGCCGCTGAAGCAGAGCTATGCCAATGTAGTGAAGAATCCGGCCTCCACAAGCACTACAGACCTGGGCGAGATCAAACAGCTGCTCAATCTCATATGCACCAAACTGCTGAGCTAAGTTCTGAGTTCACTGCTCACACTATGAGACTGTAATTACATAGTTTATTAATGACTGTCTATATGTTACACACACCAATAGTCCCCCTCACTTACACAGGTTTATCTCCTTTTAAAATCTATTTTATTTGTACTTGCATTCATGTTAAAAATGAAACCCTTATCTACTTCTATGTGGAACAGTCAGGGCATAAAATCATCTCTGTTTGGATACAAAAGTAAAAACCATGAACTTACAAAAAACACTGACATTATCATCCTACAGGAAACCTGGTGTAAATCAGACAGCATCACTCACTGTCCCACAAACTACAAAGAAATCATCATTCCCTCTGTTCAACACCCTCATATCAAGGTAGAGATTCAGGTGGAATTATTATCTGGTACAAATCAGAGCTATCCAAATTCATAGTCCCGCTGAAACTTGAAAAATCACACATTTGGCTTAAAATTAAAAAGGAAATCACAGACCCTCCAAAAGACCTTTTCTTATGCACAGTCTACATCCCTCCCAGTGAATCCCCTTATTATAATGAAGACATTCTCCCCAGTCTGCACCATCAGATCAGCAGCTTCCAGGCCCAGGGAAGTGTGCTGATCTGTGGGGACCTGAATGCTCGCACTGGATCTCTACCTGACTTCAACACAGAGCAAGGTAACAATTATATATTCAGACACCGACACCCAGGAAATATCACTAACCTCCCCGATACAACTCTGATTCACAGGTGAACAAAACGGAAAGGACCTCCTGCAGCTCTGTCAGAGTCTGGGTCTGTACATTGTCAGCGGTAGGTTACGAGGGGACTCTTTAGGGAGATTTACCTTCTGCTCACCTCTTGGAAACAGTACAGTAGATTATATGATAACAGACAATGAACAGTGAACACAGCCTGGCCGTACAGAATGACCACCATAAGAACACAGTACAGACTCAGTGAACAGTGGAGCCTGGCCATACAGACCGACCACTATAAGAACACAGTACAGACTCAGTGAACACAGCCTGGCCATACAGACCGACCACTATAAGAACACAGTACAGACTCAGTGAACACAGCCTGGCCGTACAGAATGACCACCATAAGAACACAGTACAGACTCAGTGCACACAGCCTGGCCGTACAGACCAGCCGCTATAAGAACACAGTACAGACTCAGTGCACACAGCCTGGCCGTACAGACCAGCCGCTATAAGAACACAGTACAGACTCAGTGCACACAGCCTGGCCGTACAGACCAGCCGCTATAAGAACACAGTACAGACTCAGTGCACACAGCCTGGCCGTACAGACCAGCCGCTATAAGAACACAGTACAGACTCAGTGCACACAGCCTGGCCGTGCAGATTGGCCACTATAAGAACACAGTACAGACTCAGTGCACACAGCCTGGCCGTGCAGATTGGCCACTATAAGAACACAGTACAGACTCAGTGCACACAGCCTGGCCGTACAGACCGACCTCCATAAGAACACAGTACAGACTCAGTGAACACAGCCTGGCCGTGAAGACTGGCCACTATAAGAACACAGCACAGATCTCTGTGCTTTACCAGCGTATCTTCAAGAGGAACATTCCAGCTTTAAGGTCAGATCTCTATAGTTGACCAGTGTATCTACACCATTCAGCTTAACTGTGAGCTCCAGCTTTAACTGTGAGCTTTAAACTCCACAAACTGTGTGTGTGTTTGTGTCCACAAATTAATCAGTCACAGACACTCACAGCCGACAGACAGCCAGTCACAGACACTCACAGCGGACAGACAGTCAGTCACCGACACTCACAGCCGACAGACAGCCAGTCACAGACACTCACAGCCGACAGACAGCCAGTCACAGACACTCACAGCCGAAAGACAGTCAGTCACAGACACTCACAGCTGAGACACGGTCAGTCACCGACACTCACAGCCGACAGACAGTCAGTCACAGACACTCAGAGCCGACAGACAGCCAGTCACAGACACTCACAGCCGACAGACAGCCAGTCACAGACACTCACAGCTGAGACACGGTCAGTCACAGACACTCACAGCCGACAGACAGTCAGTCACCGACACTCAGAGCCGACAGACAGTCAGTCACCGACACTCAGAGCCGACAGACAGCCAGTCACCGACACTCACAGCCGACAGACAGCCAGTCACCGACACTCACAGCCGACAGTCAGTCACCGACACTCACAGCCAACAGACAGTCAGTCACCGACACTCACAGCCAACAGACAGCCAGTCACCGACACTCACAGCCGACAGACAGTCAGTCACCGACACTCACAGCCGACAGACAGTCAGTCACCGACACTCACAGCCGACAGACAGTCAGTCACCGACACTCAGAGTCGACAGACAGCCAGTCACCGACACTCATAGCCGACAGGCAGCCAGTCACCGACACTCACAGCCAACAGACAGTCAGTCACCGACACTCACAGCCGACAGACAGTCACCGACACTCAGAGCCGACAGACAGCCAGTCACAGACACTCACAGCCGACACACAGCCAGTCACAGACACTCACAGCCGAAAGACAGTCAGTCACAGACACTCACAGCTGAGACACGGTCAGTCACCGACACTCACAGCCGACAGACAGTCAGTCACAGACACTCACAGCCGACAGACAGTCAGTCACCGACACTCGGAGCCGACAGACAGCCAGTCACCGACACTCACAGCCAACAGACAGCCAGTCACCGACACTCACAGCCGACAGACAGTCAGTCACCGACACTCACAGCCGACAGACAGTCACCGACACTCAGAGCCGACAGACAGCCAGTCACCGACACTCATAGCCGACAGACAGCCAGTCACCGACACTCACAGCCGACAGACAGTCAGTCACCGACACAGACAGCCGACAGACAGACAGCCAGTCACCGACACTCACAGCCGACAGACAGTCAGTCACAGACACTCACAGCCGACAGACAGTCACCGACACTCAGAGCCGACAGACAGCCAGTCACCGACACTCACAGCCGACAGACGGTCAGTCACCGACACTCACAGCCGACAGACGGTCAGTCACCAATATTCACAGCCAACAGATGGTCAGTCGCTGACATTCATATAGTTTTCAAACACACTGTGAGAACAACTCACATACTCAAACACACTTACACACACATTAACACACACTCACCACCATGTCCTCTTCCCAGTTGTCTGAAGGTTTGATTGTCCACTCAATCCACAGCGGTCCAGAGTCCTCTGCAGCCAGAGTGAAGTGACAGTCCAGCTTCACACTTTCACCATTGGCCTTCTCTATGAAGGTTGGTCCAGTGGAGTTGATCTCCAATCCACATACTGAACCTACACACACACACACACACACACACACACACACACACACACGAAGTTACAGCTGTCAGAGAGAGTTTCTGAACACACACTACACACTACAAAACACACACACAGACATCAATACAGTGTTACAGTAATACATAGCATCAGCACAGCACTACAGTAATAAATAAAAACACTACCGTATTATCACATCAGCACAGCACTACAGTAATAAATAAAAACACTACCGTATTATCACATCAGCACAGCTCTACAGTAATAAATAAAAACACTAGCGTATTATCACATCAGCACAGCTCTACAGTAATAAATAAAAACACTACCGTATTATCACATCAGCACAGCTCTACAGTAATAAATAAAAACACTACCGTATTATCACATCAGCACAGCACTACAGTAATAAATAAAAACACTAGCGTATTATCACATCAGCACAGCTCTACAGTAATAAATAAAAACACTAGCGTATTATCACATCAGCACAGCTCTACAGTAATAAATAAAAACAGTAGCGTATTATCACATCAGCACAGCTCTACAGTAATAAATAAAAACACTACCGTATTATCACATCAGCGCAGCACTACAGTAATAAATAAAAACACTACCGTATTATCACATCAGCACAGCACTACAGTAATAAATAAAAACACTACCGTATTATCACATCAGCGCAGCTCTACAGTAATAAATAAAAACACTACCGTATTATCACATCAGCTCTACAGTAATAAATAAAAACACTACCGTATTATCACATCAGCACAGCGCTACAGTAATAAATAAAAACACTACCGTATTATCACATCAGCACAGCACTACAGTAATAAATAAAAACACTACCGTATTATCACATCAGCACAGCTCTACAGTAATAAATAAAAACACTACCGTATTATCACATCAGCACAGCACTACAGTAATAAATAAAAACACTACCGTATTATCACATCAGCACAGCATTACAGTAATAAATAAAAACACTAGCGTATTATCACATCAGCACAGCACTACAGTAATAAATAAAAACACTAGCGTATTATCACATCAGCACAGCATTACAGTAATAAATAAAAACACTAGCGTATTATCACATCAGCACAGCACTACAGTAATAAATAAAAACACTAGCGTATTATCACATCAGCACAGCATTACAGTAATAAATAAAAACAGTACCGTATTATCACATCAGCACAGCACTACAGTAATAAATAAAAACAGTACCGTATTATCACATCAGCACAGCTCTACAGTAATAAATAAAAACACTACCGTATTATCACATCAGCGCAGCACTACAGTAATAAATAAAAACACTAGCGTATTATCACATCAGCGCAGCTCTACAGTAATAAATAAAAACACTAGCGTATTATCACATCAGCGCAGCTCTACAGTAGTAAATAAAAACACTACCGTATTATCACATCAGCGCAGCTCTACAGTAATAAATAAAAACACTAGCGTATTATCACATCAGCGCAGCTCAACAGTAATAAATAAAAACAGTACCGTATTATCACATCAGCACAGCTCTACAGTAATAAATAAAAACACTACCGTATTATCACATCAGCGCAGCTCTACAGTAATAAATAAAAACACTACCGTATTATCACATCAGCTCTACAGAAATAAATAAAAACACTACCGTATTATCACATCAGCTCTACAGAAATAAATAAAAACACTACCGTATTATCACATCAGCTCTACAGTAATAAATAAAAACACTAGCGTATTATCACATCAGCACAGCACTACAGTAATAAATAAAAACACTAGCGTATTATCACATCAGCGCAGCTCTACAGTAATAAATAAAAACACTAGCGTATTATCACATCAGCGCAGCTCTACAGTAATAAATAAAAACACTAGCGTATTATCACATCAGCGCAGCTCTACAGTAATAAATAAAAACACTACCGTATTATCACATCAGCACAGCTCTACAGTAATAAATAAAAACACTAGCGTATTATCACATCAGCTCTACAGTAATAAATAAAAACACTACCGTATTATCACATCAGCGCAGCTCTACAGTAATAAATAAAAACACTAGCGTATTATCACATCAGCTCTACAGTAATAAATAAAAACACTACCGTATTATCACATCAGCGCAGCTCTACAGTAATAAATAAAAACACTACCGTATTATCACATCAGCGCAGCACTACAGTAATAAATAAAAACACTACCGTATTATCACATCGGCGCAGCACTACAGTAGTAAATAAAAACACTACCGTATTATCACATCAGCGCAGCACTACAGTAGTAAATAAAAACACTAGCGTATTATCACATCAGCACAGCACTACAGTTTACGAGAAGCGCGTGCACGCGAGGGGGAGTCGGATTCTGCCGGGGAGTCGGAATTCGGCACAACACCGGTCAGTAAACAAATCAAGTTTAATCCGGTTCGACTCACCTGAAGTCCAAACCGCCAGCAGGCAGAGCAGCGCGGAGGTGGTCAGCTTCATCAGCGCGAGTTTGTCCTGAAAGTGAGAGAAATTCGGACTTTAAACTCATAAATTACTGAGTTTTTCTCTTCCTCGCCCTCGTTTCTTCTCCCGGAGCATCATCAGACACACCCAGGTGGATTCTGGCTGGAATCGGATCACGTGGCGTGACAAAATGGACCAATCAGAGTGCTGCCCTTTCTCTCCACCTGTTTTACGACAGGCGCCGCCCCTCTGCACTGTGATTGGCTCATGCCCCAGAGAGGGTCGCGTCAAGGGAAGTTCAAACCCAGCTACCAAAACCAGGTCCCGAGCGGCTCCGGCCTTTGGTTTTGGAGATTTCCTCCTAAAAGCTGTTAAAGCTTCATATAACGTCTGTTCCCCTCAGTGAGGTTAGCAGCTGGTACGACTGCTCGGTTTGGAGTAGAGCGTGGAATATACAGCAAGGTTATGAAACCTTAAATAATACATTCACAGTTAACTGGCTTATTAGGCTCACTCAAGAAAAAAATAATATATGGAACACATTTCCAAAGTACTGGTTTAATGTGATGGGTGGTGTAGAATTCTTGCTGAGATGTGACTATAAGATTGAAAAATGACCTGTTAAACTGTCCACATTTCATAATCAGGCTCTACTAGCTTGGACACTGGCTTATAAGCATAAGTTTCCCCTCACAGAGGTATTATTTGGAATAACAGGAATGTCCATTTTAAGAATAAATCTTTTTGAAAAAAATGGTTTGATAATAATATCAGTGAAACAACTTTTGAACGCTGATGGCTTTTTGTTGACGTATAGTGAATTTGGAGCGCCGGTCACACCTAAAGAATATGCTGTAGTTTTTGACACTAAACCACAACAAATCTCACAGCTTCTCAAGGGTTCAGCAAATAGTGACATGGATGTTTTAGGGATGGGCTTTTTATTGGGGTCACTGATATCCCTAAATATAAAAGTACAAACAGGTTTATTAGGAATGTAATATCTAATGAAAGAATTTATAAACAACCATGTTGGTCTTTTGAATTTGGGAACATAAATTGGAATAAAACATGGACAATTTGTGATAAATATTGTATGAATAATAAAATAAAGTGACATTTAAAATTTGACACATCTACCCTGTTAAAGGTGTTTTGGAGAGATTTAGAGTTAGTAATGAATGTCCTGCACCTTTTGTGGTTTGGAAAAGGAATCAATTATCCATCTGTTTTTCCAGTGCACTCATACTGAAGTGTTCTGGATTGATGTGGAAAACTTTGTGAGAAGAAAGCCTGGACACTGTGCTACACTGGATGTTTCAGATGTTATTATTTCTTTTTCTATGGACAGATTAGATGTTAAAGTATTTCTTTTTGTACAATACTTAATTATTAAGAAGAGATGGTCTGATTATAAGCCAACCTTTACACATTTCCTCTGTGAGCTTAAGGAATATGGCACCTCTTTAAAAAAATATAAAAAAGAAGAAAGCAGAAAGGACTTCAGAATTATATGTTGATTATGATTTATTTAATGTGTAAGCACCACCCTGGCAGCTGGTTGTTGTAGGTTATGTTATTGTGTGAATCCTTTAATAAAAAAATAAATAAATAATAGGTCCCGAGAACGTCCCCGCACCAACACTGCGAACGTCCTCTGGAGGTTTTTTTTGTAGGGTCGCCAAAATGGTAGAGGGGACGTTCTTATAGGACATTTGCAGGACCACCGGGAAACATCCAGAGGACTACGAGGGGATGTTTATGGAACATCCTTTAATCGTTTCTTGTGTTTTGAATTGTTTATAGATCTACTCTTCTATGTTACTGCTAAAGCTATGTAAATGTTATTAAGTTAGTAAGTTGTGGCATAAAATGAGGCATAAAATGAACACATATGAAGGGATTGGGGCCATTCCAAAGATTTGTGAGGTGTGCAAGACAGTTTTAGGCTTAAATGCTTAAACGCCTCATAATTAAAGACTATTTTTGTACATAAAGCAGTTTAATTCAGAATTTAGGTTTTAACTCAAAAATGCAAATCAGGTTTCCAAAACACACACAAAAACGAAAAAGGAACGCGGTTTGAGTTTTTCCCCTCATAAATCTTTAGTCCAAAATACTCACACGTGTGATTATATACTCATTAACACTTATTTTCAATGGAAGCGGTGATAACCAGGAAAACGTGAAGTTGCATTCCACACTACAGATTTCTATAAGAGAGCCCTATATACTGATCAAGAGATAAAATAATAATGATAATAATAGTAATAATAATAATCATCACCACCATCATCATCATCACAATTTATTATATTTAATTTGGGTTTTTTCCGATATTTTGTCTGATAAAACTGGGCAATATCTTAATAAATTCTTACCAACATTATCTTAATAGGAACAATAATATTATAATGGAACTTAATTTAACCTGTAATTCTTCTGAGGGATCAAACTTCCGTATGATAACATCATTGATGGGAAGTCACTCAAAAGATCATTGTCCTTTTCTTCCTTTCAAACTGTATTCAGACCACAGGGAGTTGCATCCTCCATACAGCATCTCCCAAGCTGCCGCCACCCCCCCACCCCCCGACTCAGATATTGGATCTGCAAACAATTATATTAATGTATAGAGGAAAAAACAATAAAGTACAGTATTGCGACATTTTGGATTTAAATAGTTTTGATATATGTAGGCCCAAGTATCCATATTTTATTATGTAATTATTACAATTTTAAATTTTAATCTGTGTTTTGCTCGTTATAAGACTAATTCACAAGACGGCGCTGTTTCTTTCTAGTGAGACCATCAGTTAACTCAATATTGATTAGGGTTAGACAGGAAAGTATGCTCACCCAGTGCCGCCAAGAACGGGTTCCATCCTCTGGGCAAAATGCCTAAACATTATCTCCTACTACTGCAAATTATTCAGGACAAGCTGAACCATAAAATAACAGTGAAAACAATACAAAAACAACATATCAAATATCGAAACTGAGAAATTTTATTGTTTTTTGCAAAATATATACCCTTTTTGAATTTGATGCCAACAACACATTCCAAAAAAGTTGGGACGGGGGCCTGTTTACCACTGTGTTTCATCACCTCTTCTTCTGTAAGCGTTTGGGAACTGAGGAGACGCTGCTGTAGTTCTGAAAGGGAAATGTTTTCCTGTTCTTATTTGATACAGGATTTCAGCTGCTCATCAGTTCAGGGTCTCCTTTATCATATTTTTGTTTCATTACGCAAATGTTGCCAATCAACCACCAGGTGTTTTTTTTAGCATTACATAACTTTACCAGCCTTCTGTTGCCCCCGTCCCAACTTTTTTGGAACATGTTGTTGGCATTACATTCAAAACGGGCATAGATTTTTCATAAAACAATACGATTTCTCACTTTCAACATTGTTGTCTCGGTACTATTTTGAGATAAACATAGATTTTAAATGATTTGCAAATCATTGCATTCTGTTTTTATTTACATTTTGCACAGCGTCCCAACATTTTCGGAAATGGGGTTGTAGAACAGTAAAACATGTAGAACAGTCCTTTGATATTGCAGCATCAGCATATCATGGCTCAAGTATCACGAATGGTGGGCTCTGTTTCGCATCTCTTGTAGGTTTTAAACAGAAAGTTATTGTTGTATGTAATAAAATCTCGGTACGCACCATCTTTTTACGGTATGCAGGATCTTGCAGTCTACTGCACAGGCCTTCCAAGTCCTCTGTTGATTTACATGGCTCATTTAAGATCTCTGATGTGTCACTGGAGGTACTTGGCTGACCTGTGCTCTTCTCCAGTAATCTCTCGATGGCGTCCCTAAATTCCTCTTACATTTGTGTTATTTTTCAGCAGGACTCTTCTTTCAAAGGTCTCAAATAACCTCAGAATTTCTGCAAAGCAACCAATAAATAAATGAAACCAATTATATAAAGCTTAATGAGTGCACCAGTAACAACATTAAAAAGGAGCGACTGATGTACAAGTTATTATAAATAATTAGGACTAATAATAATGATGAAGAGTGTTTGCATTGTTTGAGTGATTCTAGTGGCTCCCCCATACTTCACAATAGGAATAAAAACACAAAGACAAGTAATAGTCTCAGAAACCACCTTGCTGGCCACTGGAAGTTGGAGCATCTGCTGTGAAATAAACAAAAAGTGTATTATAATTTGAGGCTGTGCTTATATTTTCAACTGCATTTGTCCACAATGAATATCGGCACCCAGTCCAGTGTAGATCCAGCGTAAAACTAAACTGATTGACTAGCCTACATTTGGCGGAAAACTACTATGGAAATTAGATTGTATTATCTGTCACGGTTCCCCTTTGTTCCTGTGTCTGTTTCTTGCTCTGTTTTGTAGCCATGTGCTTGTGTTTTTGTTTTGGTTCTTGTGCTCCGCCCTTTCCCCACCTTTGCTATTAGGATCCTCACCTGTCTGTAGTCTGTCTCCTCCCTCTATCAGGTGTTCCCCATTCGTTCTAGCCTTTATGAAGCTTTTCGTTTCAGTCAGTGTTTGTCTGATCTACTCGTCACTTTGTTAGGTGTAGCTGTTGTGTGACGACCTCGTGTTTGGTTTGCTCAAAGTGTTTGTTAAGCTTAGTAGTTCGTTATTTTGTGTTTAATGTTTCTAATGGTCTGTTTTGTTCTTTAAAGTGTGCTTGCAAGTACATTCAGCCTCCTTGCTCACTGCACACATGACAGCATTCCTTTAACTTCTGCATGCATTGTTTGTACCTTGTAACTGCTGGACTGTGGAAGTGGATGGAGCATCTGCCAGCAAATAAACCAAATAAAACTTAACATTAAAAACAACGGAGAATTAACAGAGAACTCTAACCAACGTTCCTCTCTTTTTATGCAAATTAAACTGTTCCATTTGCAGGGCCAATGGTGGTGGCACATGTGTGTGTGAGACATGTGTGTGTAAAGTACATGATCAAGTACATGAAAAATGTGTTCCTTAGTTAATTAATTGTATTTGGTTGTATGAGGGAAAGCACACAAATCTGCATAGCATGTCTCCAAAACAGATATTGGGAACCTACACATGAACATTTTTTGCAAACAAAACAGCAACTTTTTACAAACGGGAAAAATGTGCTCGCACTCAATCAAATTAACAGTAAGCAGTTCTGCTCATAAGTTTGCATACCCTGGCAGAATTTGTGAAATATTAGCGATTTCTTGAAAAATGTGATTGATCATGCAGAAAAGGTTTCTATTATTTAGGAATAGTGGTCAGATGAAGCCGTTTATGATCACATATTTGTGTCTGCCCTTTTTAAATCATAATGATAACTGAAATCATGCAAATGGCACCAATTAAAAGTTTGCAAAACCTTGTGTGTTTGGCCTTACAGACAAGTTGAAACACTCAAGTTTAAATGGCTCTTAAGGGTAAGTTTCCACACCCATGACTTGATTGATTCTAATTAGTGTCTGTGTGCAAATAGTCGATGAGTTTCATAGTTCGTAAGAGACGCCTGTACATTTCATCCAGGGTTGCACTGATTTTGCTGGATACTCTGTCATGGGTCAAGCAAAAGAACTGTCAAAGGACCTGTGAGAAAAGGTAGTGGAGCTTAATAAATTAGGAAAAAGATATAAAAAGATATTCAAAGATTTAAAAGTAGCAGTAAAGCCAGTACTGCTCTAACTCAAAACAAAGATTTCAGTCACAACTGCCATGAAAATTGGTCAGGATGCAAAGAACAACCCAGAAAACACTTCAGCTGAAATACAGGCTTCTCTGCAAAAAAGTGGTGAGGCTGTTTCAGCATGCACAATATGTACCTGAAGAAAAATGGGCTGCAGATTTGAGTTGCCAGAAACAAAACATTAATGTGCGAATGCCACAAAACAGCCAGCTTACAATATGCCAAGCAGACAAGGTTCAAAACTTGTTGTTTGGAGTGATGAGGCCAAAACTGAACTTTATGGTCACAACCATAAACTCTGTGTTTGGAGAGGAGTCAACAAGGCCTATGACAAACATACACCACCCCTACTGTGAAGCACGGAGGTGGATCTCTGATGTTTTGGGGGTGTGTGAGCTACAGCGGTACAGGGAATTTAGTCAAAACTGATGGCAGGATGAATAAAGGACCCGTTTCTACACAATTTTTCTTGTTTGTATTTTCCATGATATAGGAAATTTAATTTTAGAACAGGAAGTCATTCAGCTTATGGCTGAATATAGAGGGTTTTATATTAGACATAGAATACACTATTGTGGTGTAGAAGCCGTTATTTAATGGCCTACATAGTGCACAGAAGGAGCATGGAGCCATTTGAGATTCTGTCTAGATATTTTCTGGTATCATGAACTGGAATACCTGGAACAACTATCTTACTGACTCCTCACTGTTGAAGACAACTGGACTCACCGTTCTGGGGAACATTCTGCCAGATTTAAAGGGCTAAAGAAAAAAGATCAACAAGAATGTTAATAACTGTATTTTGCAATTTAAATACAGGACAACCCAAAAGTATAAGAGAGCTTCATTTTTTTAGCACCTTACAACTTTAGATTGATTTTTCAGTTTTACAGTGAATGTAAATGGATTTTAACATTCACACAACACACTATATATTTAAAGAGGATTTTATTTTTCATACACAGCCATGTGTATGTAATACAGTGACATATTGTGGAGTAGAATTATCAAACATGTTTTATACTGAATGCTTGAAATTTCAGAGATATTTAAGTTGATTCAGTCTTTTTGTCTTTAAAATTCCGATAGATTGTTGGCTCTCGTTCCACAAAATCACCATATTCAAAGCACATTTTGCGCAGCTTCGTACGGACATTGTCCAAAGTGAGAGCATGGTGTCTGCATATTTCCAGCAGTTCCTGGTTTCTGTTCAGTTCTTCAGTGATCTGGAACGTTAACATCGAAGATGAATACAATAAAAAATAATGTGCTACACCCAACAGTCCTATGAAATATTATATAATCTGAAATTACAGCAAGATTCAATAACAGAAACTTTACTGATTTTAAGTGACATTAGACACTAACCCGTTGCTTAGTTACAAACTTTGCCTTGAGGTCTTTTTCAAAACTGACCCGAAGAAGACCAATCAGCTGGTCACTGTATTCAATTTTTCTCCTTTTACCCTAAAGGAGAGAAAATGACTGTTATATTTCAGTTTCCTATATAGAACTAGCCCTGGTCCATTTCTTTATTTTTAATTGACTCACAGGAGCAGGGGCCAACATGGGAAGTGGCTCCTCATCATAATCTTCATCCACAGTGCTCACCGGGAGTTCTTCCTCCTCTTCTTTTACAGTCTCTGTTTTTGTCCACAAAATGAACAAATTTCACAAACGTTCTAATTTTTGTGCCATGAATAAATGCTCAAATATTCAGATTCAGTGTATATTTGTACCTGTACTTGCATCTAGTGTTCCTAAGGTGGTTGAATCAGCTTCTGTCATCCTGAGCACAAATACCTCTTTAATATGAAAGCATCTGTATACTTTAACTTTCCAAATATTGATATAATATTCTAACTGTGGAATCACATGCTGTGCAGGTTACAGACAGGACACGTTAACTTACCTTTTACAGCAAGGCTGCACTCAAACACTGTAGAAACCACCACCAACAACATGTTCATTATACCAACCATCAGTTTATGACTTCAAGCTAATCAAATAAAGACTTTATAAAGAAAGATTCCCTCATAAACATACGCTATTTTAATTCTGGAATCACACGGTCAGCAGAACCAGTACATTCCAGAAAGCAGCAGTGTATCACAATAAATCAGTCTAAACTACACCATGTACAGTGTATCACAGTGTAAACAACATCATGTACAGTGTATCACAGTGTAAACAACATCATGTACAGTGTATCACAGTGTAAACAACATCATGTACAGCGTATCAGTCTAAACTACACCATGTACAGTTTATCACAGTCTAAACTATAATATAATTCTGTACCTGTAAAATCCTGCTACTCTTTAAAGTGAATCGCTGTATAATTTACATTTTAATGTAAACATCTTTTCTACAGTCAGCAGCAAACTTTACCAGTATCTCTCTATCTTGCTCTCTCTCTCTCTCTCTCTCTCTCTCTCTCTCTCTCTCTCTCTCTCTCACACACACACACACAGATTTACAATAACATTATAACAGCAGTGTCTCTTTTTCAGGTTTAAGTTCAACAAGAAAAAAAAGAATGAACAGAAAACGTTCTTTTCTGTTAGAACCTAAAGAAAGACTTACGGAAGACTCCCACTGAAGATTCACAGAAGACACACTAAAGATTCACAGAAGACTCACACTAAAGACTCACAATAATCACAAAAGACTCACACTAAAGACTCAATAATCACAAAAGACTCACACTAAAGACTCACAATAATCACAAAAGACTCACACGAAAGACTCACAATAATCACAAAAGACTCACAGAAGACACAATAAAGACTCATACTAAAGACTCACAAAAGACAATAAAGACTCACACTAAAGACTCACAGAAGAAACACTAAAGACTCACAGAAGAAACACTAAAGACTCACAGAAGACACACTAAAGATTCACAGAAGACACAATAAAGACTCACAGAAGACACAATAAAGACTCATACTAAACACTGACTGGAGACTCGCACTAAACAATCACAGAAGACTAAGACTAAATGTTCTTTGTTATCTTTATTCAATTGTAATAAAGTTATAGCAGCGTTGTTTCTATCTCCTGCTCTTTTTCTTTCACACACATTTCCAGCAGTGTAAGGGCACTTCAGTACCTGGTGTCAAAGGCAGGGCTGATATTTGACTTTCTGCATTAATGAGATGTAATGTTGAATATTTATTTCTCGCTTAGGCTATACACTCACTCTGCTTTCTGGCAGGAGTGTGTTTGGAGACAATTTTGAAACAGCCACTTGGGAACCCATTACATCATGTTCAAACCTATTACATCATGTTTAAACCCATTACATCATGTTCGAATCCATTACATCAAGTTTGGTGATTCTAACCTCAAAGGTCATAGTGCTACGGCCTTGTCCATACAGCAAACGTGAATTTGCCCTTAGGCCTATACTGGCCAGAACGTATGCTTCGAGGGATAGCAAGGGCAGATAAGGTCACAAAGCTACCAAACTTGCCACACATTATCATCACACCATGCTGATGAAGCTTTCGAAGTTTGGTGATTCTAACGCCAAAGGTCATAGTGCTACGGCCTTGTCCATACAGCAAACGTGAATTTGCCCTTAGGCCTATACTGGTCAGAACGTATTGTTCGAGGGATAGCAAGAGCAGGGAAGGTCACAAAGCTACCAAACTTTGAGCACCTTGCCAAGGCATGATTCTGATAAACAGATCAAAGTTTGGTGATTCTAAGGTCGATGGTCATGAAGCTACAGCCTTATCCATGCAACAAATGTGAATTTGTCCTTAGGTCTATACTGGTCAGAACGTATCGTTCGATGCCTAGCAAGGGCAAAGAAGGTCACAGCACTACCCAACTTGCCGCACATTGTCATCCCACCCTGCTGATGAAGCTATCAAGGTTTGCCGATTCCAAGGTCAAAGGTCATGAAGCTACGGCATTATCCATGCATTTCAGAAAGTAGTGCACACATTGTCAAAATTAAACTGTAGAGTAAGGTTGACACTCAAAACAGAATCACAGTTAAGGAATAAAGGTGTGCAGTGACGGTAAAGGGATGTGTCAGCAGTCTATGGTGGCTGTAGGAAGGGGACTAGATTGGTCCAGGTGTATGTTGGGAGGCATCAGGTGTGTTCAATAACCTGACCACATTAGGAAAGAAGCTATTGCAGAGTCTGTTGGTGGTGGTGGTGGTGAAGAGTCCCTGAAGGTGGTGGGAGGGGTCGGCCAAGGTGCTGGCAACCTTCAGAGAGTACTACTCCTCCTGGTTTTTGACCCCCAAGCCCAACGGTTGCCACACACTCTCTCTCTAGGTTACTGCAGATGTCCCCTTTGCCTCTGCATTGCAAATTTATGATAAAAAGTCCTAAACCCTGCAATAAGAAATTATCCACATGTCTGTTCTTGTCAATACTATCCTAAGTATTACCAAGACAATGGTTTAAACCCCTAGCAAATTCCTTGTTCATGACCAATCATTTTTATCATTTTTCTGGAAGCACATGGGCCAAAAAAATGATAGCAAATTCAAGAAAGACCCCCTTTCCGCATCACTGTGCCAAATTAAGCTTTCATTTGCAGTCACTTCTTACGAATTACACTCCCAACTTGGTAATGGAGGCCTCCATATTCTCTTTGTGTTGCCTAAATTAAATCTTTAAAATATTAACATAAATTAAACGGTGACTCGTGCAAGCACAAACTTGGGCAACATCAGTCGACACAGAGTGTACCTAGAGTACACCTGGTTTCGGAGGCCTGCATCCTATGGATAAGCCACAGACCAGACAGTTACTGCAGGCCTCCTTATTCACTTTGTATTGCCTAAATCAAAAAATTAAAATATTCATATAAATTCAACGGTGAGTCACTCAAGCACATACTTCGGCACCATCGGTCAGACCAGTGGGTACTTTCAGTACTCCTGGTTTGAGACCTCGATGCCCAGCGGTTGCCCTATACACTCCCTCAACGTTACTTCAGGCCTCCCCATTCACTTTGCATTGCCTAAATTAAAAAATTAAAATATTCATATAAATACAACGGTGAGTCACACAAGCACACACTTCGGCACTATCGGTCAGCCCAGTGGGTACATTCAGTACTCCTGGTTTGAGACCTCGACGCCCAGTGGTTGCCATATACGCTCCCTCAACGCTACTTCAGGCCTCTCCATTCACTTTGTATTGCCTAAATTAAAAAATTAAAATATTCATATAAATTCAATTTCAATAATATTTCAGCTGCATTATTTACAACATTAAAAACAGTTGAGTACAGTGCAGTGAGGTGTCAGCAATGATGCACAGCCTTTGGATTTTTGATATATTACTGTAATTATATTTTTATATTTTTTATTTATTTTGAATTTCAATAATATTTCAGCTAAACTATATACAACATTAAAAACAGCTGTGTATGGTGCAGTGAGGTGTCAGCAACAATGCACAGCCTTTAAAGTTTGGATATATTGCTTTAACTTTTATCAATTTTGAATTTCAGCTGTATTACATCCAACACTACAAACAATTCTATATGGTGCAGGTAAGTTTCAGCAATCATACACAACTGTTGAGTTTTGAATGTACTGCAATAATTACTTTATATTAATATTTGTATTTTAACCTTCAAAAGCATTTCAGCTGCATTAATTGCAGTGAATGCTGCATTTTGAATCTAAGCAGTATTTTAGCTATGTCACTTGATGACATTCAAAGTTTGTGTGTCATCACTGAAACTTATCTGCACCAAACACTGCTGACTTAAATTTTCAATGTCTAAAATGTTATCGAAACTCAAAATGAAAAAAACGTACAAGATTTAAAACTTACATCTGACTCACTTAGTGTTTGATGGATTTAAACTTTTGATTTGCAATTTAATCCACTTAAATAAGACGTTTTCTTTTCTACACTCATTTTTTAAACTAATATTTTAGATGGTTAGGGATCTATTAAACCTTCAAGACTGCTAATGTCTGTCGATTACTGAACCTCCGTCACCAAGCTAACTAGCTATATCAGTATACAGGTAATATTAGCACGAACAATTAAAATATGTATTTAAATACACTGAAACGCTTTGGAGGAAAACAGAGGCGTGTGCATGGATGTAGGCGTGGTCTAGAAGTGCATGATTTTTCTTCCGACCGAAAAACTTGTCTCGCTTCTATGGTATTAACACAAAATAGCGGTACGTTAAATGTCACCCAAACTGTAAAAGAACAGGCGTGCATCACTCTCTGTGGTCGGACTGTCATGAATATGTAAGTCTTTACTGACCACCGTAGTCCGATCAAATGTTATTAGCGCCGAAAAGACGAATATCGAAAACAAAACTAACTTTACTGTGGTGAGAATGGTCTATGTAACTATCCAGACGTGGGGACAGTTTTAGGGGAAGCACTTTAACCCAGCAGAAACACCCAGATCTGTTCCTCCTGCCACATACATAATGGACAGTATACATGAGGATGAAATACATAGTCATATTAATTTGTGATACACCAGCATTCATTACTTCAGAGCTAATCAGTTCAGTTATGGGCGACATTCACAGACAGTACAAAGCCCTGTCCAAGTCCCTTCCTCCTCCCAAATACAGTAAAGATAAGCTCCATTGGACCATAATGTGTGGATGAAATATCTAGTTCTAATATTCAATGATGCATTACAGTACATTATTCATTACTGAGCTTCTCTCAGAATGTGTTTCACAGGACCAACAGATCTGCACAGGACGATTCATCTGAGGAAAAATATTTACAGCAAAAACTGTATTAATCACAACAGATCCAGTATTAACGTGTCATTAAAACAATATTTAAGATGAACGTAGTCATTTTTAATTGCAGTAATCAAGCTTTCGTGCTACTTTTAGATTTCTACATTTTGCATGTCAGACAAGGCCGAGATAAACATGGCATAATCGAGATTTCGTAATAAATATTACTTTTAAACAGTCCTACTGCTAAATATTTTGTGCTGTTCGTCGCTGATTGGGTGAAAACGGTGGCTGTTCAACCTTTTTTTAACCTTTTCTCTTTCCGTAGTTTCAGTGTTGCTTGACGTTGTTTTCTGTTCAGTGAATGTGGTGCACGATTGGTCATTGGGAGCGTGAATTTGAGGGGGAACTGAATCAGATACAACGCCGGGCATGTGGTTGTGTTTTGTATCTGCTGTCATTTATCAGCCCTGTTTAACTCCTCCTTCCTTCCACAGTTGCAGCTAAAGAGCCCTTTGATAAGCAGTACAGACGTGGAGCGCCCTTGGGAAAAGGCGGTTTCGGCCCAGTATTTGCTGCTGAGAGGATCTCGGATGGCTTACAGGTGACTTAAGTACAGTCAGTGCAGCAGTGAGGATCCCAGTGTTGAAGTGTTCAGGTCTGTTAGCGTCCGCTAATTTAATCCCCCTCAATGTGTTTCAGGTTGCAGTCAAACAAATACTCCGCGATAGCGTACAGCAGTGGGCACGACTGGTGAGTCTAAACACTTTTGCACTTTTATTCTCTCTTTTTTAACCAAAGCTTCAAAGTGATTTAGCATTTTAAAATATTCTACTGAACAGAATTAAAACTACTTGTTGTGTAGT
>NW_023494799.1:242894-387894 GCF_904425465.1 Colossoma macropomum
ATGTACCATGTGACCCCTTAAAGGGCTCAACATCAAGTGGGTGAGCTTCAGTCGTTCAACCGAGCCCCCCACCCGTCTGCCTCCTACAATGCAGAGGTCCCATCACCGAGTAGGCACATCCCCCAGGGCCGCTTCAACGCCTTTTAGGGGCCCTCTAGATATAGAGGGTTGTCCCTGTAGAAGCCTCTGAGTACATCGAGGGAGTACAGCAGAGTTCTCCTACAGACCAGCCGGGAAAATTCTTTCTTCCTCACGGAGGAAAGCCCTAATGCTGAGAGCACTGAATCGTTAGAGGGCGCCCAAAGACCCCTGGCCCCAACAGGAAATCCAAAGATCCGGACTGACCTCACATCGAAACAGCTTGCAACCGTATTCCTTATGCAGCCATATTTGGTAGATTTTTCCGCAGCCGCACTCCGAAGAGTGTCAGGTGCGTACTCATATCTAATCGTGACATCAACTACCAGGGCTTCACCCGTGCGGACGAGCACCAGGTCGGGCCTCCCCAAGGCGCCATCGGGCATCCTGAAGGACCTTTCCCGATGAACAGTCCAGCCACGACGTTCCGCCTCGCCAGCCAAGAGGTCACAGATCTTGTGGTGCCTACTGATCCTGGATCTCTGAGTGGACGGGCATACACTCAGGAGGTGAGAACAGGATTCCGTCCCCAGTGAGCAGTGCCGGCAGAGAGCTGCTGTCCTCTCCCTGCCCCTACGGTGGAACTCCAGGGTAGGGTAAACATTGGCCCTGAGCTGAAGCGCCGCAATGAAGTGGCGCTGCTGCATCCGCTCCGGATGAGCAAGCCACGCATTACTGGCCACCGAGCCCGCGAAGCCAAGGATCCCCACGCCCTGGGTGGGTAGGCCCGCCCATCTGAGGAATTCCTCCCGCCTCCAATCACAGGGTAATGGGCATCTTGGAGTCACGGGGTCGGGGGGACTGCCCTCAACCGAGACCTGAGCATCTGCTACGCCGAAGCTAGGCAGACCTTCGATAGTGCCCCCGGCCCTTTTCCATACTGCAATGAACTTGGAATATGCTCGCTGTGTGCTCATGAGCTTTCTGGTCAAAACATCTGATGACCCAGCCAGACGAAATAATCGCCTGGCTTGGATAGACGGGATCAGTCGAGACAACCTCTGCACCCCCAGGCCACCATCCCGGTTACGTGCATAGAGAAGCCCATCACAGGTCGACTGTGGAAGATGCAACCACGTCTTCACAGCTTTCCTTATAATCCTGTCTGCGGTGTTCAGTGTTACCAGTCCCAGTTCACAGTGATCGGCAGCATAAATGACCCTAGGAATGGCGTGCCTCACCAGAAGAGAGACCCTCTGGGTCGGCTTGAGCTTGGCCCTTCCAATCCTTTCCACCCACTCCGAAATCCGACCAACGATGTCCGGCTTCTCGAACCCCAGCACGGGTGACACCCTCACCCCCAGGTATCTCACTGCCGCTTCGGGACCAATCATGTTGAGGGCCGCCCCTTCAACCCTCCATGGTGGACAAACGTTGAGACACCAAGTGCGTGCTGTGGGAGAAATGAGAAAGCCATGACACTTGGTGGGCTGAACCCTAAGCCCGCTGAATTGGCAGAAATCTTTGAGGATTTCCAGGTTGGCGGCCATACCCTGCCACGAGTCACTCACGATCACCAAATCATCTGCAAACGCCAGGACTGATATGGACTCGTCCGATATACTGAACCCCTGTCCGTGGGTTTCAAGGCGCCGGATGAGGGGGTCCAACGCCAGATTGAAGAGCAGAGGAGACAAAGAGTCCCCCTGCTTAACTCCAACCTTCAAACTTATATCGGGTGTTGACAGGTCCCCGATCTCCACATTCGTCACACTGTTTCTGTAGGAACTCTGGATTGTTCCTATGACATGGGTGTCCACCCCTCTCTCATTCAGAACACACCACATGTGCTCTTGGGAGATGGTGTCGAATGCTTTAGCAATGTCCACAAATACCACTGCGAGAGGGTTGCGCTCTTCTTTGCAGTGTCGGATGAGGCCTCGCAGCACCTCAAGATTCTCCGAGCACCCTGAAGCTTCGATGAAGCCTCTTTGACGGTGGTGAACCCTGCACGCCCTCGATAACCTGCCATGGATCACCTTTGTGAAGAGCCTCAAGACCACAGATCCAATGGTGATTGGTCTCCAGTTACCAACCTCCATCGCCGTCTGATCTGCAGTCTTAGGAAGTAGTACTGTGCGACATCGCTTAAAACATGCCGGGACGACACCCGTGAACCACCACACGTTAAACATATGTGTGATTTTCTCGCAGCCTGGGTCCCAGTTAAGCAAGGACTGCTTTAGGATCCCATCTGGGCCAGGTGCGGAGGCGTTCGACATGCGCCGGAGGTTATCCAATACCTCCCCAGAAGATAGGGCCGACTTGAAAGGCTCATTGTCAGCATCCCTTTCAACCAGGAAATGACCCAACCCGTCAAATCGCCGAACCGCCTCCCACCGCTCACTGAAGGACCGATAGATGGTCCCCAAGGGGATGGGACACGTGAACGATTCCTTGCCATCTAGAATTTCAGCGGCAAGTCGGGCCGGGTCGGTCCTAAGCATCCTTTGGCACCTAGCATAGGACCTTGACCTGGCTGAGGAAGACCGGATAGGTCTAGAGTGAGCCTTCTTGGCACCCAGAGGCCCCCTCCTCGACCCCACCAAGCTGACGAAGCACTGTTCAGGCTCCAGACTTGAGCTGAGCAGGCCAGTTGTCTGCACCTTCCAGCCATGCATTAAGTACTGAGGTATGCTCGTTGTGGCTGATCCTGAGATCTGGGAGCGGCATCACACTCATCGCGAGACCCATCAGTAGGAATGCCAATCTTTCTACGTTTCCTGCTGATTTCCTCGTGTCTCTCACGGAGCCGTTGGGAAATGGACTGGTGCCCGGAATTTCCTGTCCTCAGAGGCAAAATCCTCAGAATCGCTCCAAGTGTCACCCTTATCTGCCATCTGCTTCGAAGCGGTTCCCTTTTTGGCAATGGCCCGTGCCGCTGCCATCCTATTAGATGCCTGATAGTGGACCCCCCACCGGTGCATGCAAAGACCTCTCCCAATTGCAAAGCTGGCTTCACAGTGATCACAGTGAAAGCTGCAATCATCTCTACCCGTGGCAGCTGCCACTCCCCGGCACTTGGGGACAATGGCACGCCACTGGGTGGTGGCCAGGATTAGTCCACCCACACCTCTGACATCTATACACGATGGGCACCTTCCTATGGCAGACAACATAGTGCCTTGATATCCACATTATGGCTCTTGCCATGTACCCGCTTTATTGAATTTCTTCACTTTGACATTCAGAGCACTTGGCAGGAATCACATCACGTCACCACCTGCCGCGAGCCTTCGCGATGCTTTGTTTTAATTAAACAATCGGATTCCCCTGCTCCACACCAGTTCTAAGCCAGCTGCTTGGTGCCACGTAGAGGTGCAACCCTCCCGGATCAGCCGTGCGCGCCAGACCCACTGGAACCTACTGGGGTGTGTGCACCTCAAGCGTTTCGCTGGACAGCAGGAGGTCATAGTTCACCTTGGTGTGCTGCCGGGGTGTCTCACAGCACCCCAGCAAAATGAGGCCATTTGCTGTTGCCAGAGCGGGTCCCGGCCCTGGGAAGAGGACACAGGGTGCAGACTTGGAGGCATGCCTCACCATGGGGCCTGGCTCCAGGTGACCTGGACCACTGCCACCAAATGCAAGACTCCTTTGGTGCCCACATCTCTGTGGGTTGGGATCTAGGAGAGGGCCCAGATCTCTAACTCAGAAGCAAAATCCCCAGTCTACCTCCCCACTTCCAGGTTCAGCAAGGCCTACTTGCTTTGTTCCAACATGCCAGAAACTATCAGACATCACTACACTCACAGTGCACTCGGTAGCCCAGATTAGGTCCACATCTAACCTTCACCAGGCCATGAGCTCTCAGCCTTCAGTCACACCCTGCCAACTAGCCGGTGACCTTATAAAAGTCCTTCAGCATCTTTACAGAGCCACGGCGTGCCATCCAACAGAGACGTGTGGTGAACCATGTTGTAATGTGACATGACAGGCCCAGATTGGAGAGCAGACCATTTTTGCTGGGAAACCACAGGCCCCTGGCCTTGAGAGGGAATCCAAAGATTCTGACAGTCTCGGATCCAATGGCTGCACCGATCACCCGTTCTTACTTTTGGTAGTGTACCAGTTTCCCAGCACACGCCACTGCAAGGAGAGAGACAGACACTTGTGCCGAGGATGCTTCAATCAAAAGTAAACTTTATTGGCTAAATATAACAGTACAATTGGATAACTGGGTTAATAAACAAAAGAAAAGAAATAAACAAAACAACGGAAATGGCTCAGGTAACGTAACTTGTTTCACAGTTTAAAAGGGTATGAAGAGGTGACTGAGGGCGCTCCCTGGGAAAGCAACTCGAAATTTAAGGACCAAAAGAGTCTATAGGTTAACTTAGCCTAACTAGCATATCTAAAAGAGAATTCTTATCGAGTGAAATAGCGTCGAAATTTGACTGCACAAATGAAAGATAGCCTTACTTTGGAGTCGGGAACCCGGACTACTGATCCTCTGAGAAGGGTCGCTTGAGAACCGGCTGGAGCTCACACGCTGGCATTCCCTCGCTGGACCGGGAGGCTCGGTGGGGCTTCGCACACGCGATGCACCGCGGTCGATGACCAGCTCAAGGCGGCTTGACCACCCGATGATGGATCTTGGAGCCTGGGCGGTCGCTCGGTGTTGACTCGAACTGAACTGCGTGCCGGTTTTGCCCGACTGTTGGCCCTTCCCTCCAGGGGTGGAGCACAGGTGTTGATAGGTTCTCTCACCTAACGGGTAATTAGCTATTCCTAATTCTTGGTCCTGGTTGGTGGGGGTTTCTCTGTGCGCCCTACCAGGGAACTCCCTCCTTTGTTCCTTCTAGGTTTAAAAGTTTAATTCGATTAAACAAAACAGTTTTCAGATCTATTAGGTTTCTAAGATCCCTAACCTACAAACCTAACATTTAGGTATCTACATGCAGTTTCTACCCACATTATCTGAGAACAACTATGGCAAAGGCAGAAACAATCCTATAGATAATCCTTGGGTGTCTTTTCATTGCAGGAACTTTCAACACAGTGAAATCATTACTTCAAATGACTAAATCAAGTAAACGAGAAGAGTAAAAATAAGTAAAAATAGAAGGCTAAATAAAACAAGTGAAAAGAAAACCTAGGTGCATACTTAGTGTTCTAAAATCACTACTTTAAATGGTTATTTTGGTAACTTTCAGACAGTTATCCCACACATTCCTAATATCTGGTAAAAGAAAGGATGAATACACACTAAGTAACTGAGTATATAAATACAAGTATCATCATTTGTAAATTAGATAAGGTTGATAGTCAAACATGCATATCAATGAGTTTTCCTGGGGTCCTTCGTGACTAACAGTCCTTAGGTGGTGGCGTGGCAATTCTCGTTTTTCACCCCTTGGGGGTGCTGTGGGTCCATGCTTGAGATCCTCAGGGAATTTAGGAAATTTAAATTTTCAGTCCAGGTTGTCCTATCAGTTCCGTTCTTGGTATGTCTAGTTTAGTTGAAAAGAGTAATGAATGGTTACGGTTTGGATTGGATGTATATATTAGAAATGTACTTTCTGTTACTTCGAGTTGTCCACAGGATTTTGGAGAGCTATGCAGCTGCATTCCAGTGAAGGGTCCTGTTGCCACCTAGGTCGAGGGAGAAGGCTCTTGATTCAGCCGTAAATCTGACTGAGCTTGGGGATGGGGGTGTTAAGCCGACAGATTTACACCTTCACTTCCAGACTCGCTGGAGCCAAAAGGCTCTTAGCTTTTGGTTGTTGATGAGTTTAAGTAAACACTCAATTTGAAGTAACGTTTCAGCCAGTGTTCGCTACACGCCCCACAAGTCCAGTTTGCACCAGCTTGGGTAGCCACTCAGCTGTGACTATGCCCTCCAGGAGGCTGAATGTGAGTGCAGATGCGGGTTCTTCCACCATACGTGAGCTGCCGTTCACCCATGTTCAGGAACGCAATCTTACTCGTGAGCGGTCAAAGTGGGACCCTCTTACAGTCCCACCCCATGCAACACATATCAGAGGAATCCGCACCTGTCCTAGCCCGATCCTCTTGCAAGGTATATATGTGAAGTTATGGCACTCCTGGTTCGCCCTCCGACCTTCTAGTAGATTGGTGCCCAGAGACCCAACCTGATGTTACGCAGGGGTGAATAAAGCTGGCTTTTCAACCTGCTTTGACGCTTCATCGAGCTTAGGTAATGCCTTTGTTGTATGGAAGTTCTGAATTGCCTTAGCAGATCTTTTCAAGACAGGTGGTGAGAGATGGGGTCAATGTCCACGAATACTGCTGCAAGTGGGCTGCACTCTTTCTTACTTTGCCAAATGAGGCCTTGCAGTGCCTTGATGTTCTCAGAACATCCTGGGGCTTTAATAAAGCCCCTTTGGCTATGGTAAACCAGGCACCCTTCTCATTCCACTTTTAGCATTGAGCGTCTATCATTCTGTCATGTTACAGTGTGCTTTAACAAGTGTGATGGAGTGCACTCCGCTACACCTACCACACTCTCTTTACAGTCTTTCACTCAAAATGAGATCAGAAAATTATTAATATTTTGTACAGTTACATGAAAATAAACTAATCTAAAATTGTTATTTAATTCTGTTTGTCAGTTTGCATAAAATCTTGAATTTATTTGAATGATGCTGAGGGGGAGATGCTGATTTTAGTTACAAAACATGTTTTAGGTGCATAACAGTAAAATCTCCAACTCAAGGCCTCGAAAATGAAGAGAAATTGTCCCAATTTCACCAAATATTTTATACTTGTAGAAGTATAAGAGATAAGTATTAGAGATGAAAGATTGCTCATTGGAAATACATCTTAGGCTTTATTTGATTATTCCATTATTCGTAGCTCAGGTATTCAGGTGCGAATGTGGCCTGCTTTGAAGACTCAGACTATTTTGTCCATCTTCATCATCTTGTTGCTTTTGAAAAAAATACACTTTCTAAAATTACTAGGCTCATTATAGCATATATACATTTCTAAAGTATTGCCATGAATGAATGTAGACTGACCAATTGATCCATTCAGTGACTATCAATAGGCTGCTTAAGCTGGGAATGCAACCCACTAACTGAAGTCTCAGCTTTAGAGAATCTTCCTGCAGACTTTCTACAGACACATCTACAAAAATATCATAGCGAAAGGTAGTTACTCTGTCATTTTTTGATACATACTTAAAATAGTACAAAGACAACATATCAAATTTTGAAATTGAGAAATTGTTATTTTGTCATTAACATAATTTGGTATAAAAAGCATCCCAGAGAGACTGAGTCTTTCAAAAGTAAAGATGAGGAGGGGTTCACCACTCTGTGAAAGACTGAGTGAGCAAATACAACAATTCAAGAAGAATGTTTCTCAGTTTAAAATAGCAAAAACGTTTGCTTTTCATTATCTATGATCTTTGGGCCTTCTGGCAGCACTGCATTAAAAACAGACATTATTCTGTAGTGGAAATCACTACATGGGCACAGAAATACTTCTGAAAAACACTGTCTGTGAACACAGTTCATCACTGCATCCACAAATGCAAGTTAAAACTCTAAAATGCAAAGAAGAACCCAAATATAAACAGGACCCCTAAGTGCTGCCACCTTCTCTGGTCCTGAGCTCATTTAAAATTGACTGATGGGTAGTGGAAAAGTGCCCTGTAGTTCGACAAATCAAAATTTATTTATTTTTTAAATCATGGACACTGTGTCCCCCAGACTAAAGACCACTCAGCTTGTTATCAGTGCACAGTTCAAAAGCCAGTATTCATGGTGGTGTACGGGTGCATTAGTGTGCATGGCATGGTTGACGTGCACATCTGTGAAGGCACCATTGATGCTGAGCGATATATACATGTTGTGGCAACATATGCTGCCATCCAGACATCTTTTTCAGGGAAGGCCTTGATTATTTCTCCATATTGCTCCATATTAAAAGAGTCTGGGTGCTAAACTGACCTGCCTGCAGTCCACACCTGTCACCACTGATAACATTTGGCATATTATGAAATGAAAAAATTGGACAAAGGAGCCCCTGAACTGATGAGCAGCTGAAATCCTATAACAAACAAGAACGGGAAAACAATTCACTTTCAAAACTACAGCAATTGGTCTCCTCAGTTCCCAAACACTTACAGAGTGTTGTTAAAAGAAGAGGTTATGAAACACAGTGGAAAACATGCCCCTGTCCCAAATTTTTTGGAACATACTGTTGGCGTCAAATTCAAAATGGACATATTTTTCAAAAAACAATATCCTTTCTCAGTTTTAACATATGTTTTCTTTTTACTATTCTCCTTTAAAAATATGGTCCAGCATCCCAACTTTTTTGGAAATGGGGTTGTATAATATAATTTGATTTCTTCTACTGAATTACTTTCTATTATTTTCCTTTAAAATATATTGTTAAGAATGGTATATTACATTAAATATTATTTCAATAGATTCATATCTAAGTAAAATTATCTTGAGTTATTATTTTTCTTGCTGGCCATTCAGAATGGGTGGGAATGGGGCAATCAAGTGGCCAGGCAGCTATTAACGCAGGGGGGGCGGGGCAATGGAGGGGTGGTTCATTAATTCACAGGCACATTTAAGTGGCCACACTGAGAAATCTCCTACTACTGCCACTTGCTTTGTCAAGACCAGTTACTTGTGATTTGCTGTTCATCGCTTTTTGCGTGGTTGATCTCTTTTTTTTTCTTGAGATGGCTTCAGATGCATAAGTACATTTTGCATATCCATCTAAAACTGTAGTATCTGTTGTAGTAGAAATGTTCTCTTTAAAACCATGTTACTCTTATTTTAAATCGGTTGTTTTTAGGATTTTTTTTGGAGGATACACAACTTTAGCAAATGCCATTTTATTCGGGTAAACTAAAGAGTAAAGGTTTTACTTATTTCCTGATGCTTTAATTCATAATGTGTCATTTTTTTTTTGGTTTTGTTCTGCCTTTTTCTTCTAGCCAAGCTTGCAACAGGATCTACCTCCTGTGTCCAGTTTGCAAGAAGACTCAGTGGAGTCTTCCTGTTCACCTGAGGAGGTCCTGTATGAAGGACTCCCCAGGTGTGGATATTGAGAGGGCTGTTGATGCTGCCAAGAAGGAGGCGAATGAGTTGCTTCGCCGAGGCTGTGTCTGGGAGTACGGCCTCATCAGGAAGATCCTGGACAACCCCGACCCTGTTGGCAGGTATGATGCTGACTGTTTTTCTCTTTTTGCATTTAGTTTGTTTAACTTAACCAATGACATTTTTTCTTTCATTCTGAGAAAGCTAAATGTCCATTTGTTTTTATTTCTAATAGGATGATTAAGAAGCTGCAGGACAGGGAGAATGTTACGATCTCGTCATACCCCCCACCGAAGACCCTGCTGTTCCTGCCATTCAACCTGCAGATCGTTTTTCGTGGACAGCGCCGGTTCAAGCGGAGAGTGAGGCTGGCTCCAAAAGTTCTGGGGAACTCTACCAGTGGTGAGTTTTTAAATTAATTACATTTCTAGATTTTTTCATTCCTTTTGAAATTGTTCTGAGCCACTGTGTTCCTAATGTAGAAAACATTCAATACATTTTTTTGTGTTTCTGCCACATGACTATGAAGCAAACAAGTTCATTGAAGGAAAGAATAATCGATCTAAGGCTACTGCGACAAGCACTTCGACCATCCTCTCCGGATGAGTTTTGCCAAGTATCTCTAAGTTGACTTGGCCAACGAGAATTTTAAGCAGGAGGTAAGAAAACAAATATCATTACATGACATAAGTTCTAAGAGCATAGTATAATTAATTTAAGCCACAACATGATAATGTTCTGCCTTTTTCCAGATGGAGAACATTGTTAGGTTCATGTATTATATTGAGCCTAAGAAGCCCAGCCTTCTGTTTGTCCATCAGCACAAGCCGACTCGAGAATATTTCAACAAGCTCTCAGAGGATGGACGCTGAGCAGGGAGCTGGTGCAGTTGGATCACCAGATCAGAGCTCTCCTAAAGTGGCAGACCGAGCTCCACGAGCGGAAAACCCGTTTGGAAGCAGGCTGGGACGCATCCTACACGGCTCTTTCAAGACCAAGCCCGGTGGCGACTTCTACTCTGCTGGATGGAGCGCGACTACCACGTTTAACACCAGGATTGCCCGTCTTCACATCCATGGCAGAGCAGGGCTGGGAACGCCAGCGTGGCCGGGGAAAGAGAAGGTTTTTACCAATCCCTTCCCTGCTGAGTTTCACCTCCAGTAACCAGTTCGAAGCCCTCAGCTCGTCGCCTGCTTCAATGCCTCGGAGAGAGAGTCAGGAGATTGTTATGATACTGGGAGATTCAACAGTAAGACATCTTAAAGTGGCTGGAAGTAATTCGGCTGTCTGTTGTTTTCCAGGTGCCCGGGTCTTGGATATTTCCAAGTGGTTTCCCGCGGCTTTGAGCAAACACGGGGACGTCAGCACCGTAGTAATTCACGCAGAAGTAAATGACATCTCATCCCGTCAGAGCGAAATCCTCAAGGAGCATTTCACTTACTTCTAGACACCGTTAAGAAGAGAACCAAGGCTAGGATTGTCTTCTCGGGACGCTGCCCACCTACCGGAGAGGAAGCGAGGTGTTCAGCAGGCTCTATGCTCTGCACTGCTGGCTCCAAGGGTGGTGTAAGAACAACGGCGTAATAAAAAAATCAAAGAAAAATGTGCACGGTCAAAACCCTGATAATTTGCGTGGACCTTAAAAAGACCAGTCCCCCCCAAACACATAGTGCAACTAAAAGAAAATAAAACTTGCTCTACTCAATGTAAGGTCACTAAATAACAAAACCCTGCTGATTCAACATCTTATTAACAAGTATAAGCTAGATTTTATGTTTCTGTCAGAAACATGGCTTAGTGATAATGGCATAACAACTCTACTTGAAACTGCTCCTGAAAAGTACAGATTTATGCATACAGTAAGACAGGGCAGATGAGAAGGAGGAGGGGCCTGCATTTATAATAGTGACTTTATCTGCAAAAGTACCTCTTTTGGTGAATTCATGTCTTCTGAGTATGTTGCAATCAACCTTTTTAAATGATAAGCCTGTGTTAATAATTGTAATATACAGACCTCCCAAGCAAAATAGTAAATTTATGTCAGAAATTGCGGAATTATTATCAGTAGCGTCCACAAACTATGATAAGATTCTTCTGTTTGGGGACTTTAACTTACATATTGATAGTCCTGCAGATAGTAATTCATTAGAATTCATTAGACTTTTAGAGACATTTGATTTGAAGCAGCACGTGGGCAGCTCTACCCACAAGCTAGTTCACATCTTAGACCTGGTCATTACTAAAGGTTTAAACACAAAGGTGTCTCAAATCCCGGATGTTTTCATATCAGATCACTTCTGTATTTTCTTTCAAATCAATTGAGAAGTAAAGAACGAAGTACCTGAAAGTTACTTTGAAAAGCGTTACATTGACTCAGAAACAGTCAAGAAGTTTAAAACTGTCTATAATAGTTCAGCAAATACAGATACAACTAATTAACCCTAACTTTTCTGCTAGTGTGTTAAATGATGATTTATCTTCTAAAATTTGTGAAGAATTCGCAATTCATTTCCAAAATAAAATAGACCTGATACGACAGGGTGTAGCTCAGCAGAAACAAACAAGCTCCTATAATGTTCGTTGGTACAGAAACTCAGAGAAAATTGTTTTTTAAGAAACTTGATTCTTTAGCTTCTTATACCAAATCTGAAGTACGAAACCTGGGTGTGATCTTAGACTCTGAGCTCTGTTTAATCTGCATGTAAACAGTCACTAAAGTAGCTTTTTATCATTTAAAAATTATTGCTAAAGTTCGGCCTTTTCTATCTCACAGCGACGCAGAGAAACTTGTTCATGCATTTGTTACAAGCAGACTTGACTTCTGTAATGCTCTTATTACTGGACTTCGTAAGAAAACAACACATCCCTTACAACACATAAAAAAAGCAGCAGCGCGCATCCTAACAAAAACAAAAAAGAGAGATCACATCACTCCCATTTTGAAAGAACTGCACTGGCTGCCTGTTTCATTCAGGATAGATTTCAAGGTTCTGCTGCTAGTTTTTTAAAGCTCAAAACAACCTAGCACCTGCTTACATCACAGAGTGTCTGTCTGTTTATGTTCCAGCACATAAAAGATCTTCAGATAGTGGCCTTATACAGATACCCTCTGTACACTCTCAGAAATAAAGGTACAAGAGGGTACAAATTCTGTACTTGAAACCGTACCCCATCGGTAAATGTACTTCTAAAAGTACAAGTTGGACCGTGCATGGTGCTGTTTTGTACCTGTGTAGGTACAAAGTTTTGAAAAGTATGTAAATGTACTTATACACTGTTTTTTTAGTACTTCCATTAAAAATTTATAGGCAATTCAGTCACAAGTTAAATAAATTAACAACAGATGCTTAAAAAATTATGTAATGTTTAATTGTTTAGATTCAGTTTAACAGCCACATATTTCATATTTTCTACCTTTTTTGAGTACATATAGACCAAGGGATACACTACACAACACACAACACAACATACAAACAACATTAAGGCCAGGGGTCTACAAATGTGTATGTGCGGGTGTGTGTGTGTGTGGGATATGAATATTGTAGCATCATCATCTTCTTAGTTTTGAGGTTTTTAAATAGTGTGGCCATATATTCAAGTATATTCTTGAAAACAAACAAAAAAAAAAAGTTTGGTCCCACTAAATTTTAATTTATTTATATGGCATTTAGCAAGTGAGAAAATAAAATTTATTATAAAACACTTACTTTCATTCCCTTTCTCGTAATTAAATACATCAAAGAAAACATATTTAAAGCAAAAGGACAAATCCCCAAAAAAAAAAAAAGTTTGAACAAATATCAATAGATCAGACCAAAACTTGCTTGCAAATACATGCTGCCAAAAAGATGAATGATAAAAAACATTTTCGGTTGCGTTTTACAGAAAGAGCAGTCAGTTGCAATGTCAGGCTTTTATCTCTTAAGAAAAGCTTTTGCCAGATAGAATCTGTGGTTTCATTTGAGCATAACTTCTCTCGCTTTGTTAGAAAGTTGGTAGCTAACCTACCTAAGCGGCCAGCAGCCCACCCTTTTTTTCTGGGGCAGTTATTGATGTCACTCAACCAATCAGCGTTCAATACCAATCTAAACAGTCATCTTCAGGCGCCATTTCGCGGAGATTTCTCTCACAACGCGTTTGCCTCTGCTCAACGATGGTTGTCCTCCTGTTGACCACCGAAGAACTTCTGCAAAAACTAGTAGAATGGGGCATTAAAATAACACAAGAGGAAGACAACAAATTCAGAGGTGAGTTTCTGAGCGTTATCCTGCTTGTGAAATGTCAACCATAATCTCAAAGTTCGTGAATACTGCTTCTGGATGAGGTAGCTAACTTGGCTGGCTAAGTAATATTGTTAATTATGTTGAGAAAGTTAGTTAGCTAGCGTTGCCATTTGAACCTCTGAAGTGAGGTAACATTTGCTCATCGGGCACCTAAAAATGTTTGCCTCTTCACAAAGCGCAGAGTTGGACTTTGTTAGACTAAAGTATGTAAATACATTGATAAAATGTTATACTTTATGGCACCAGTCGGTCTGTTTTAGGGCTTAGCCTCCCATTAAAACCGCGCACTGTGGAGGGCACGCGGGGGAAAATCTTTCCGCCTTCCGAGAGAGGGAGAGGCTGTCGCCTCGCGGTTTTTTATTAGCTTTGGGTGGAGTAATAATCACACAAGTAGTTTGTTAGGTAGTCTCAGAAAGCGGAGCCCACCGCTGGTTTTCTAACGTTATTGGTTTGCAAATTTGCGGGGTTAAGTTTCACGCGAAGCAAAACTGAATGCTACTGGTGTCAAATTCCTCGTTCGCGTCCCCGCGACCTCTCCCGTTGGCCCGGGACTACACTAATGTTACACAATTTTGTGCCCGATTTGCAGAGAGCTAACGTTAACTAGGTTAGCTAACTAACTGTTAGAAGAGCGGAGAAACAGGCGAAGGAGACGTGCACGAACACCGCAAATAAGAGCTGTTATCATATTTAGCTATGATCTATGGATCCAGAGCGCTCTCTCTACAATTTCAGCTCAGCGGCCAGTTTGTAGTGAAACATTTCTCCAGCTCTCACTGTAATGTTAGTGTTTCTCAGCCCCATTTTAATCCCCAGTTTGCACTTTCGCTGCGCATAAAAGCACGAACGGGTTCAGTACGTTTAGCTTTGTGTTATGTGATCTGAGGAGTTCTGGGAGTTTTTATCCGTAGCCCAAACTGGTTATGTGTTGTACTCTCGCTTTGCATTGTCGTCTAGTGTGAGCGCCCTCACGAAAAAAAGACAATTCTGTGACAAACTGGGGTTAAGTTTGTGATGCGCTCCATTTTAGAAATTTGTTCTAGAAGTCATGTAGCGTACGCCCAGACGTGAACAGGTGTTTTCACTGGGTAAATTTTAGCTGTGTTCTGTGTAACTGCGACTAAATAATCTATCCAGGGCCTGTTAATACTATTTAACCATGCCATTGCTGCCATCCTACACCATGATTTTTCCTGGTAGTATTGCTGAAAGACTTTAGTTGTCTCCTTACTTTTTTGTGATGATTTAGTCATGCATATAGTGTGAACATGTATCACATTATTTTGAAATTTCAGAATATGAGGTTGATGGAGAAATTGTTCACTGTGGTTTAACGGACCACATGGTGTCACAGCTATTTCCGGGATCTTTCAAAAAGCAAGCTAAATTCATCAGTCTTATCCGCCAGATGAAGGAGTTGGATACTGTGCAAAAAGAAAACTTCACACTTGACAGCCAGGCATCGCCCATTCTTCATGAAAGGCTAGTGTTAATATTGTTTTATCTTGTAGTTCTATTTACTGTTGCTGATAATTTAAATGTATTTTTAATGTTTATTTTGCAGTCATGTGCCTAGTACATCAACTGAACAGTTCCCTGGTGTCTAAGATACCAAAATTCCCTAAGGACTTACAGAAGAGGTTGGAAAACAAAGCCATGCCATAAGAACAGCACCGACCGGCGTAAAATTGTACAAGTTCTACAAGAGAATATGGCACAATGCACATTGTAAGTACAGATTTATTGAATTATGTATTCAGGAAACCAATGACTTTATTTGCACCCTCACTGTGTACTGGCATTTTGTAATAGTCACGGTTTGATGGATACCTATGTTAATGTGGCCAAAGCTCTCATCCTGAAGTACCCCTTTTTGAGAGAAGTGGAGGGCAATGGATATGTAAGTGTATAATGCCCAGTTTTATTCCTTTTATTTTTTTTTTCCATTCAAAACACATCAGTTGTCAGATGTCATACTGATTAGAAAATCAGCTTCAGAATTTGCTAGGGCTGGACTCGAATATTAGACTAGTTGAATATTCGTTCTTTGGGTAGATATCCAGTTTTTAATTTTGGGATATATATTTATATTTTTTTATTTAATTTTATTTCTTGGCTAAATTAAGTTACGGCCCATAACACAGCTTTATTTTCATTTGCTGAAAACAGTGCCAAACACGGCAAGAAGGAACAAAGCCTCTCTGGCGCTAACAGCTAAGAACGTAAACATTTCTTCTCGTTAACCATAAAAATCCCAGGCTTATTATTGAGTAACTACAGAGACTTCAGTGCTGAGCTATTCTTGGGTTATAGAAGCGTGTAATAAAACTTTGGGCCTGCTGATGGGCCCTGGCCATATAAGTTGTAAAAAATGAACTATATAAGAGGAGATGAGATGCGTATGAAACCACAAATGTGCTTTCCACGTGGGTGTCAGATGCAGATCTTCTGAACGACTTTGTCTACCCCCAACCTCCCACCGCAGGCCAAAGCATGGAATGTTAGCTGCTGATTACTGCCGAAGCTCCGGAGCCCAAAAAATTGGATAGAATTTACAAACAGGAACAAGAATGTCTTAAGGATTTTTTCTTTCACTTCTCCAGCATACCTGGCATATGTCTTTAAAAAGAAAATTTTAAACTGAGCGTGCTCCACTTGTCAGTGATGAGGAAGTAAAGACATTTAAAGAACGGTTTGGCCATGGTATCAAGAAGACCAAACAACCAGAAGCAAGTTGTCAAAGAATTGATAGGTCTTTGAGTTTTCTCATTTTAGTGTTTCTGAAGAACATACTCAGGCAAACATTATGTACAGTAAATCTCACTTGTTACAAAGGACTGCCTGTTGTAACTGCAGGAAAGTGTCTTTTACCCATGCGTCATCTTGACAAAGTTGTGTAAACTGATCACTCAAGACTGATTGGATATTTACAAATTAGAGATTGGTGGCGTTTTGATATGTTTGTTTTTGAATGTTCTTGACAGTTTTCCTTTTGGTAGAACCAGCAGATAGAAGCTGTTGAAGATTCCATCTCAGTTGATGCCCATGTAAAGATCCTACAAGAGCAGTACCAGAGGACACAATGGGACACTGCCATAGTCAATGAGAAGATGACTCACATTTCCCTGGAGAAGACGAGATTTCACAAGGCATGATGGCTGCACAAGCTCTTGAAAAATATCCCTTCCTTTGGACATCAATAGGTGTAAGTTAGAAATAAAATTAGAATTTGAGCAGTTTACTGTATCTGTTCTTTTATTTTTTAAAAAAAATCTACTTATGTATTTAGTTGTTTGTATATTTAGTTTGACATTTAGTTTCATGTTGTGTGTGGGGTTTTTTTTTTTTCTTTGTGTAACCTGCATGTGTGTGTTCTCTTTACATTTAAGGAATGGACTTTAGAGCTGCACTGGTACTCCTACCTACAGTCTTCAGGGAGAAGCTAGACAACTATAACATTGGGAAAGGTATTTATTTTATATTTATTTTTACTAGGAATGCATTGATGGATACCAGTGTAGGTTATTGAGCCAATACCATGCTAATTTACTTGTACTCATGAAAATTCACTGATATCAGCTAATACTGCGTTACGTAACTTGAGCGTATGCTGCTGCGCTAATGACCAAATGACTCAAGCAGGTGGTGAGGGAAGCTCTCCTCACACAGAGAAGTGTTAATGACTCCATGGCAGTCAGACACAAAGCTGTTGGATGTTTTAAACATTCTACTTCAGTATATTCCCTCCAGACCTACACTGTATAATTTTAGGCCGTTTTAAACACAGCTGTTTTCCCAACATAGGTGGATACAGCGTAAACCAGCTTAATGGAGGCGGAAAAAGACGACATTTACTACCAACTTTCCAACTTCCTCCTGATTTAATAAGTTAAAATAAGTTTCTGTAAAACTCACAAAGTAAGTAACATCATGCTGATTATCCTGTCGTCTTTTGAAAACTGCTTCAGCTGTTTTAATGGATGTTATTGCCAACATGCATTCATGTGCGTCTTTCTGGTGCAGATTTGCTGTGACTTGTGTGCTAATAGCGCTCCCTGCTGGAAAAGCCTGATATTGTAAGCTAACTTTAGTATTTAAGTATTAATTTCAGTTTTCCTAATTCAGGTAACCATTGGGACACTTCAGGAAAGTACTGCAAATTTCTCCAGTCTCGGCATGCTCTATCTTCTTTATCCTCTAAATGGGTGTTATTGAGCATCTGTTACTGACACAGCCTGTACTGCAGTGGGTTTCACCTGTAGCCAGATAACTATCTACATTAGCATTAGCCTCACCCGGCAGCGTACAGCTTAAAGCACCACTAAGCAAGTCTATTTTTAGCGTTCTGTCTCTTGAACACTAGTCATTCAAATTTGTGTTCCCAAGTTTTTATCAGCTATACTTCTGATAGCAGAGCACATGGTCAAATCGAACCTGCACTGTGGTGTTTGGATCTCTTAAGCTAAGCTAAGTTAGGTTAACTAGGAGAGAGGAGCCGGCTAGCATTAGCTTAGCTAGCTAGGAGGCTCCAGCTCCAGACACCAGAGAACAGGTTTAATTTGTCTGTCTCTCGGCCACTCGACTTTGCTTCCTCAGATTTGTCATTTATCATCTAAATTTGTGTTAGTAAAGCTTTTGTTTGCCAGAATTTAACCTGTTCTTTAGTGAGCAGAGCTGGCTGCATGCTAGCAAAGCTAACATTTACAGGTTACTCTCTCTTGGTTTATCAGCACTGTTTAATCTACCAGACAGCTTCTTAATGAAATCTTTCTTTCTTTCATTTTCTCTCTCTCTCTCTCTCTCTCTCTCTCTCTCTCTCTCTCTCTCTCTCTCTCTCTCAGGTAAACAGAAAAAACTGACTAAAGTCATAGCTTAGGCTTATACTGTGCAGACTTCAGCTACATGTGAATAGCATAATTTTACACTGATGTGTCAGATTGTAGCTAAAATTGTCCGTGCGAACAGATGGGACAGTCTCTGTCCCATGACTCCCCAGACGCTGCCAGTGACGATCATTAAGCTCCTGTGAGCGGCCACTGCATGAGTATTAATGCCTTCTATGATGTATTCCTGTTACACACGACACTCTGGATCGAGGAATGTTAAATGCCCGCACAGCTTTGGAAACAGAATTTCATCTGTCTGGCACTCACTATCGTGCCAGAAATCTGATAATTCATCGCCTTGCCATGAGCATGCTTGCCAGTGTTCAGCCTCACTTACAATAACAACTTGCAACTTACACAGGTGTGGGCATTCCCAAGCCGTCCCCAAGTAAACGCCACTTCACGCCACATCAATTTACATATTGCTGTCCCATGACTTGGCACGGCAGTGTATTCAGCCTCTTATCAGGTTCATATGTTTTCTATTTTTAGGATTTTTTTTTTTATTTTTAATTGCCTGTTCTGAATGGCTTTAGAATTAAATGTAATTGAAATAATTACTTAATGTAAATCAATAACTAAAGTTTTTAAAAGTATCAATTTGTAATAGTGTCAGCTACAATAGTTAGAATTATTGGTTATCATATACATACATTTCTGGGCAGATATGTTCATCACTACTTGAGAACCAAAAATTTACTGCACTAGGAACATTTTTTTTACATGAACAGCACTGTTTATGTATACTAATACTTGTAACTATTGAGCTGTTTAAGGTGAACTCAAAGACCTATGATCTGTAGATTGCTAAACTAAAAACCTTTACTCTTTGTTTAGGAGGAACCATCCACTCCGTACCGCACTGTTCAACAACTCGATTCCTGTGGCTGGAAAAAGGTCCTCGCTAGCTGGTGTCAATACTGTAATGTCATTTGTAGCGGGGTAGCTGAGCGCTCGCCACTAGCTAAAATAATCTGTTTTCTTTCTTAAATTATGACTATACAAAATAGCCATGCTTTTCCAGCTGGTAAAAACAGCTCACCCAACAATTTCTCCCACTCTCCCATGACAGATCTGTGAAATGTTCCACTGTTTGGGGAGTGTTTGTCATGATCCGACCATAAATGATAGTTTAAAACAGTAGTTAACCACCCAGGAGCAAAAATCAGTCTTCAAACTTGAAAGAAATAATGATTTGACATTTATCACGGTATGTATCGATATCGAACGATATGAATTTTGTTTATCGTGATAACATTTTTGGCCATATCGCCGAGCTCTAGCCTCATCCATATTGTTGTCCTACCTGCTCATGCAGATTTTTCACTTTGTTGAAGTTGGTACAGCATATTGGGTTAATTCACTCTCATGAATCAGATTTTTCTGTAAGCTGTGGCCTTGACAACTGTCAAAGAACTTTTACCAAGTATGAATCTTTCAGGAGGCATGTCTACCGAAAACATAACACAGATTTTGCCATGTATTCAAAATGATGCTGAAGATGCTCAGTGTGTCTTCAGATGAGGTGTCTTTACATGATGTTACTGATGTACGCACATCACCCAACAAAAATGCACTAGTAACAAGTTTCAGAGAAAATCTTATTAATTTCACACTAAAATGCAGAGAAAAGAACATTATACCACAAACTGTTCAGCAGGACATTTTCGATGATGTTAAGAATTTGTTCCAAGATTTCAAAGAGCGCTATGATTGTATTATTTCTTACCATCTTCAGTAAAATGGTTTCACTGTTGAAGATTGTCCTGAACTGATGCCTCCAAAGTAATACGCTCAGAATATTTGTTAGAGTATTGCAAATCTAACTTGGGAATGACTGAGCCTGTGCAGTATAAAGTAAAAGATACATCTAGTCAGGAAATTGGAAGTTATGCCTATGTCCCAGTACCTGATGTTCTCAAAACATACTGTAGTCATGAGGATATATGGGATCATATGCAAGCACTAAGTATGCAAAAAAGAGACAAATGTGTTGAAGGATTATCAAGATGGTTTGTTCTTTGAAGAGCATCCATTTTTCTCTGTTCATCCAGATGCTTTACATCTGCATTTTTATGAAGATGAGTTTGAAGTGGTTAATCCACTCGGTTCCAAAAGAACAAAACATAAGCTCTGTGCCATCTACACTGTAGGCAATATTGGTTGCAAGTACAGATCCAAGGTAAAGCATATTCATCTGGCTCTGTTGATCAGAAATGCACTGTTTAAACAAGCAAATATGGACACTATTTTGAAACCTCTGATTTAAAAGTACTCGCAACTGAATGTTTTGTTGTAACATTTGGTGACCCCAATTACAAAGTACGTGCTGCTTTAGCTACCATTTCTGGAGATAATGTCTGCCCATATGATTGGTGGATTCAGCATGTCATTTAATTCTGGAAGAATCTGCTGCTATTGCATGGCAACCCATTCAAATAAGAATGAACACGTCCGTGAAGACCAGTTTATGTTGAGAACTGCTGATGTTCATAGATATCACCTGGACTGTATTAGAGAGAATTCTGCAAACAGTGCAATATATGGTGTACAGCGTAGTTGTCCATTTAATGCTCTTCACTCCCAGCTGACATCATGCATGACTTACTAGAAGGAGTTATACCATTAGTAATGCGACTTGTTCTACGTTAAGCTCATCGCGAGAAATGTATAACGATACAAGTCAATGAAGAATTGAGACACATTTTAGTAGGTAAAAATGACAGAAAAAATAAACCTGTTCAGATCTCTGAAAAAATATTGCAAAATTCAAGTATTATTGGGTCAGCTGCTCAGAAATGGTGTCTCTTCAGACTCTTGCCTTTATTGGTAGGTCACCGTATACCAGCCGGTTATAGGTATTGGGGTGTCTTTCTTTTATACCGAGAAATCGTAGATATTGTTCATGGCCTGCATTAAACAGTGTCTTCCTGTGCTTGACCCTTGTCAAAGACTTCCTTTCAGCATTAAGTTGTGTATTTGGTGCAGATTTTAGGCTTCTCTTGTCATATGGACCTTTACGTTCATTTTGGTGCATGCGTTTCGAAAGCAAGCATCAATACTTCAAAAACGTGGCCAGTTCGTGTAGAAACTTTAATGTTTCTATGACTCTAAGTAAACGTCACTAGTTTAAACAGTGCTGGGAATTTTCTTCAAAAAACATTTTGGGAGAATATGAGAATGTCATAGAAGGTGTAAGTGTGAACACACGCTTTGCATCTTTACCCCCAGCGCTTCAGCATGCTTTGAGTCCACAAGAAATTGAAAGATACAGATTTTGCTGAGAAGACACTTCAGCGTGTAACTGAAGTAAAACTTGACAATGTTAAGTATGCTGTAAGGGATGTATTTGTAATTCATGTAGTACATATGGAAAAAATTCCTGTTTTTTCAAGTAAAAGACATTCTAAATGTGGACACGCTGTGGCTCTTGTGTGGGAAGTTATTACTTCCATTATCATTTAATGAACACTTCCATGCATATTCTCTTGTCTATGACCATGATTTGGATTTGTGTAATCCCAGGGGAGGAGTGTGACTCGCAGACCCTTGACACATATATGGTTGATGACCGTTTGTTTGTGGTCTGTAGATACTCATGTATGTAATTTTTTGATGACACTTAAGTGAAGGGCAGTGTTCATAAGGGCTTAGAAAGGCTTGAATATGAAAATCAGAATTGACAAGCAGCCCTTGTGAGCAACAATTGTTGGAATAAGGGTTTACAACAGATTATTCTAGCAATTGTCAGTGCTCATGAGGGTTGCTTTTGTCAGTCTTTCACCTTAGTGGAATGACAACTGCAGCATTATAAATGTTTATATAGGTTTGTCAGTGGTTGTGAAACATTGGTGTTGTGTACATCTATGAACACTTCCCTTCAGTAAAGTGGTACTGTTGATATTCATCCTAGATGCATTTTGTTCAGTTTAATTAATTCAATGAATTCAAATGAATGATGCATTGTTATCCATTGAGTTATCTTTTTAGCCTGTTCTTTATATGCCAGATAGTTAGCATTACTTTGTACTTCAGCTGCAATATGAACGTAAATGTCATTGACAAGTGTCATCTGTTACATTTGTTGTTTACAGTATACAGTGCTTATTTACATGCATTAACATTTTCATGTTTTAATTCATATTTTATATACCAGTGGCTTCAAGTCTAATAAACTGGGAAAAAATCTTTCTATTTCATTTTTTTAAAAGGTACAGATTTGTCATTTGAAAGAACCAGTAAAAGGAACATAATTGTCACATTTAAGGTACATTTGGTCTTGTCACTGTGGCAGTATACTATGGGAACTTATTTGTACCATTAAAAAGGTACAATATTTGTACCCCTGACCATTGTATGGGAAAGGTACTACTTTGTTTCCTAGGGTACAAAATTCTTCCCTTAAGGTACAAACTGTAAGGGTACACATTTGTCCTTTTATAAATAAAGGTGCACTTCTGTACCCTTAAAAGGTACTGCCACAGTGACAAGAGATTGTACCTTTCTAGGTATGGAATGCTACCTTTTTCTGAGAGTGTAAAATACAGAAAACATGGAGAGGCCTCGTTCGTTTATTATGCTTTTAAACTGTGGAACTCAATTCCACCTTTCATTAGACAGTGAAGCTCAGTGCTCACTTTTAAGAAGCACCTAAAAACGTATCTCTTTAAATTAAATTTAAAGCATTTAATTAAAACAATGTCTCATGGTGTATCTTGTAATTTAATCTTCATTTTCTTCTGGTTCTAGTTAAATACTAATGATCTCTTCTATAACTGTTTTATCACCTGTCTGTAAAGCACTTTGAGCTGCCACTGGCATGAAAAGTGCTATAATAATAATTTATTATTATTATTATTACTGCCCCTTTCTGAACTGCACAAACTGACAGACTATGTTCAATTTCATTGTTGTGCTTTTCAGTGTGCTAACCGTGCTGCACTGTCATCAATCTTAGATTTCATTCTGAGGCAGCCTTTCGTTTATTGCAGCTACTTAAATGCTTTTACTGGCTGATTCTGCTGCACAGTAGCACACAGCATCTCACCTGTCCAACCTCCAAACCTTATGAGCTTCCATGGCTGCACTGCTGGGATGAGACAGCTGTACAGATGTGAAGCTGGGTGGTATGTTTACGGTGCACTGCTGCTTAGCCACTAGCTAACCTATCTAACTACACACGCTAACCTCACCCAACGCTGGTGCCTTCACTGGGTGCCACTCAAACTCAATCCAGTCAGTTAACCTTAGTTAGCTTTGCAGCTGAAAAATCCTTGTTTTTGGGAGCTGAAAACGTCACCCGGCAGGCGGCGCTGTCTTAGTAAAGAATGTAAGAGACTGTCTTATCAAGGTTTAACACTCGCTAAACAAACACGATTAAACTGCCTGTGTTAGCGACAAATGAAAACGGTCGCGTTTGGCTTTAAAAGGATGACCGGTGGGGAGCGCTCACGCTTCAAAACTGAACGTCCAAGAGTCTCGCACTCTAATTGGTCTGAAAGTCCTGCCAGTCTTTTGTTTGTCCTCCCATAGATCTTTTCTCCCGGTTCGCACCTCTCTGCTCTACTAAATAAACTGTGCTGTTTTGTTTTTGTTTGTTTGTTTGTTTTTAATCTAGACACAAAGCAGAAAACTGCAAACCCTTGAAATACATAAGACAAGTTGGGCATTTAATCAAAAATCTGTTATGTAATTTTGTGGTAATACATTTGTTTATTATTTTTTGTGTTTTCCACATTCCTGGAGATAATAATTTTGTAAGTGTATAAAAAGTTAGTTCTCTCTTTCTGTTGGGCCAAATTAAAATTCCTAATGGTCTAACTTTAGGCAGCCCTGATCTATTTAAGAAAATAAATAGAAATGTGGATGTTGAAGAGTGAATGAACTAAGTGCCTTTTTTGCATAAAGTTTTGGTTGTATGTAATACCTAAAGTACTTGGGTTAGCTGTTAAGTACATTTATTTCCTATTAGTTCAAAGTTGTTTCATCTTGGTTCCTAGCTTGTTGTCTCTGGTTACAATTGTACATTTTGAAAATAAATCAAAGACAACGTTGGGTTAATCATGGCATGTTTTCTGCAAATGAGCAGCAGGCTGTTTCTCGAGGACATACTTGTTATATTGTACATTAGGGAGTGCTGTGGTAATCCTGGTAATCGTCTGTTGTAATTTTCAGTTTGGCAGTACCACAGGAATACCACAGTCATACCACAGGACTTTTTGTAATGAACCACTCTCTGGTCTCAACTGAACTGTCTTAAGACACAACGTCTGTTTTAAGACAAAGTGATGTCTTAAGTCATGCCTCATCTTCAAGACACACAAAAAAAAATACCCAGCAAACAGCAGACGTCCCCGGGACCTATTTTTGTTAGCTGGGTAGTCTGTTACCTCTTTAGTTGGACTGGGTCATCTGTTGTGGGGTGTTTGGGTGCGGTGTGTGCCTGCCCTCCTGCCTGAAATTCCTCAGAAGGCCACTTTCAGTCTCAGTCCTGGGGTGCCTACCAAACACAACGTGCAGAATGCAGCTTTATGAAATAATCCAAAGCTGTATCATGAAAGAATTATATCATGTACCTGTACAGGACTCCTTCAGTGTAACGTTACATTAATAGCTAAATCTCACACACAATTTCCAAACTCAACAAGAAAGGAGGGTCTGGAACATGGCTTTTACATGCTTATAACATAAATATCACTCTGTGAATGCACAAGCCGTGGAAACTCACAATTTAGCTAGCAGGTGAGATGTCTAGCAAAGCAGTCCAACAGCAATAGAAAAACAGAGGAATACAACAAGACACGCAAAAACAGGTGGCTGATACTGTCAGCGCCCTAATTTTGTAATGTTCGTACACTCGTCTCTGTGCTGCTGTCTCCCGGTCTTCAGTGTTGGGCTGATGCCGCTCAAAGTACTGCGCGCTTTTTTTCTCCTGACGCGCTGCGCAGAGCGGTCTCAGTAAGGCTAGTGCTCACAGCGACACCGTGCGGCGGAAGATACATAAGCTCAACTGCAGCGCCAAAATGAACCGGCAACCTCGAAAATCTCCGCCTCAAACTAGGCGGACTGTCCAGAAGAAAAAAGAACAAATCTACCAGTGAAAAAGGTAAGTTACTTGGTGAACATTTGAAGTTACCATCACCTTCTAGCTAGCCAACTTACCGGTAACGTTAGCTAGCACGCTAGTAACCGGAGACTCATCCAGCTAGCACGCTAGTAACTGCCCAGCTGGCACGACTGACCTTCAGTGTGGTTGAAATAATGTCAGTTGGTTGTGAATTAAATGGTTATTAAATGGTTGTGAAATGGTTAACAAAATACCAATAAATCAACGTTGAAATTTCAACTTTAAATCAACATAATGTCTTAATCATCCTGGTTTATTTGATAATTTTTATTTTATTGCCATTTTTTTATATTTTAATCATAAGATCACTTCAAAAATCTAAATTTATATGTTAAAAATAGCGAACAACAGCAACAATAATAGTAACAGGCAAATTAAGTTTGAGAAAAACCCTTGCTTGCCGCCCATTGAAACAGCATGAACACTGCGATAACTGACAATCAGCGCCTCTACTGAAGCGGGCTGACTACACCCGTTTCGAGGCTGCCCTAGTGCGCCTGCGCTGGGGCGACGCGCGCGATTCACCAGCGTTCAGAGCGGCTTCTGGAAACTTGGCAGGGCTTCGACACGGCTCGGTGAGTAAGACTTGGTTTATTTGATGAACCAACAGTTTTAATCGGACATTTACTTAGATTTAATCCTAAAATCGGATAATGTTGAACTCTTTATACAGTAAATCGAAAGTTAGCGCCCCTTGCTCAGTTAGCTGGTTAGCCGGTGGTCTGCCATGGTGGGCTAGCTGGGCTAGTCACCTCTGACTGTTTCTCTCACAGTGTGAGACTTTATGAAGCAGTTAAAAGGTAATTTTTCCAATTACTGTTTTAAAATCGGAGCGACGGTGTTGAATTCATGCTCTAAATCTCGCCAACAAACTGAGAGCTGCTGTCTAAGTTAGCTCAAGGTTAGCTAGCGTTAGCAGGCTGGCTAACAGCTCTGCTGGAAGACGGGTTCGGTTCCGGAGAACAGCTCTGCTGGAAGACGGGTTCGGTTCCGGCTAACTTGCGCTAAACTGTGAGGATTTTCAAGAAAAATGACTCAGATTTGAGCGAGTGAAGTGGAGTGGACGGTGCTGAAGTGTTTGATCAGCAAAATCTAATCAGGGTTTGTGGTGTGTGGGGCTGTTAGTTTGCTAGCAGGTAACGGCTTCACAGCCCGGACCGGGTCATCTCACACGAGATGAAGCAGGAATCTTTTAGAGGGAGAGACGCCGAGTGACTGGAGATGGAGTTAAAACTGAAAGGGGAACTCCACTGATTTTCAAAAATTCTGCACAATTAAATGGTTGCGGTGTTGACAGTCATTCACAGGGGTTTGGCTTGAAATGCCCTGCTGTACTGAAACCTACAATTGAGGAAATGTTCAAAGTGGAACCAGACGTCTGAAGGATTCAGTGCCTCTGAAAGCTACTCTTAGAAAGCTATTATTTAAAATGGTTAGATATAGATACTGTATGATGCCTGAAACTTTGTTTTATGGTCGTTTTGCGATAAATAAAAAAAATAAATAACTCTTTTTCCAGACTTTTTCCACCATCACCATTACACAAAAAACATGTAGTTCACTGGTGGTTTCAGACAGTAAATAAAATATATATGTATATATGTATGTATGTATGTATATATATATATATATGTATGTATATATATATATATATATGTGTGTGTTGTTGTCATGGTGACCCCTGATTCCTATCACCACCACTGTAAAGAAACAGTACATTTATTTACAATGAACCATTTTATATGAAACCACTCTGAATGACTCTGCAGCCACATGTTTACATCGTTTACATGTTTACATTTGACTGAATTATTCAGGAGTTTTGAATTGGTAGAACTTTGTTATCCTAACTGGATAAGAGTTATCCTCACTGAGCTGAGCTGTAACTTGGTTACTTTCTGTGCAATGGTTTTACTTGCTTGAATTCGAGTATCTAAAGTGATGAACGTTAGTCAGTGTTCAGCTTTAGGAAATTCAGTATCTGTTGTATAAACTGAAGTTTGCGCATCCACTTTATGATAATATTAATGTGTGTATGGTAAGTGGAATAAAACCATTTAATGCTAGTACAAGAAATCACTGCGTCACTGACCAGAGGTTAGTCAGAGTGATGTTTCTGAAATCTCCTTGTTCTTGTTGGTCACCTGCACGTAATTCGTATACCAACAGCATTTTTCAGGCATGGAGGCAACCTTTATTTTCGTTTCTTTTTCTGCTGGGTTACTGGTTTGATTTCACTCATTTTTCTGACTCTGTAATCACTCAAAACAAGTATGTCTGTCTGTGTTTGACTATTTTATATCTTTACCATACGTCAACACAGGTACGTCTTTCCCTTTCTCATGATTGCCTGTAATAACGATTAGGAAAGAACAGTTTTGTGACAGTTTTTTAAGTCCTTTTTCATTGTCTTTTTTTCCTCTTTTACTTCTACGCTCCCCATTAACCCGCCATATTTCAAGCTATGGAAGCTCTTCTTACCAGGAGTGAGCAAAGTACAAAACTTCTGAACCTGAGTAAAAGTAGAAATTCTTAAAGTACAAGTGATTGAGTTAAAGTACAAAAGTACTTGTTTTTAAGTTGTGAATTGGAAATCATAGTGCATATAGTGAGTATATATGGTAAAATAACAATTGTGTTATGTGATGAATTAATAAGACCATGGTGGTTAATAAAGTAAAATGAACTAAGAAAGGGTAAAGTTCCATTTTGATTTCAGATTGACTTTAAATGTATTTCATCAAACTATCGTAAGTAAAAGTGCTGAATTATTGCAGTTCTGTTTTAATTAATAAATTCTGTTAAGGAAGCCTGTGTGGCTGCAGGCATTAGAGTTAACTGTTCATGTTTGTAGCCACACAGGTCTCTTTATTGGAAAGTACTTCTCAGAATTTCTTTAATAACTTACAGTTCCTTTACATCTGATACCAAGTAATTTAAAAGCAAGCACAAACAGTGATCTACTTTTGGTCAAGTAATATTTTACCAAGAGCATTTCTACTTTTACTCAAGTACAGAAATCATGTACTTTTTACACCTTGCTGCTGGCTTACAAGCAGAGGCTAGGAAACAAACCCCGTCTGCATAAACAGGTATTTCTCAGGTTTGGAAACAATGTCTTTGTTAAATTTGGGAGGCTTGTCTGCTTTTACAAATGGAGTTAGTCAACATAAACATGGCAGCATCTGTTTGTTATTAAATTTAGTATTTTAAACTCTTCCTACAGCCATCCGTCTGCTGCTTCTAGTTCCCGACTGTTAAGGACTTACAGCTTGTCCCAGATACTTTTATTTATAGTAATGTTGTAGTGTAACTCGTTGTAATGTTAGTATGTTTCTTTACGTATTACTGTTGTATGAATGCAATAGGACTTAAGTGTCATTAAGTGTTAAGTGTCATTGTGAAAACCAGCACATTGTTATTTATAGATACACTCCTCCTATGTTATTGCATCCACAGCCCCTTTTTTCTTGTTTCTTTACAGATTTATTTCTCATAATGCCTGCTGTCTGGTGAGGGTTTTACTCATCTTGCTTACTTTTTCTTTGTTTTAGATACAGCCATGAAGAAGCCACAGTAACAGTCACGCTGCAGGTGACAAAGAAATTGACGAGAGCTCCAGATCTGTTAAGAGCCAAGTACATTTAACATTACTGGGTAGGGGCCAGATGTTCATTCTCTGTCTGCCTCTCTCTCTTCCACACATGCTCTATATATACGTTCACTGACCACTTTATGTACACCGTACTTAAGCCTGTTTGCAAATTACATTACGTTACTGCGTTGCTGTGGCACATACTGGAGGGCAGGAGGTGATTTCCATAGAAGGCACTGTCACAGGTTCTCAAAACGCCTGTGGTTTATGGTTGCTAAATTAGTTCTAACTGAGAAACTACAAGGAGCTTTTATCAGGTACCAAAGCTCATTGGGGGGAAAATGCAAGAAATAACCAAAAACGTGGGTGTGCATGGGTCATAGATTTAAAAGGTAAAAGCAACACCACTTACGCTAAAATCAGGGTTAACAGTTAAACAAAAGACAGGTGAACAAATAAGTTGCTTATATCTGCAGCCTCAATAGCAGGGAAGTCTCAGTTCAGTTGGAAAAAAACACTCCTCTTGAAAACGTAAGGATCATGCCCAACATATGTTGTGATTTTCTCTCATAATATAGTCTAAACTAGCATAGTATGGGCTTGCCTCCATCTTGTTTTACGCTTTACACCTCCTGCCCTCCATCTGGAATTTGCACATCATTCAAACTATGTGACTTTAGAGATTGTATTAGAGACTGTAGTCCATCTCTTTCTCTGCATAATTTGTTTACCCTTTTTTCCCTGCTCTTCATTGGTCAAGACCCTATAGGAACCCCCAGAACGTGTATTATTCGGGTGGTGGATCATTTTCAGCACTGCAGTAACACTGACGTGATGGTGGTGTGATAGTGTGTGTTGTTCTGGTGTGAGTAAATCAGACACCTAACCCAGTGCTGCTGGAGTTTTTAAACACTGTCCACTCTATTAGACACTCCTACCTTGTCAGTCCACCTTGTAGATGTAAAGTCAGAGACAATAGCTCCTCTGCTGCTGCACAATTTGCGTTGGTCATCCTCTAGTCCTTCATCAGTGGTCACAGGCCGTTGCCCGCAGGACGCTGTTGGCTGGATGTTTTTGGTTCTCAGTCCAACAGTAACACTGAGGTGTTTAAAATCTCCAACAGCACTGCTGTGTCTGATCCACTCAGAACAGCACAACACACACTAACACACCACCACCACTTCAGTGTCACTACAGTGCTGAGAATGATCCACCACCCAAATAATACCCACCTTGTGATGGGTCCTGACCACTGAAGAACAGGGTAAAAGGGGGCTAACAAGGTATGCAGAGAAATGGGTGGACTACAGTCTGTTACTGTAGAACTACAAAGTGCTCTCATATTGGTGAACCTGATTAAATGGAAAATGAGCGAATACAAGGTAGCTGTAAATGATAAAGTGTGTGTGTGTGTGTGTATAAAACAAAGCACAGTGGTGTACTGCACATTTCAGTTTCGTGTGTATTTTTCTTTAACATCTGTTTATTGGTATATGTTAACCGTTTACCTTTATGTGCTGACTATTCCATTTAGTTAGTGTTGTAGGTCTGTACTGTATATTTATGTAAGACAACTAAAGCAGTTGTTTCCAAATGATTTCTAGTGTTGTCATTGAAATTCATGTATGCATACAGGTGAAAACAGGTGAGCTTTAAAATTGTGTTACTTTACAAGGCATAATACAATGCATACTAGCTTAATAGATGATGATGCTGCACATTAAAACTGTGGCAAACTATTGATTGTTCAGCTGTGTTCATCTGTGCTGTACTGTATTCAGTGGGGATTTGGGTCAGTTGGTTTTCTTTTTATTGTTATCTGGATTCTGTTGTGCTGTCTTAGAATAAAAGTGAATGTTAGTCTACATCTGAGCAAATGCTGTGCTTTTGGTTGAGGTACATGTAGTTATAGAGATTCAGATTTACGCAAAAAACTATATGGAAGTAAATTGAGTATATTTTGCTAGTTGCGAGTGTTTAAAAGGTTGAAAGGTAAGATGTTGAAACAACATTGCGATATCAACGTTGATTCATCTTTCAAAATCGAAACATAATCCAATGTTGTTTCAAACATGATCTGTGACGTTGATTCAACCGTGAATAAAAATTGAAATCCCAGCTAGGTAGAGACTCATCCAGCTGGCTAGCTGGTAGCTAGGGTTAGCTAGCGAGCAGGGATCATGAGTTTCTAGCAAGCTAGCTAGCTAACATGAATCCCAAGGTCTTTATGTGCAGCATTTATAGCTAATTAAAGTTACTGATAGGGAAACGTTTCCTAATTGTTAACAGTTGTTTTAACAATGGCCAGTATGCTGACCTGTTGGGAATAAGTGAAAGAACTTTTGTGTTTTGTGCATAGAAGCCTAACTTAAACCCATATCTTCAAATTAACATTGTTACAGTAAAATATGTGCCATGTAAACAATTTAATACGGTTGAAAGTTACTTTTAGTGTATATTTGCAGGAAATGCTTGAGAACCATTTACTGGTTGAGGGGAAACTTGGCTTAGTTAATTTCTGAATACATGCTATTCTAATTGTAGGTGATCAAACTGCAGTGGCTCCAGCTGTGACTGCTCTAGCCAAAACCAAATCAGAAACGGGCCCGTACAAGTTGATGGTTCAAAACCTGGAGAAGAAGGTAGAAGCTTTGACGAAGGAACGAGACTTCTTTAGGACTCCACTGGCTGAGAGTAAATGAACATATAGGTTGGCTCAGGACCTTATTTTTGTATTTGCTGTTTGCACCATTTATATGCATTTAGCAATGTAAAATGAGTTCTTCTGAAGGGCCCATATCATGGAAAACTGAATTTTCCCCGTTTGATGTAGTGTGCAAACACTGTTAAACTTTCAAAAGTGACATTCAGTTCACACTGCATAAAGTCAATGTTCATTTCAGTGATGTCACAAAAACCAACTTACCTACATATAATCTTCTATTTTGCCTACAGCTGTTCAGCCCCATTAGTTCACAATGAAGTTATATGGAGTGTTTTAGCCCAGAGTGCTTTTTGAGTCACTCAGTCACAATACAGGTCAACCAATCAAAACAGACATCTTTTACATATAGTAATTATAAAGACAGAGTAACAAATACAGTTTTATTAATTGTAAGGGATAAATAGAGGTTGGAAACCACACAAATGGCATACGTTGACCAGCTCATCTGTTCAGTGATGCTATACAAGTTAATACACTGAACATCAAAAAATTCTTGTACAGGCTCAGAATCTGAGTCAGTCTCGTAACAGCTCCGAGTCAGATACAGAGTCTGATACCTCTGATTCTTTGATGGAGAGACAAAGGAAGAAAAGGAGGAAGTTGAAGAAGCTGAAAGGGAAAAAGGCTAAGAAACTGAAAAAAAAACAGGAAAGAAACAAAGCATCACTGCCGGCAGTGTACAACAGTACAGTACATGCATTAAATTACATCAGCAGGACACTTGATTTAATTTAATAAGGCACTAATTAACCAAACCAGGTATTCTGTAAGAACTACGAATAACACTGGGCTTGATCAAGGAGAGGTTTGGAAATGGTTAAATGATAAGTTAGGCTAGCTGCCCAAAGATAAGAAGCAGTTGGGCTAGCTGCCCATGGGTAAGAAGCAGTTAGACTAGCTGCCCAAGGATAAGAAGCAGTTAGACTAGCTGCCCTTTTCTAAGAAGCAGTTAGAATAGCTGTCCTTTTCTAAGAAGCAGACTAGCTGCCCTTTGGTAAGAAGGAGTTAGGCTAGCTGCCCTTTTGTAAAAAGCAGTTAGACTAGCTGCCCTTTTCTGAGAAGCAGTTAGACTAGCTGCCCTTTTCCCGAGAACCAGTTAGGCAAGCTGCCCTTTTCTAAGAAGCAGACTAGCTGCCCCCAGGTAAGAAGCTGTCAGGCTAGCTTCCCTTGTCTAAGAAGCAGTTAGACTAGCTGGCCTTTTCCGAGAAGCAGTTGGACTAGCTGCCCTTTTCCGAGAAGCAGTTGGACTAGCTGTCCTTTTCTAAAAAGCAGTTGGACTAGCTGCCCTTTTCCCAGAAGCAGTTGGACTAGCTGCCCTTTTCCGAGAAGCAGTTGGACTAGCTGCCCTTTTCCCAGAAGCAGTTGGACTAGCTGCCCTTTTCCCAGAAGCAGTTGGACTAGCTGCCCTTTTCCCAGAAGCAGTTGGACTAGCTGCCCTTTTCTAAAAAGCATGTAGACTAGCTGCCTTTTTCCGAGAAGCAGTTGGACTAGCTGCCCTTTTCCGAGAAGCAGTTGGACTAGCTGCCCTTTTCCGAGAAGCAGTGAGGCTAGCTGCCCTTTTCCGAGAAGCAGTTGGACTAGCTGCCCTTTTCCGAGAAGCAGTTAGGCTAGCTGCCCTTTTCCGAGAAGCAGTTGGACTAGCTGCCCTTTTCCGAGAAGCAGTTAGGCTAGCTGCCCTTTTCTAAAAAGCAGTTGGACTAGCTGCCCTTTTCCAAGAAGCAGTTGGACTAGCTGCCCTTTTCTAAAAAGCAGTTGGACTAACTGCCCTTTTCCGAGAAGCAGTTGGACTAGCTGCCCTTTTCCGAGAAGCAGTTGGACTAGCTGCCCTTTTCTGAGAAGCATTTAGGTTAGTTGACCTTTTCTAAGAAGCAGTTAGACTAGCTGACCTTTTCTAAGAAGCAGTTAGACTAGCTGCCCTTTTCCGAGAAGCAGTTGGACTAACTGCACTTTTCCGAGAAGCAGGTGGGCTAGCTGCCCTTTTCCGAGAAGCAGTTGGGCTAGCTGCCCTTTTCCGAGAAGCAGTTAGGCTAGCTGCCCTTTTCCGAGAAGCAGTTGGACTAGCTTCCCTTTTCTAAGAAGCATTTAGGCTAGCTGCCCTTTTCTAAAAAGCAGTTGGACTAGCTGCCCTTTTCCAAGAAGCAGTTGGACTAGCTGCCCTTTTCCAAAAGCAGTTGACTAGCTGCCCTTTTCCAAAAGCAGTTGGACTAGCTGCCCTTTTCCGAGAAGCAGTTGGACTAGCTGCCCTTTTCCGAGAAGCAGTTGGGCTAGCTGCCCTTTTCCGAGAAGCAGTTTGGACTAGCTGCCCTTTTCAAAAAGCAGTTAGCTAGCTGCCCTTTTCTAAAAGCAGTTGGACTAGCTGCCCTTTTCCAAGAAGCAGTTGGACTAGCTGCCCTTTTCTAAAAGCAGTTGGACTAACTGCCCTTTTCCGAGAAGCAGTTGGACTAGCTGCCCTTTTCCGAGAAGCAGTTGGACTAGCTGCCCTTTTCTGAGAAGCATTTAGGTTAGTTGACCTTTTCTAAGAAGCAGTTAGACTAGCTGACCTTTTCTAAGAAGCAGTTAGACTAGCTGCCCTTTTCCGAGAAGCAGTTGGACTAACTGCACTTTTCCGAGAAGCAGGTGGGCTAGCTGCCCTTTTCCGAGAAGCAGTTGGGCTAGCTGCCCTTTAGCTAGCTTTCCGAGAAGCAGTTAGGCTAGCTGCCCTTTTCCGAGAAGCAGTTGGACTAGCTTCCCTTTTCTAAGAAGCATTTAGGCTAGCTGCCCTTTTCTAAAAAGCAGTTGGACTAGCTGCCCTTTTCCAAGAAGCAGTTGGACTAGCTGCCCTTTTCCAAGAAGCAGTTGGACTAGCTGCCCTTTTCTAAAAAGCAGTTGGACTAGCTGCCCTTTTCCGAGAAGCAGTTGGACTAGCTGCCCTTTTCCGAGAAGCAGTTGGGCTAGGTGCCCCTTTCCGAGAAGCAGTTGGACTAGCTGCCCTTTTCTAAAAAGCAGTTGGACTAGCTGCCCTTTTCCAAGAAGCAGTTGGACTAGCTGCCCTTTTCCAAGAAGCAGTTGGACTAGCTGCCCTTTTCTAAAAAGCAGTTAGGCTAGTTGACCTTTTCTAAGAAGCAGTTAGACTAGCTGCCCTTTTCCGAGAAGCAGTTGGACTAGCTGCCCTTTTCTGAGAAGCATTTAGGTTAGTTGACCTTTTCTAAGAAGCAGTTAGACTAGCTGACCTTTTCTAAGAAGCAGTTAGACTAGCTGCCCTTTTCCGAGAAGCAGTTGGACTAACTGCACTTTTCCGAGAAGCAGTTGGACTAGCTGCCCTTTTCCAAGAAGCAGTTGGACTAGCTGCCCTTTTCTAAAAAGCAATTAGGCTAGAGGCCCTTTTCCAAGAAGCAGTTAGGCTAGCTGCCCTTTTCCGAGAAGCAGTTGGACTAGCTGCCCTTTTCTAAAAAGCAGTTGGACTAGCTGCCCTTTTCCGAGAAGCAGTTGGACTAGCTGCCCTTTTCCCAGAAGCAGTTGGACTAGCTGCCCTTTTCCCAGAAGCAGTTGGACTAGCTGCCCTTTTCTAAAAAGCATGTAGACTAGCTGCCTTTTTCCGAGAAGCAGTTGGACTAGCTGCCCTTTTCCGAGAAGCAGTTAGGCTAGCTGCCCTTTTCCGAGAAGCAGTTGGACTAGCTGCCCTTTTCCGAGAAGCATTTAGGCTAGCTGCCCTTTTCTAAAAAGCAGTTGGACTAGCTGCCCTTTTCCAAGAAGCAGTTGGACTAGCTGCCCTTTTCCAAGAAGCAGTTGGACTAGCTGCCCTTTTCTAAAAAGCATTTAGACTAGCTGCCCTTTTCCGAGAAGCAGTTGGACTAGCTACCCTTTTCCAAGAAGCAGTTGGACTAGCTGTCCCTTTTCTAAAAAGCAGTTGGACTAGCTGCCCTTTTCCCAGAAGCAGTTGGACTAGCTGCACTTTTCTAAAAAGCAGTTGGACTAGCTGCCCTTTTCCGAGAAGCAGTTGGACTAGCTGCCCTTTTCCGAGAAGCAGTTGGGCTAGGTGCCCCTTTCCGAGAAGCAGTTGGACTAGCTGCCCTTTTCTAAAAAGCAGTTGGACTAGCTGCCCTTTTCCAAGAAGCAGTTGGACTAGCTGCCCTTTTCCAAGAAGCAGTTGGACTAGCTGCCCTTTTCTAAAAAGCAGTTAGGCTAGTTGACCTTTTCTAAGAAGCAGTTAGACTAGCTGCCCTTTTCCAAGAAGCAGTTGGACTAGCTGCCCTTTTCTGAGAAGCATTTAGGTTAGTTGACCTTTTCTAAGAAGCAATTAGACTAGCTGCCCTTTTCCGAGAAGCAGTTGGACTAACTGCACTTTTCCGAGAAGCAGTTGGGCTAGCTGCCCTTTTCCGAGAAGCAGTTGGGCTAGCTGCCCTTTTCCGAGAAGCAGTTCGACTAGCTTCCCTTTTCTAAGAAGCATTTAGGCTAGCTGCCCTTTTCTAAAAAGCAGTTGGACTAGCTGCCCTTTTCCAAGAAGCAGTTGGACTAGCTGCCCTTTTCCAAGAAGCAGTTGGACTAGCTGCCCTTTTCCCAGAAGCAGTTGGACTAGCTGCCCTTTTCTAAAAAGCATTTAGACTAGCTGCCCTTTTCCGAGAAGCAGTTGGACTAGCTTCCCTTTTCTGAGAAGCATTTAGGCTAGCTGCCCTTTTCTGAGAAGCAGTTAGGCTAGCTGCCCTTTTCCGAGAAGCAGTTGGACTAGCTGCCCTTTTCTGAGAAGCATTTAGGCTAGCTGCCCTTTTCTGAGAAGCAGTTAGGCTAGTTGACCTTTTCTGAGAAGCAGTTAGACTAGCTGACCTTTTCTAAAAAGCAGTTAGACTAGCTGCCCTTTTCCAAGAAGCAGTTGGACTAGCTGCCCTTTTCCAAGAAGCAGTTGGACTAGCTGCCCTTTTCTAAAAAGCAATTAGGCTAGAGGCCCTTTTCCAAGAAGCAGTTAGGCTAGCTGCCCTTTTCCGAGAAGCAGTTGGACTAGCTGCCCTTTTCTAAAAAGCAGTTGGACTAGCTGCCCTTTTCCGAGTAGCAGTTGGACTAGCTGCCCTTTTCCGAGAAGCAGTTGGACTAGCTGCCCTTTTCCGAGAAGCAGTTGGACTAGCTGCCCTTTTCCGAGAAGCAGTTGGGCTAGCTGCCCTTTTCCGAGAAGCAGTTGGACTAACTGCCCTTTTCCGAGAAGCAGTTAGGCTAGCTGCCCTTTTCCGAGAAGCAGTTAGGCTCGCTGCCCTTTTCTAAAAAGCAGTTGGACTAACTGCCCTTTTCCGAGAAGCAGTTAGACTAGCTGCCCTTTTCTAAAAAGCCGTTGGACTAGCTGCCCTTTTCCGAGAAGCACTCAGGCTAGCTGCCCTTTACTAAAAAGCAGTTGGACTAGCTGCCCTTTTCCGAGAAGCAGTTGGACTAACTGCCCTTTTCCGAGAAGCAGTTGGACTAACTGCCCTTTTCCGAGAAGCAGTTGGGCTAGCTGCCCTTTTCCGAGAAGCAGTTAGGCTCGCTGCCCTTTTCTAAAAAGCAGTTGGACTAACTGCCCTTTTCCGAGAAGCAGTTAGACTAGCTGCCCTTTTCTAAAAAGCCGTTGGACTAGCTGCCCTTTTCCGAGAAGCATTTAGGCTAGCTGCCCTTTACTAAAAAGCAGTTGGACTAGCTGCCCTTTTCCGAGAAGCAGTTAGGCTCGCTGCCCTTTTCTAAAAAGCAGTTAGACTAGCTGCCCTTTTCCGAGAAGCAGTTGGACTAGCTTCCCTTTTCTGAGAAGCATTTAGGCTAGCTGCCCTTTTCTGAGAAGCAGTTAGGCTAGCTGCCCTTTTCCGAGAAGCAGTTGGACTAGCTGCCCTTTTCTGAGAAGCATTTAGGCTAGCTGCCCTTTTCTGAGAAGCAGTTAGGCTAGTTGACCTTTTCTCAGAAGCAGTTAGACTAGCTGACCTTTTCTAAAAAGCAGTTAGACTAGCTGCCCTTTTCCAAGAAGCAGTTGGACTAGCTGCCCTTTTCCAAGAAGCAGTTGGACTAGCTGCCCTTTTCTAAAAAGCAATTAGGCTAGAGGCCCTTTTCCAAGAAGCAGTTAGGCTAGCTGCCCTTTTCCGAGAAGCAGTTGGACTAGCTGCCCTTTTCTAAAAAGCAGTTGGACTAGCTGCCCTTTTCCGAGAAGCAGTTGGACTAGCTGCCCTTTTCCGAGAAGCAGTTGGACTAGCTGCCCTTTTCCCAGAAGCAGTTGGACTAGCTGCCCTTTTCCCAGAAGCAGTTGGACAAGCTGCCCTTTTCCCAGAAGCAGTTGGACAAGCTGCCCTTTTCCCAGAAGCAGTTGGACAAGCTGCCCTTTTCTAAAAAGCAGTTGGACTAGCTGCCCTTTTCCGAGAAGCAGTTGGACTAGCTGCCCTTTTCCGAGAAGCAGTTGGACAAGCTGCCCTTTTCCCAGAAGCAGTTAGACTAGCTGCCCTTTTCTGAGAAGCAGTTGGACTAGCTGCCCTTTTCCGAGAAGCAGTTGGACTAGCTGCCCTTTTCCGAGAAGCAGTTAGGCTAGCTGCCCTTTTCTAAAAAGCAGTTAGGCTAGCTGCCCTTTTCCAAGAAGCAGTTGGACTAGCTGCCCTTTTCCAAGAAGCAGTTGGACTAGCTGCCCTTTTCTAAAAAGCAGTTAGACTAGCTGCCCTTTTCCGAGGAGCAGTTGGACTAACTGCCCTTTTCCAAGATGCAGTTAGGCTAGAGGCCCTTTTCCAAGAAGCAGTTAGGCTAGCTGCCCTTTTCCGAGAAGCAGTTGGACTAGCTGCCCTTTTCTAAAAAGCAGTTGGACTAGCTGCCCTTTTCCAAGAAGCAGTTGGACTAACTGCCCTTTTCTAAAAAGCATTTAGACTAGCTGCCCTTTTCCCAGAAGCAGTTGGACTAATTGCCCTTTTCCGAGAAGCAGTTGGACTAGCTTCCCTTCTTTGAGAAGCATTTAGGCTAGCTGCCCTTTTATAAGAAGCAGTTGGACTAGCTGCCCTTTTCCCAGAAGCAGTTGGACTAACTGCCCTTTTCCGAGAAGCAGTTGGGCTAGCTGCCCTTTTCCGAGAAGCAGTTAGGCTAGCTGCCCTTTTCCGAGAAGCAGTTGGACTAGCTTCCCTTTTCTGAGAAGCATTTAGACTAGCTGACCTTTTCTAAGAAGCAGTTAGACTAGCTGCCCTTTTCCGAGAAGCAGTTGGACTAGCTGCCCTTTTCAGAGAAGCAGTTGGACTAGCTGCCCTTTTCCCAGAAGCAGTTGGACTAGCTGCCCTTTTCCGAGAAGCAGTTAGGCTAGCTGCCCTTTTCTAAAAAGCAGTTAGGCTAGTTGACCTTTTCTAAGAAGCAGTTAGACTAGCTGACCTTTTCTGCCCTTTTCTAAAAAGCAGTTGGACTAGCTGCCCTTTTCCGAGAAGCAGTTGGACTAGCTGCCCTTTTCCGAGAAGCAGTTGGACTAGCTGCCCTTTTCCCAGAAGCAGTTAGGCTAGCTGCCCTTTTCTAAAAAGCAGTTAGACTAGCTGCCCTTTTCTGAGAAGCAGTTGGACTAGCTGCCCTTTTCCGAGAAGCAGTTGGACTAGCTGCCCTTTTCCGAGAAGCAGTTGGGCTAGCTGCCCTTTTCCGAGAAGCAGTTGGACTAGCTTCCCTTTTCTGAGAAGCATTTAGGCTAGCTGCCCTTTTCTAAAAAGCATTTAGGCTAGCTGCCCTTTTCCGAGAAGCAGTTAGGATAGCTGCCCTTTTCCGAGAAGCAGTTGGACTAGCTTCCCTTTTCTAAGAAGCATTTAGGCTAGCTGCCCTTTTCCGAGAAGCAGTTGGACTAGCTGCCCTTTTCAGAGAAGCAGTTGGACTTGCTTTATATCTCTGATAGTTTCATAATTCTCTTTGTAACTTCTTTAATTTTCTTTATTTCAGGTCGAAATGTTTCCCATAACAATCAAACGTATTACATTGACAAAGAATGAGCTTCGTGATCCGCAGCCAAAAGAGCGCTTTTTATCTCTGTGCATGTCTTCATTCTCGCCGCAATGTCTTTAATTTGGCTTCATTTGAGGTCAAACTGTTTCCCACTACAATCGAACGGTTAACAATGACGACGAATGAGCTTCAATGTGATCCGCAGCCACTCGAGTACTCTGTTTCTCTAACAGTTTCATGATTCTCGCAGCAGTGTATTTAAATTGGATTTATTACAAGTCGACCTGTTTCCCATAACAATCACAGGAATTATAATGACAAAGAAAGGGCTTCGATATGATCCGCAGCCACAAGAACGCTTTGTACCTCTGTCCATGTCTTGGATCTCGCCACAAAGTCTTTTAATTGGCTTTATTTGCAAGTCGAAGTCTTTACCAACACAATGGAATGCATCATAATGAGCTTCAATGTTATCCGCTGCCGTGCGAGCGCTTTCTATCTCTGAGAGTGTCATAATACTCGTCGCCACGGCTTTAATTTGGCATTACTTCGGGTCGAATGCTATCCTTCACAATCCTCCACAATCGATCGCTTCATAATGACAAAGAATGGGCTTCAACGTGATCCGCAGCCACTGGAGCGCTTTGTATCTCTGTCCATGTCTTGGTTCTCGCCGCAAAGTCTTTAATTTGGCTTTATTTCAGGTCGAACTGATTCCCATTACAATCGAACTCTTCGTAATAACAAAGAATGAGCTTCGATGTGATCCGCAGCCAATCCAGTGCTGTGTCTCCGACAATGTCATGATTCTCGCCGCAAAAGTTTTAAATTGGCATTATTCCAAGTCAAACTGTTTCCCACCACAATCGAACGATTAATAGTCACAAAAAATGAGCTTCAATGTGATCCGCAACCACAGGAGAGCTTTGTATCTCCAACAATTTCAGGAATTTCGCCGCAGTCTTTAATTTGGCTTTATTTAAGGTCGAACTGTTTCCCACCACAGTCGAACGCATCATAATGACAAAGAATGGGCTTCGATATGATCCGCAGCCAAAAGAGCGCTTTGTACCTCTGTCCATGTCTTGGATCTCGCCGCAAGGTCTTTTAAATTGGCTTTTTTTGAGGTCGAACTCATTCCCACCATAATCGAATGCATCATAAGGACAACGAATGAGCTTCAATGTGATCAGAAGCCAATCCAGCGCTTTGTATCTCCGACAATTTCATGATTCTCGCCGCAACCTTTAATTTGGCATTATTTAAGGTCGAACTGTTTCCCACCACAGTCGATCGTTTCATAACGACAAAGAATGGGCTTCGATGTGAGCTGCTGCCGCGCGAGCGCTTTGTATCTCTGACAATATAATAATACTCGTCGCGACGGCTTTAATTTGGCATTACTTCGGGTCGAATGCTTTCCCTCCACAATCGATTGCTTCATAATGACAAAGAATGGGCTTCGATGTGATCCGCAGCCACAAGAGCCCTTTGTATCTCTGTCCATCTCTTGGATCTCGCACCAACGTCTTTAATTTAGCTTAATTTCATGTCGAACTGATTCCCATTACAATCGAACTCTTCATAATAACAAAGAATGAGATTCGATGTGATCCGCAGCCGCGCGAGAGCCTTCTGTGTCTGACAATATGATAATTCTCGCCGCAAAATCTTTAATTTGGCTTAATTTCATGTCAAACTCTTTCCCACCACAATCGAACGGTTAATAATTACAAATAATGAGCTTCGATGTGATCTGCAACCAAAGGAGTGCTCCAACAATTTAATGAATTTCGCCGCAACGTCTTTAATTTGGCTTTATTCAGGTCGAACTGTTTCCCAACACAGTCGAATGCATCATAATGAGAAAGAATGAGCTTCGATATGATCCGCAGCCACAAGAGCGCTTTGTGTCTCTGATAGTTTCATGATTCTCGCCGCAACTTCTTTAATTTGGCTTCATTTAAGGTCGAATTTTTCCCGTAACAATCAATCGCATTACACTGACAAAGAATGAGCGTCATGATCCGCAGCCAAAAGAGCGCATTTTATCTCTGTGCATGTCTTCATTCTCGCCGCAATGTCTTTAATTTGGCTTCATTTGAGGTCAAACTGTTTCCCACTACAATCGAACAGTTAACAATGACGACGAATGAGCTTCAATGTGATCCGCAGCCACTCGAGTACTCTGTGTCTCTGACAATTTCATGATTCTCGCCGCATTGTCTTTAAATTGGATTTATTACAAGTCGAGCTGTTTCCCATAACAATCACAGGCATTATAATGACAAAGAAAGGGCTTCAATGTGATCCGCAACCAGAGGAGCCATTTGTATCTCTGTCCATGTCTTGGTCCTCGCCCCATAGTCTTTAATTTGGCTTTATTTCAGGTCGAACTGTTTCCCGTAACAAACAAATGCATTATAATGACAACGAATGGGCTTCGATATGATCCGCAGCCACAAGAGCGCTTTGTACCTCTGTCCATGTCTTGGATCTCGCCGCAAATTCTTTTAATTGAAAAGAATGAGTCTTTACCACCACAATGGAATGCATCATAATGACAAAGAATGAGTTTCAATGTCATCCGCTGCCGCCCGAGCGCTTTCTATCTCTGACAATATCATAATACTCCTCGCGACGGCTTTAATTTGGCATTACTTCGGGTCGAATGCTTTCCTTCCACAATCGATCGCTTCATAATGACAAAGAATGGGCTTCGATGTGATCCGCAGCCACTGGAGTGCTTTGTATCTCTGTGCATGTTTTGGTTCTCCGCAAAGTCTTTAATTTGGCTTCATTTCTGGTCAAACTGTTTCCCAATACAATCGACCGATTAACAATGACAATGAATGAGCTGAATGAGAATGAGACATGATCTGCAGCCACTCGAGCGTTTTGTGTGTCTGACAATTTCAAGATTCTCGCCCCAACGTCTTTAGTTTGGCTTTATTTCAGGTCGAACTCTACCACCACAATGGAATACATCATAATGACAAAGCATGAGCTTCATTGTGATCCGCAGCCACTGCAGCGCGTTGTATCTCGGACAGTATCATAATTCTCGCCGCAACGTCTTTAATTTGGCATTTTGTCAGGTTGAACTGTTTCCCACCACAATGGAATGCATCATAATGACAAAGCATGAACTTCGGTGTGATCCGAAGCCATTCCAGCGCTTTGTATCTCCGACAATTTCATGATTCTCGCCGCAACATCTTTAATTTGGTTTTATTTAAGGTCGAACTGTTTCCCACCACAATGGAATACATCATAATGACAAAGAATGGGCTTCAATGTGATCCACAGCCACTTGACCACTTTTTATCTCTGTCCATGTCTTGGTTCTCACCGCATAGTCTTTAAATTGGCTTTTTTCAGGTCGACCTCATTCCCGCCATAATCGAATGCATCATAAGGACAACGAATGAGCTTCGATGTGATCAGAAGCCAATCCAGCGCTTTGTATCTCCGACAATTTCATGATTCTCGCCGCAACCTTTAATTTGGCATTATTTAAGGTCGAACTGTTTCCCACCACAATCGATCGTTTCATAATGACAAAGAATGGGCTTCGATATGATCCGCAGCCAAAAGGGTGCTTTGTACCTCTGTCCATGTCTTGGTTCTCGCCGCACAGTCTTTAATTTGGCTTTATATCAGGTCGAACTGTTTCCCATAACAGACAAATGCCTTATAATGACAAAGAAAGGGCTTCGATATGATCCGCAGCCACAAGAGCGCTTTGTACCTCTGTCCGTGTCTTGGATCTCGCCGCAAAGTCTTTAATTTGGCTTTATTTCAGGTCGAACTCTTTGCCACCACAATGGAATGCATCATGATGACAAAGCATGAGCTTTAATCTGATCCGCAGCCACAAGAGCGCGTTGTATCTCAAACAGTATCATAATTTTCGTCACAACATCTTAAATATGGCATTTTGTCAGGTCGAACTGTTTACCACCAACATTGAACGCTTCATAATGACAAATTATGAGCTCCGATGTGTTCCCGAGCTGAACCTATGCTTTGTATCTCTGACAATTTCATGTTTCTCGCCGCAATATCTTTAATTTGGCATTATTTCCGGTCAAACTGTTTCCCTCCACAATCAAACGCTTTGTAATGACGAAGAATGAGCTTCGATGTGATCCAATGGAGCGCTTTGTATCTCTGTCCATGTCTTTGTCCTTGCCGCGCAGTCTTTAATTTCACTTTATATCAGGTCAAACTGTTTCCCGTAACAATCAAACGCATCACAATGACAAAGAATGGAGTAAAGGGTTTTGCAATTTTTAATGTTATTATTGCTAGAACCTTATGTGAGGGTTTGGGTTAACCCGGATTTGTTTGAAGTCTACAGACCAGGGCAAGAGAGAGAAACGCTCGCACCAAGGATGCTTCAGAAAAGGGAATTTATTGGCTAAATATCAAACTACTTTTGGACTACATTCAAGTGTGGACGGGAATAACTATATGGCTGGATGTACCTATTAAAAGTTCTCTTATTAAATAAATTGGCATCAGGGCCCTGAAGGCTGGAACTCACATGGAGGTTAATCTCCTTGCTGGTCGTGGATGCTGCATCTCCGTGCGGGCACGCACCTTTCCATCAGTGATTGGGTGGAGGCGTCTTGTGGCCATCTGAGGGTGGAGCTTGGGCAGCCTTTCGATGGTCTATCTGTTCACAGATCAGTGCAGGGCTCTGGGTGCGATGCTGGGTCTCCGTGGCATCAGAACTGCTCCCACTCCGCTGGCGAGGTTCAGGTTGCAATCAGGGTTCTGAGGCTGGTGATACTAATTTAACTAACTATCTCTCTTTAGCAGAATCGAAAGTTATGGATATATTCTCCCTGGCCAGACAAAAAATATGCACCTTCCTTCTCTGAGGGTGGTTTAAACTTAAGGTGTGTAGACAAACAGGCAAGTTACAAAACAAACAAAGGTTTCAGATCTGAAAATTTAGCGTTCTAATACTTCTGACCTGTCTTTCTGACCAAGGCTGGCACAAACTTAGAAATTTAGCTATCCTCTTGTTGAGAACGCAGGACTCTGAACTGAACTACTGAAATTTGCGGTGCACTCTGGTTTTGCTCGGCTGGAGGCCCTACCCTTTGGAGGTGGAGCCAGAGTGCTGATAGGTTCTCCTCACCTAAGTTATCTAGCTACCCATTGTTTCCAACTCTGATTGGTTGTGCATAAATTTAGGAATGCCTTCCCCAGAATCACTGCCTCCTTTGTTTCAGCTCGTTTAAACAAAGAAAAAGAAACATTCCTATATCATCAAATTGGTTTAACTTTCAAAATCAAGAAACGGACAACTAGGATATTCAGGTATGTTTCTAAGAGAGAGTTTAACCCTTGTTACCTGATACGCAACATATGTTAAAGAACACAGGTAATAATTGCCTATAATATCTGTATATGAGCCAATGCATGAAGAAATAAAATCGACAATAAAAGAAAAGGAAGAAAAGAAAAGAAAACCACATTCAGGATACATATTGGTCAATGGTCTAAACTCATAACAATTAAATGGTTGGGTCTGTCTGTTATCAAAGTTATACACTACGTATTTCTAGCACTTAATAGTAGAAAAAGATACAGGTAAAATTTAGGTAATACACAACAACAAGATAAAAAAACAAGTATTATTGCTTACAGATTATATAAATGTTGATAATCAAGCAGACAAAGCAAGAAGTTTCTTGGGTTCCTTATAAGCACATGTCCTTACGGTAGTGATGTGGTAATTCTCGTTTTCACCCCTTGGGGTGCTGTGGGTCCATGCTTGAGATCCCTAGGGAATTTAGAAAGTTGAAATTTGCAGTCCAGATTGTCGTATCAGTTCCGTTTTTGGTATGTCTAGTTTAGTTAAAAAGGGTTCTAACGAATGGTTGCAATTTGGAGTGGACATATACGTTAGAAATGTACTTTCTGTTACTTAAAGATAAAGTTGTCCACAGGACTTTGGAGGGCCATGTGGCCAATATTACAGGGAGGTGTTGCCCCCTGGGTCGAGGGAGAGGGGTGCTGGTTCTTGGTTCAGTCGTAAATTTGACTGAGTTTGGGACTGAGGTTGGGAGTGTTAAGTCGACAGATTTACACTTTCAACTCCAGACTCACTGGAGCCAAGAGGCCCTTAACTTTTGGGGTTGTTGATGCGGTAGAAACACTCAGCTTGGGGGTAAAGTTTCAGCCAGTGTTCGCTACAATGGGCTTCGATATGATCTGCAGACACAAGAGCGCTTTGTACCTCTGTCCATCTCTTGGATCTCGCCGCAAAGTCTTTAACTTGGCATTATTTCAGATCGAACTGTTTCCCACCACAATCGAATGCTTCATAATAACAAAGAATGGAGCTTCGATGTGATCCGCAGCCACAAGAACGCTTTGTATCTCTGACAATTCCCGCCGCAACGGCTTTACTTTGGCCTCATTTCAGGTCGAACTCTTTCCCACCACAATCAAACGGTTAATAATGACAAACAATGAGCTTCGATGTGATCCGCAGCCAAAAGAGCGCTTTGTATCTCTGTCCATGTCTTGGTTCTCACCGCAAAATCTTTAATTTGGCTTAAATTCAGGTCAAACTGTTTCCCACTACAATCAAACGGTTAACAATGACAAAGAATGAGCTTCGATGTGATCCGCAGCCACTCGAGTGCTCTGTGTCTCTAACAATTTCATGATTCTGGCCGCAAAGTCTTTAAATTGGCATTATTCCAAGCCGAACTGTTTCTCGTAACAATCAAACGCATTATAATGACAAAGAACGGGCTTCGATATGATCCGCAGCCAAAAGAGCGCTTTGTACCTCTGTCCATGTCTTCAAACTCGCCACAAAGTCGATAATTTGGCTTAATTTCAAGTCAAACTGTTTCCCACTACAATCGAATGGTTAACAATGACAAAGAATAAGTTTCGATGTGATCCGCAGCCACAGGAGCACTTTGTGTGTCAGACAATTTCATGATTCTTGCTTCAACTTCATTAATTTGCCTTAATTTCAGGTTGAACTGTTTACCACCACAATCGAATGCATCATGATGACAAAGAATGAGCTGCGATGTGATCCGAAGCCACTCCAGCACTTTTTATCTCTGTCCATGTCTTGGTTCTCGGTGCAAAGTCTTTAACTTGGCTTTATTTAAGGTCGAACTGATTCCGATTACAATGGAATGCATCATAATAACAAAGAATGGGCTTCGATGTGATCGACAGCCACTGGAGCTTTGTAACTTGTCCGTGTCTTGGTTCTCACTGCAAAGTCTTTAATTTGGCTTCATTTCAGGTCAAATTGTTCCCTACTACAATCGAACGGTTAATAATGACAAAGAATGAGCTTCGATGTGATCCGCAGCCACTGGAGTGCTTTGTATCTCTGTCCATGTCTTGGTTCTCACCGCAAAGTCTTTAATTTGGCTTTATTTGCAGGTCCAACTCTTTACCTCCACAATGGAATGCATCATAATGACAAAGCATGAGCTTCAATGTGATCCGAAGCCACTGGAGCGCTTTGTATCTCGGACAGTATCATAATTCTCGCCGCAACGTCTTAAATATGGCATTTTGTCAGGTTGAACTGTTTACCACCACAATGGAATGCATCATAATAACAAAGAATGGGCTTCGATGTGATCGACAGCCACTGGAGCTTTGTAACTTGTCCGTGTCTTGGTTCTCACCGCAAAGTCTTTAATTTGGCTTCATTTCAGGTCAAATTGTTCCCTACTACAATCGAACGGTTAATAATGACAAAGAATGAGCTTCGATGTGATCCGCAGCCACTGGAGTGCTTTGTATCTCTGTCCATGTCTTGTTTCTCACCGCAAAGTCTTTAATTTGGCTTTATTTGCAGGTCCAACTCTTTACCTCCACAATGGAATGCATCATAATGACAAAGACTGAGCTTCGATGTGAACCGCAACCACTCGAGCGCTTTGTATCTCTGACAATATCATAATTCTCGCCGCGACGGCTTTAATTTGGTATTACTTCAGGTCGAACTCTTTACCTCCACAATCGAACACTTCATAATGACAAAGAATGAGCTCCGATGTGATCCGCAGCCACAGGAGCGCTTTGAAACTTGTTCGTGTCTTGGTTCTCGCCGCAAAGTCTTTATTTTGGCTTCATTTCAGGTCGAACTGTTTGCCATAACAATCACACGCATTGTAATGACAATGAATGGGCTTCGATGTGATCCGCAACCACAGGAGCGCTTTGTATATCTCTGTCCATGTCTTGGTTCTCGCCGCAAAGTCTTTAATTTGGCTTAATTTCAGGTCAAACTGTTTCCCACCACAATCGAACGCTTAACAATAACAACGTATGAGCTTCGATGTGATCCGCAACCACAGGAGCGCTTTGTATATCTCCGTCCATGTCTTGGTTCTCGCCGCAACGTCTTTAATTTGTCTTTTTTTCAGGTCGAACTGGTTCCTACCACAATCGAACGATTAAAAGTGACAAAACATGAGCTTCGATGTGATCCGCACCCACAGGAGCGCTTTGTATCTGCAACAATTTCATGATTCTCGTCTTTATTTGTCTTTATTTGCCTTTATTTAACGGTCGAACTGTTTCCAGTAGGAGTTGGATCTCTGCGTGCCGGGTGACGGGCGGAAGTGGATGCTCTTTTGGCCGCAGGAAGCAGCCACTGAGCGGCCACAGCGCGTCCAGTTTTATTGGCGGCCGCCATTGAGCAGCCACAGCGCGGCCAGTTTTATTAGCGGCCGTCATTGAGCGGCCAGTTTTATTAGCGGCCGCCATTGAGCGGCCACAGCGTGGCCACTTTTAATAGATCATTAGATTTATTAGGTCACATCGCGGTCTGTCACATCATCTGCCCAGTTAGGGTAAGAAACTACAAGAGCCACCCCTATCTAAAGGGATTTACCATGGGCTGTGCATTAGTGGTGCTTAGGCTTTTAGGAGTTACGCAATTACTGTAACGCTACATTCCTTAATATGTTATATTGCACAAGCATTGTAGGTTATAGGTAAGTAAAAATAGTATGTAAATAGTAACCCATTTAGTATTTAGCAATGTGGCATTTTAATTTTATTTCGTCATTTTGTCCCATCTTTTTTTACTTTTTTTCCGTAATCCATCAAGGAATTACCCAGCAGTATATTATTTTTTATTTCAGGTGCCTTTGTTCTGTGCTGTTCACAGAACTGCTTCGCCACCTGAGAAGTTCAGTAGTTTGGTCAGAAAGTCGTAAGCTCCACTCTCATATTGATACTGCTTGATCCTGCTTGAACTTTTACAATTAGAAGGAAGTTAGAGCTTTAAAGGCATTAAAAAAAATTCAGTAACTTTGAAAATAAATTTTTAATTTGCATAAAATGTTTTATTATAGTGCTTAAATGGCGTTAAATATTAAATATGGAGTATATACAATTGTATTTAGTAATTGACGAATAAATAAATCCAAAGAAAACAAGAATAAGTAAAAAGAAAATAGATGAGTAAAACAAATGACTTAATATTTAAATTAAAGGCCAAAATAAACACTTTACAACCTATGCAGTGCCAAAACTAGATATCAGGAGTGTTGGTGCTTGATTTTGATTAGGTTAAAAAAATGAAAAAAGGGAAAAAAGAAAGGTTGAATGTTACTCTAAATATCCTTTTGTCACAAAGGCCATTTCTGCTTGGAACCTGTGGAAGCCCTCCGTCTTCTTTAGGATCAAGATGGTTACCTTTGAATGGCGAAGAATACACAAGTCTGGTCACTCACTGTTTGCTGAACAATAATAGAACAAACAGTTATAAAGTTTTCCATTGTTACAAAATTTATTTTTTGTAATTTTTATATAATTCGTTTTAAATTGCATCTTATTTTACCTCAGGTGTCAGAACCTCCAGAATATAAGCAGTGCTGTTAAGGCCAGCTCTGTACAGCTGTGTGACTTTGTAGATTCGTTCAATGATGGCTTCTGTCAGTTGAATGGAATTTTTTTACCAACAATAACTGAGTTACTTGTGAATATTCCTACATCAAACATCATGAAATATTGCCCAGTGAAAAGAAGTTGTTTTTACCTAAACTTTTGTATTTACCTGTTTTTCATCAAAAATAGAAATCTGTAGGGCTTGCTGGCTCGTCAGGGGAGGGGCGAATGTGGAATGTACATGCAGATACATCCTGTTAGATCTTACTGCCCCTGTTTTGAGATCTTCATGTATTTTCAAGCAAAGACGTAGCAGCCGTCCAGACACGTGCTGTAATTTTCACCACAGTGTTTTTTTTTGGTCTTGAGTATCTAAGTTTTTATAACCATAATTTTCATAATGGTATTATAACCGTAGTGTGCTTCTTCAACATAGCTTACTATTCCACAAATTAAAGTTTATTCTTTCTTTTCCTGACTGTTAGCCTGTCTGTTTTTTTTTTTTCCTCTATTTCTTTATGTCTTTCTTTGTATTTCAGTTAAGAGGGAGCATGGTAGTCTTCCTTATGAAAAGTGGATCAGCACCGCCCTTTCTTTTTCATTTTGGGGAAAAGAGAACTACTACAACTCCAAATCATAAAAGGTTTGGAAAACAGTAATTTGTAAATTAGTATTGACTTGTATTTCATTGAAAACAACAAACTAATACATTATTTGATGTTTTATCTTATGTTTTTTTTTTTCTAAAACACTTATTTCAATGTTAAAAATAACAATAAAATTAAAAAAAAAATACAATTTAAACAGTGAAGCTGGCTTTTCACTGGGAGAATTTATTTTAAAATGTTTTTATTTGGTCCCATTTAAAGTGTTTTAATTAGCAGTCTAGAGGGTAGTGAAATGTTAAGTGATGTACTGAATGTATTTAGTTTTCTCCACTACTTGTTGGGAGAGGGGAAAAAGCAGAATATCACACTGTAATGATTGTCTGCACTAATGTCAAAAGGAGACGTTCGTCTTTAAAAAGATTGTCAATGTAATTGTGAAAAGTGATGTGAGAGACAGTTTTCATGAATGACGGAATGCATACGGTGCCTTACTGCAACTTTATGTGAAATCCCACGAGTTCAACACAACAGTGCAGTTCATGAAAAAGGCAATTTGTTTGAGTTATTTTTGCACGTACTCCCAAACGTTTTGAAATATTAAGAGTTACAATTTCAGCAAATGACAACATCGCCTCCTGCAGGTTCTAGTGCCCTGTGAACGCTGTAAAATTTGAGCTAAAATCCCCTAAACCTGGCCTACCGACGCCCCGATGGTCTTTTTACAGACTTGATTTGTTTCCCTTTAAAATAGACCGACAAAATGTTTCATAACACAGTGTAAATTTCTCTTTTAGCTTTTCAGAGTCACAGTCTGTACTGCTCCTGTTATTAGCGCTATTCTACGTTAAAAAAAAATGCAAAAGAATTAAAATTCCTGTTAAACTAGTTATTGTGTTAAGTTTTATGATACAATGGTAGGAGAGCCAATAATTTAAAACAGGCATGCTAGTTTTCTATATCGGCTACTCCATTTTGCGGAGCCTACCATTGCAGACAACAGCTTAAGGTATGGAGACACATGGCGCGACCACATCACACCAACACTAGTATCTCACGTAACAGCACGACCTTGAGTGAATTATTGTCATTATACCAGTTCGATCACTGATAGGCCTATTTATTATTAGATTAACAGACAAATAGTGACGAAAATTGAATAACATGAAAGCATATTTACTATTATTTGGTTAATAATTAAAGTCGGAACAAACATTTATTTCAAGTGATCATAATTTAATTGGCACTAACAAACATCAGTTTATACAAGAGTTAAATACTTTGTAAACATTAATTGTCTTAATTTGTTTTACCTAAATTTAAAACATTACCAAAAATTACAGCAATTAAGAAGCAAAGGAAGAAAAGCGAATACAAATAAACTTGGACTATTAATGTATATTATAAGACAGGAACCACAAGCATCTAGAAGATGCAATGTTTATAACACAACATTAAACATTTATTCTTGTAATTTCAAAAATAAAATTGAACAGTTTGCCCTATTATTTCTGTACAAATATCGGCTTGCCCTTTACTGTTACCTAAATACTAGATACTCACTGATTTGGAATAAGCCTATGAAACATAATGTCAGTAAAATGTTTATTTATCCTTGCCAAGTTTACAAATTTGTGTGGTCTAGCCCAGCAACAGAGTAAACTAGTAGTGTTAAACAGAAGTGGGAAGAGTTGCAGATCACAGTTATTTGCAGTTGGTCACAGAGGATTTCATAGTACTGTGAGATGGGGTAGTGGAGGTCTGTGGGGAAAAAAGACAAAAACAATCATTTGACTTGTACCTGTGAACAAACACATTATGAGCAGATTGAAATCTCTGAAGTCCCTAATAACACTGCTGGTGAAGTGACCAGTCAATGGCGGCCGCTAGTAAAACTGGCCGCGCTGTGGCCGCTCAATGGCGGCCGCTAATAAAACTGGCTGCGCTGTGGCCGCTCAGTGGCGGCCGCTGTGGCCGCTCAATGGCGGCCGCTAATAAAACTGGCCGCGCTGTGGCTGTTCAATGGATGCTTCCTGCGGCCACAAGAGCGTCCACTTCCGCCCGTCACCGGGCACACAGAGATCCAACCCCCTCTCACTGTTTCCCACCAAAATTCAACGCTTCATAAAGACAAATAATGAGCTCCGATATATTCCCGAGCTGAACATGTGCTTTGTATCTCCGACGGCTTTAATTTGGCTTTATTTCAGGTCGAACTGTTTCCCACCACAATGAACGCTCCATAATGAAAAAGAATGACCTTCAATGTGATCCGCTGCCGCGCGAGCGCTTTCTATCTCTAACAATATCCTAATTCTCGCCGCGACGGCTTTAATTTGGATTCATTTCGGAACGACCTGTTTCCTACCACAATCGAATGCATCATAATGACAAACAATTAGCTTCGATGTGTTCCTCAGCTGCACGTGCGCTTTTTATCTTTGACCATTTCTTGTTTCTCGCCGCAACGTTTTTAATTTAGCTTTATTTCAGATCGAACTGTTTCCCACCACAATCGACCGCTTCATAACGACAAAGAATGAGCTTCGATGTGATCCACAGCCACTCGAGCGCTGTGTGGGTCTGACAATTTCATAATTCTCACCACAAAGTCTTTAATTTGGCTTTTTTTCAGGTCGAACTGTTAGCCACCACAATCGAACGTTTAATGAGCTACGATGTGATCCGCAGCCACAGGAGCACTTTGTGTGTCTGACAATTTTATGATTCTTGCCCCAACTTCTTTAATTTGCCTCATTTCAGGTCGAACTGTTTACCACCACAATGGAATGCATCATAATGACAAAGCATGAACTTCAATGTGATCCGCAGCCACTCGAGCGCTTTTTGTCTCCGATAATTTAATGATTTTCGCCGCAACGTCTTTAATTTGGCTTTTTTTTTAGGTCGAACTGATTCCCGTGATGCCGTGCAGTTTTATATGGACAAAAACAAATTTCAGGGAGTAATAAAGTTCATCCTATTTTGTTTACTAGACATAATACTGTACTTCTTTTCTAAGGCCCATACATAATGTTATTTAGCACCCATCAACAGTAGGTTGGTTTGAAGCCAAACGTCAGTGTGTTTTGATAACCTAAACTTAGTGTCCAGGATATTAACTGCATTAACGCTCTGAAATGCTGACAACAGATAATAAGTCAGTCAATTAAGTCTTTTAACAGTGAGTTTCAGAATCATCCTGTTTTTTATGTTTGCGTTTTAGAGTATACTGCTTATTCAAAGGGAATGGTGGAAATCTAGAGGTGGTAGCAAAGAGCTGAGAATGAGAAGAAATATCCCTTATATTTATAGTTTGTGTGCTTGATATTTTTAATCAATGTTTATATTACTCCCTGTACTCACTGAAAGTGTTTTTTTTTTTTTGTCCATATAAAACTGCACGGCATCAGTATTGTTTTTTGATGACGCCACTATAGAAGATAAATATACAGGATTAACAAGATGAGCCTATGAAGACGAGCACTATAGGAGAGTTCAGTAGGACACTGTTAGACACTGTTAGCTACAGTCAAAGAAACCTTGCTAACGTCAACATAGTTGATTAATGTTAAGCTATTTATTTGAAGTTAGCTACCGTTAAGCCTCTGGTAGGGAACAAATGGCCGAGCTACCAATGTTAGTTATATTAATACGTTATTATTTGTGACAGAGTATTACTAAAAAATCGTTTCTATTCATTTGCTACGAGAAGGCTAGAAACCATCTAGCTAATGTCGAGGCTAAAAAGCACACTAGCCGACTCAACACCACAGCCACGAACGTACCTTGACCAATTGGCATAAAGCTGCTTAAGAAAAGACGCCATGATTGGTGCGCTGGCAGGAACCGCCCCACGGCAGCTCTGATTGTCTTGAGTTTTGGCACAAACGTTCAGACATTTTACAGCGAACAGATGTGAAAGTTGAGCGCGAGTTGCGGAGCAGAGAGCAGAAATGATTTGCGCGCACGTGCGAGTTTTGAAGGTGAAGAGCATGATTGAGCAGGTTTTCCAGTTTGAGTGAAACCAGAGTGTTTTGTTGAGCAAATCCGAAGGTTTTTACCTGCTGACAAGCGCGTTAAAGTTCATTAGCTGCACGCTCAGAGCAGCGCTGTCCTCTCAAACCGGAACATTCCTGTCTCAAACATCAGGATCTTCTCTCAAACATTTTGGCACAAAACTAACTCCATACAGAAGCCCTTTGTATCTCTGTCCATGCCTTGGTTCTCGCCGCAAAGTCTTTAATTTGGGTTTATTTCAGGTCGAACTGTTTCCCACCACAATCAAATCCATAGTAACGAGAGAGAATGATTTTCCATGCCACAGGAGCGCTTTGGATCTCTGGAAATTTCATGATTCTTACCACAAAGCCTTTAATTTGGCTTAATTTCAGGTCGAACTGTTTTGCACCATAATCGAACGTTTCATAATGAGAGAGAATGAGCTCCGATGTGTTGCCTAGCCGCACATGTGCTTTGTGTCTCTGACAATTTCATGATTCTCTCCGCAAGGTCTTTCATTTGGCTTAATTTCAGGTCGAACTCTTTCCCACCACAAGCGAACGCTTCCTAATGACAACACTGTAAAAAGAACACTGTGAAATGTACAGTAACTGGCCGGCAGGAATTAGCATGTAAGTTGCTGTAGTACATTCCACAGTATGCTTTCTGTAAATTTAATCACAGTACCTATAAAATACTGTATTTTGTAGTACTGTAATAATCACAGTACTGTAATTGTTATCACAGTAATAGTGTGTTTTTTAATCACAGCAAAAATTAAACTACTGTAATAGGCATTACTGCATTAATTTTGATACTGTAAATTAATGACTAAAATAATTACATACTATAAAATACAGAAAAGACACTTTTTCACAAACACTTCATTTATTGTACCACTTCATTCATCTTCAACATTTTAAATGTAAAAATACATAGGCACTAAATATAATTTACTGTGTATTTTAAATTTTGTAAACAGTTTTATTTTGTAAACAACAACATTATCAAAATAACAGACATTGTTTGAGGACTCAAAAAATTGATAGTGGCTATACTATTAAAGATAAATATAAAAGAAAGAAAGAAACGGGGGCGCTAGTGAGCCGGTACTGGAGTAGGTTGTGTGTTTGGCGTGCTCTGCTAAAATTTAATATAAAATTATATATTCGGCATCTTTGGCTCAGCAAAACATATAGGATATATTCCTAAGTTTATTATTTTTCATTTTTCATTCGTCTCCTTTGACACTAACGCGTATATGGCCAAGAATTTGCGTCAATACAAGTACACGGGGAAGAGCATCGCTAACAGGCCTAGCGACTCGCCGCCGTCAGCTAAGCAATCCGACATGGCCGACACGAAAGCCGAGATTCTTTCCTCTCTAAAAGCGGACATTTCCACACTCCTCAGGTCAGAGCTACAGTCTTCTCTTGCTGCCGAATTCGATGGTGTGAAGGCCGAACTGCAAGCATTAAAGACAGAAGTTGTTAACAACATTGCATTACTTCGCTCTGACTTGGATGTGATGAAGGGGACTGTAACAGAAATGGAACGCGGGCTTTCTGCGTGCTCAGACGAGGTGACGTCTCTCCAAGCCTCGGTTCGCAAGCTCGAGGCGGAGGTGGCTAATCTGCAGGAAAAATGCGTCGACATGGAGGGGAGAATGAGGAGATCAAACATTCGCATACTGAATGTGTCAGAGGGACAGGGCTCGAGTTCTCCGGCCGCTGTCTCAAAGCTGCTAAAAGAGGCTCTGCACATGGATAAAGAGATGTTAGTCGATAGGTCACACAGAGGTCTTCAACCACAGCGGCCAGGCGGGAAGCCGCGGGCTATCGTGGCTGAACTGCACTACTACCAAGATTGCATCGAAATTCTTCGCCGTGCCAGAGAAGCAGGACCCTTGCGATTCAGAGGAGCTACAATTCTCATTTTCCCGGACTATCCCCCAGTGTGATGCGCGCTAGAGCCGCTTTCAACGACGTTAAGAAGCTACTCCGAGGACGAGATGGCATTTGCTACGGCATTCTCCATCCAGCCAAGCTCCGCGTCACGCACAACGGAATAGAAAAGGACTTTCGGGATCCAGCGGAGGCAATGGCTTATGTGAAGGCGAATGTGCTGTAAGGTGGATGAACACAACAGGTTTGGTGTACGGTTACTTCACTAGAAAGACACATTTAATTTCATATTTCTTAGAATAGTCGTGATGTAAAACAAGCGCAGCTAGAGCCGATTTATCTTCTAATAATCTTCAATTGTGTTATCAAGAAACAACAAATGTTTACAATTTAGATTGCTTACTTTATTGTATATACTCTTGTATACTCTTATACTATTGTATGTAAAGTATTTTCCCAGGGGGTTGATGTGTATAAAAATGTAAACATCAGTGGTATGACATCACATGTGAAATATGTAAAAAAATTTCCCAGGGGTTGGTGTGTGTAAAATGTAAACATCAGTTATATGACGTCACGTGTCAAAATTGCAACTAATTTTCCCAGGAGGTGATGTGTGTAAAAACTATGAACAACTATTGTAGGTTGTAAAGATTTTTTTTTTTTTACGGTGATAAAATGTTGAATTTTCCCCAGGGTGCGTGTTGGGAGGGGTGGCAAGCGTGAGCAAAATTTTCCCCTCTTGAGAAGTGTTAATGAAAAAAAATGATGTAAAAGTTTAAAGGGGTGTGAAAAATTAAGAGTAAGGATGAAAAAGAAAAAAAAAAGATGCGAGGACTTACCGTCGGTGGGGTGGTTGGGTCGGGGTATGGTGTGTGTGTGTGTGTGTGTGTGAATGCTTTTTGATAACTACCCGAGGTTTGCCCGGTATGATGCGTGGGAATAATTTTCAAAAGATTCCCAGGATGTGTTTTGGAAAAAAGATGTGTTTTGGAAAAAAAGATTCCCATGATGTAATGGTATGACGTAGTTGTTGTTGTTGTGTTTTTGAGTGACAGCAGCAAGTGGGGGCCCCCGTTCTGCTAAGCGTGACTAATAATTGAACAGGTGTCGTGTTGTTTTTCTCCTCACAATACTATAAAAACTGGCCGAGAGCCATAATAGTTGTAAAAGTTACTCATTATGGACCAGTTTGCGAGCAATTACAATACCCCTGCTGGGGGTGAAGCTGAGGTGATAAACTTATCGACCGACTCCGAGTACGAGTCTGACACCGAATCTGCGAGAAGTACGATGGTTCTCACAGATTCTGACGAATCATCCACAGCGGAGGATGGTGTTGTTCGCAACACCCCAGAAAAGGACGCGCCAAACTCAGCTGTCGTTCAGGAAAGACCCAGCGTGATCGTGTGGCAATCTTTCAGCGGCACAGGTTCAGACGAATCACTCAGAGCGGGGGCGGTGAATGAAGTTGTTTGTATCACCCCTGAAAAAGATGCGACAAACTCGGCGGCGGTTCAAGAAAGACCCAGCGTGATCGTTTGCAACGTCACCAACTGTGTCAACTGTATCACCGCCACGGTCCGCTCGCCGCCGCGACCGGACCAGGAGGAGGAGGAGGAGGAGGAGGAAGAGATTCCGGGGGTTTGTCAGCCACGACCCGGCGACCGTGTTTGCAACACGCCGAAAGTCGGTGCCAACACAGGTGACGGACCGTCGATCGCAGATTACAGCCCGGTCTCCGATTACGAGGAGCGAGTTGATGAGTCGAGAGTTTCTGCTAATTTGACATCAACGATGAGATCTGTTTTATTTAACGACAACGCTGTATCTTTTTTTGATGACAGGATACAGAACGACGAATTTGACCATGTTGCGACAAACGGAGGTGTAAACTTTCTAAACGTCGAAGATCCGGTCGATTTGTTTGAACTTGAAACTTTAGTGGACAGAACTTTTCGCTGCGACTTCATTCAATAGAATGAGTGTCGCTCAGCAAAACGATACAGGAATATTGACTGAAGCTGAGGATGGATTACCGTCGCAGAACTAATGGGATTTATCGGATTTTACCTCACACGCTGACGATGGAGCGAATCAGGATGTTTTTATGCAGCATATCAACGCATCGACTTTGGGGGAGTTACCACCGCAGAGCGAAGGACACGCGTCACACGTTAACGATGGAGCAAATGGGAGCGCTTCGACGGGGTGTGAACGGAGGTGTCAGGCGGCAGACCCTGAAATTCACGCAGAAGACCTTTCGATCAGCAGGCCCTCCACAAGCGGGGAGGGGGATGGGGTGAGGGAGAGACACAGACCCATGTTTAATCACAGTGAATACAATTATCAAATAAATTTATCGGATCTAGGTACATGTTTGAATTTAATTCAGTTCACGCAGGCTCTACACAATCGAGTAGATCGTTTGTTACAAAAAGCCAGACAGGTTTCACAAGGGGATGACATTATACAAATAAGTTTGAAAGGTGAAAGCCTGTTCTCGCCCGTGATATTTCAAACTAACGCAGAGGAGCTGAACGCTGAACATTTTCTGAATTACGTAGAATCGGTTGTTCAATCAAATAAAAAACTGTTAAGCGACAAATCACTCACACTGAACGTTCAGATAGTGAGAAACTTTCGAGGCGGAATAGGTTATTCCAGAATGATAAACAGTATTTTGTCATCGGAAATACTTACAAAAAAAAGTAGGCATTTAGTTATATTTTTAAACGCTTACCAAAATTCCTGCTTCGCGTGTAGTTTGACGGGTGTGATGAAACCGGGTTTGACCCAAAGCGAATGTCAAAAGGAAGCTCTATTACTTTTAAATCGGTTAAATATTTCACCGGAACATTTAGTTTCATTTAACGACGTGACTTTATTCGAACAGTTTTTAAACGTCAAAATTGTGATTCTTTACAGAGTAAACAACGGTGGTTCGTTTCAGACTTTCCAAACGCATGAACAGCCGCACGAGAAGACCTATTACCTTCTTTTGCTAAACAATCATTATTATGGTATTTTAAATTTAAAAGGTTTTCTCGGTGTTAAACATGTGTGCAAAGCCTGTCACAAGCCGTATTCGCACAGTAAATACACGCACCGCTGCGATTTTATGTGTAACGTGTGTCAGAGGGTTTGTTTAAAAACCGAGAACGTTTTGAGGTGCGCGGAGTGTCTTAGATTCTGCAGGTCACAGGATTGTTTTTCACACCACAAACGAATGGGTTATTGTGAGAAAGTTAAATGGTGTGAAAACTGTAATCGCTCATACATAGTGACGACCAAACACCACAAGTGCCCCCGGACCACGTGTAACATTTGCAAGTCGCCTTTAGCCGAGAAAGAGGATCCCTCTAAACACCAATGTTTTATCAGACCCACTTTGCCGAGGCCGCAAACGCAGAAATATGTATTTTTTGACATAGAGTCCCGTTTTACGGAACAAAACGAGCACGCGGCGATACATATACACACCGTCACGTACGAAGGTCGACATTGGTGCGCCACGGGTCACGACTGCATAGCAAAGTTTTTTAAACGTTTTAGAAAAAACAGATACAAAAAGTATACATTTATCGCTCACAACAGCAGCGGTTATGATTCGTATTTTATGCTAAATTACCTAACAAAGAACAAAATAGTACCGCATCTCATTACTCAAGGAAATAAAATCTTATGCATGACCGATATTTTTTTCAAACAACGTTACATAGACAGCCTGAGCTTCTTCCAAACAAAACTGGCTGATTTACCCAAAAGTTTTGGTTTTGAAAATGAGAAAAAGGGTTATTTTCCTCATTATTTTCACACAAAAGATAATTTGTGTTATGTTGGACGTTACCCGAAACCTGATATGTACGGATATTCACAAATGGCTCCTACGGAGCGGACTGAATTTATAAACTGGTACGATTCTGTAAAAAACGGTGTGTTTAATTTAAAAAAGGAGCTGTACCAATATTGTAAGAATGATGTGGTTATTTTAAGAAAAGCCTGCATGATATTCAGAGAACGAGTGCTGTCCATGGCCAACGTGGACCCGTTTCAACACGTCACCATAGCCAGCGCCGCGCTAAGCCTGTACAGAACAAACTTTTTGCCGGATAGGTGTCTGGCCTTAACGGGGCCGCGTTATTTTATGAAAAAAAACAAAAGTTTTTCAAATTGCAGTATACAGTGGTTAGAGTTTGTCAAGTTCAAGGAGAACGTTTTTGTCCAACACGCGCTGAACATGGGGGAAAAGAAAGTCGGATCTATTTTTGTGGACGGGTTTTGCGAACGGACCAACACCGTGTTTGAATTTCTGGGCTGCGTGTTTCACGGGTGTCCGAAATGTTCGGACCCTAACGCCGAAAACCCTCTGACCGGTGAGTTACAAGGTGAACTTTATCAACGCACCACGGAACGGTTGGAATATCTGAAATCCTTGGGATATAACGTTAGGATCATGTGGGAACATACGTGGATTAAGCTGAAAGCGGACAACGGGGAGCTAAAGACATTTTTGAAAAGCTGTGATTTTCCGGAGAAAATGAACCCGAGAGACGCTCTGTACGGCGGACGGACCAACGCCATCCGTTTGCTGCACAAAACCGCCCCGGACGAAAAAATCCATTACTTGGACTTTACGAGTTTATATCCTTACTGCAACAAGCGTATGACCTACCCCATTGGACACCCGACGGTGATTGTGACCGATTTTAAAGACATCAGAGAGTACTTTGGCATCGCCAGAGTCAAAATCTACCCCCCAAGAAATCTTTTCCACCCCGTGTTGCCTTTTAGATGTGATAAACTAAACAAATTAGTTTTCACCCTTTGTAGAACCTGCGCGGAGGCCGGGGACGCGTGTCGACATTCGGAAGAAGAGAGAGCCATAACGGGTGTTTATTGCACGGAGGAGATCAAAAGGAGTTTAAACCACGGCTACACGATCGGGAAAGTGTACGAGGTTTGGCACTTTGAGCAAAACTCCTGCGATTTGTTCGCAGGATACATCGATTTACATTTGAAAAACAAAGTGGAAGCCAGCGGTTTCCCCCCGGGCGTGAACACCGACGCTGAGAAAAATGACTATTTGTTTAAGTTTAAGCGACACGAAGGTGTCCAACTGGATGTGTCAAAAATCGGATTTAACCCCGCTCAGAGGAGTATTAGCAAACTGTTTCTGAACGCTCTCTGGGGGAAATTTGGACAGAGAACGGATCGGATGAACACGGAATTAATAACGGAGCCTCGTGACTTTTTAGAACTGATGTTTTGCAAACATAAACGCATTTCTTATTTTACTTTTATTAACGACGACGTTGCTTTGGTCCAGTGGCAGTACGAAAAGGATTATTTGCAAAAACCCGTGGTTTCTAATGTATTTGTGGCCGTTTTCACGGCGGCTTACGGACGATTAAAACTGTACGATGTGCTAGAAAAATTACAAAAGCGGGTGTTATATTTTGATACGGATTCTGTCATGTTCACGGCGAAACCGGGGGAATACACTCCTCCCACGGGGTTTTATCTCGGTGATCTGTCGAATCAGCTAACGGATGGAGATTATATCAAGGAATTTGTGTCTACAGGACCCAAAAGCTATTGTTTCGTCACAGCCGGCGGGCAAGTTTCTCTGAAGGTCAAGGGGTTTACAGTTAATCCGGAGACTTCTAAAATTCTTCATTTTGATTCCTTTAAACGGCTGGTGGAGCAGCACGTTAGCACAGGGCGATCCGACACTCTGCTGACCGAGACCCTTTTAATTCAAAGAAACAAAAAACGCTTGGCTCTGCAGAACGTCAGAGCTCTGAAAAAATTTTCATTAATTTATAACAAGAGAATACTGAGACCCGACTTTACCACGGTGCCTTATGGATTTTGACGTCAGATTAAAGTTGCCGTTTACATGTATTTTGGCCGGACCGAGCCGTTCGGGGAAGACGTGCTTTGTGCAAAGACTTTTGGAATGTTCTTCCAAAACTCTCAACGGGAAGCCTGGCAAAATCATGTGGTTTTATGAAAACTGGCAAAAAAGTTACGACGAACTACTGGAGCTTATGCCCGACGTGGTTTTCGTTCAAGGAGCACCGAGCAGCCTGCACGACGATGAACTACAAGGACGACGATCAGGAGAAGGAGGAGGAGGAGGAGGAGGAGGAGGAGGGAGAGGGGGTCCTCTGATCGTTCTGGACGATATGATGGACGTTATGAGTCAGTCGGTAGAATTAGAAAGGGCTTTCATGAGATATTCTCACCACAATAATCTTAGCGTGATATATTTGACGCAGAATCTATTTTATAAAGGAAAGAATTCTCGCACACTTAGTTTAAACGCCTCCTACCTGATACTTTTTAAAAATCCTAGAGATAAGTTACACATTTCAATTTTGGCTAAACAAATGTATACCGGACAATCGAAATATTTCCTGGAATCGTTCCAGGACGCTACGAGTAAACCTTTCGGTTATTTAATTGTGGATCTTAAAGCCGAAACGCCAGAAACATTTAGGTTGCGGAGCGGGCTGTTACCCGGACAAGAATCTGTGGTGTACGTACCTAAAACATAGATTTTTTTTAAAAAATGACGTCAGCCCGTTTAAGAAAAGCTCTCCCTTTTCTAAGCGCTTGGATAAACGCCAAGAGAAACAATAAAGCCGACAAAAAAAATTTACCCAAATACGTGATTTTGGCCATATGCGAAATCGTTTTAAACGTTTTAAAAGGCAACGTCCCGCTGACTGACTCTCAGTATAAACAGTTTAAGAAAAGGCGACGCTGTTTAAGACATCTGGCTGACAAAAGTTATCCGTTTGGGCGCAAGCGTAAACTCATTCAGAAGGGGGGGTTTATCGGCCCGTTAATAGCCGCGGCCCTGCCTTTTGTGTTACAAATGCTAACCCCCAGGCAGCAATGAACCACGCGCGAAAACTGTACCTAGTCTCTGCCGACCAATTGCAAAAACTCACACCCTCCTCTAAAGGAGACATTAGGGAAAACAGCGAGAATGAACTGGAGCGGGAGATTAAATCCCTGTTGGAGAGAAAGGATTTATCCGCGGACACCAAACTGGATTTGTATTCTCAACTTTTGCGGAAATATCTGACTCTGGTCAAACAAAAATCTTTGGAAAAAAAAGAACTGACTTTAAGTTTACCTCCACCTAAAGAAGAAGAAGAAGGAGAAAAACGAGAAAGTAAAACACCTGACGGCTTCTCCACAAAGGTTCTGGAACACTTGCCCGCTCGTTCGAGAAACAAAGCCCGACTGATTATGGACGCGCTGGAAAACGCGTGGACGACTCGCGGCGAATTCGTGTACAGAGGGGATGTCGTCGAAGGGAGTCATATATTTGATTTGTTAAAAACGGCAACCTCTTATCAGAAGCTGAATTACAAGCCCGTCGGGTGGAGCAGTTTCCTTCGCAGCTTGGCGGACGCCAACGTTCCTTCGGGGGCCTTGGGTAATTCTTCTGTAAGGCGAGAGATGGAAAAATACAAACACATCAAAGGGTCCGTTGATAATTCTTTAACGTTTAGCACGCCTGCGAGTACGCCCTCGCGGGTTAAAAAAAAAAGAAATAGAAAAACACACTTTGAACCTCCGGGGTGGATGTCGTATTAAGAAATGTTTTCATTCGTATGCTTAAATAACCACATCATTTATATCTGAATCAAAGTACATTTTATGCTTTTTATAATCGTGTCATTTTTAAACCAACGGGTAATGTGTATGTTTGAATCTTTTCACATTTTTATTAAAACCAAAATGCTTTCATTCGTATGTTTAAATAACCACATCATTTATATCTGATTCAAAGTACATTTTATGCTTTTGTTTTTTTCATTAAAACATAGTCTCATATTTTTCAACTCTTTTAATATGTTTTTTCTTGTGTGTGTGTGTTTGAATAAAGTAAACATTTTTTAAAGCGTAGCGATTTTATTGAAATATATAATCACACAGACGTTAAAAGATCATTTTGTAATCATTTATTGATAAAATCACAACGGTAAACACAACTTTGTACTCCGTGTACAATATGACAGTAAGAATCTATCCGCAGCAAACTTTTTACAAATTTTTTAACAGAGCGATCATTTTCTCGTAAATCGGTGGTATAAGAATTTAGAACCTGAGAAAACGTAAGACCCTTCATACGCTGTTTTAGAAAATACACGCAATGATGCCCGCAGGCGTCCGACCTATGGTCTTGAACTTGTCTAGCGTTACACAAAACTCGTCGTGAATTATTTTTTAGAAAAAGCATGATGTAACTGGGGAAAAATTCAGAGTCCGGCGGAAACCCGTAGGAATCAAAAAACTCTGCATTTCCATCTGACAGTATTAAAACAGCCAACCAGTGTTCCCCAGGTCGTGTATGAGGATGTGTATTTAAAATAAAACAAGACGGAGGTGTGTGTTTTAACACCCGAGGTAGTTGATCGCAGGCGAATACGCCTCTGAAACCGAGGGTGCATCGCATGGCTTTAGCGATCTGTCTGGTGTCCATTTTTTTTTAAAAATAGTCCATAAGCACTTCACGTTTGTGATTAATTTCTAACACGTTGTCAAAAACCGCAAACACGATGATGTTTATGGTGTTGGGCAAAGGCGCTCGAAACCGGAGGTCCAGTCTAACGTGCCCCGACTGTATTAAGGAAACGTGTTCGCCCGAGCTTTCGTCGGGGGTCAAGTTGAACGCGAATAAACAGTAGCCCTGAGAAAAATCTTCACGAGAGATGGCCAAAGGCTGGTCCCTCAACCCTCTGTCCGTAGCCTCGACCAGGCTGAAGTATTCTCGCAGGCAGCGCTGTCTGGGAAGAAGGGGTCGAAAAGGCGTGGACGGGTAGGACACACCGTCCACGCTGAGATTTAAAGATTCCACGTCGTAATGATGAAAATTAAAAGGATTTCGCGCGTATGATCCGCTGAAAGCTTCGTTATGAACAAAACCTATAGCGATGAATTTTGGCACTTGGCCCAAAAATAGATTATCCTGGTTTGACACGCGACCCCCCGCCGGCACGCTTAACACTTTCACGTTAACTCGTTCTAATGGGTACCTCGCGTTAGACTGAAGCAAAGCTGACGCGTGCCCCAGTTTCACACTGGGTGACACGTGTATTCTTTTCACGTACAAAAGGGCCGTTAAAATGTGAAGTTTATAGCCCGGGTTCGGATCCGACGACATTAAAACAAACTCGTTTTTATTACGAACTAACTTGATTCTCACGTCGACGGAATTTAAAAGAAGCTTTTCCTGAAATGCAAAGTCGTTATGCAAATGTCCCATTAATTCGAACGTTCGGCTCCTTTCGCAATAAGCGCTTCGCCACGTTAACCCCTCATTGTCTCTGTTCGGGTCAGCTTCGTCCATGCGCCCCGCCGTGTCTTTGCGAAACAGCCCCGCTGCGAATTGCGAATTCAGAGTAGGTTCGGAATAGTTAAGCAAACACTCCAGAACGGCCCTGTAGGTGTACGTGGAACCACTTTGAGAAATGAGCTTATCGCCGAGGGACAGGTCGACTTGGCTAAAAAGAGTGGCCGCGGGGTAATTGATCAAACCTACGGTCGCACCGGCCGCCAGATCGGTTCCGTCCGCGTTGGTAACTTTGCACGTGAGGTACAAAAGCGAACGGTTCAGATCGACGTAGGTGTCCCCCGACCCCGCCATAAAAAATTCCAGGGGGCCGTTTTCGGTAATGGCCGTGATGGGAGGCGTTTCTACGTATTTGTAGGATTCTATACTGTGTTGCGTCATAGGGATCGTAAATAGGTCCAGCTCGGACTTCATGCATTCCGCCGAGGCGCTGTGTATGAGAGACATCTTTTAAAATATGTCGGGACCCGCACCGGTTTTCCGCTCGCTCTTTTTTTTCTTCCTATTCCTTAAACGAGAGGCGCGGACGAGCGCACCCGCCAGCTTCCTGTTCAGACTGAGACCTTTTGAAAAAACACTTTTATTTTTAAAAGGTACGGAACCGCGACGCCCCGGTGGGCGCATGCGTCGATTCGCGCGGCTCAAAACCACCAGGCCTTCCCCCTCCTGCCGCCTTTCCGACGCGTTTCCCAGTAATTTCCCCGCCGCTGCGGAAACCACGTCTTTCGCGATATTTTTAGCAGCGGTCTTGAGGTGTGGTCTGACTAAGTTGAAGCCCGATTTTAGCAGAGGCACCGCCAGTCTAAACAAACCCCGAAAAACGTTGCCGATCCCTCTTCCGTACTGCACGGGCGCTCCGCTGAAACCTTCTAAACCGGACCCCGCCTGTCGCGTATAATAAAGGACGTAGGGGCTAGGGTCGGCGTGATAAGCAGACATTTTTTATCGGATCGGTCTAAAATGTAGCTTCACGATCACTTTTCCAAATTCGAATTTGACGTTTCGGTTTTGATCCGTCTTCAACTCTATTAAAATTTCATCAAACACGTGTTTGCTGACCGGGTTGTAGTGCACCTTGTCAAAGTTTAGCGTGACGAAATCCAGATGCGCTTTGGGTATTTGAACGGTTCGCAAAAGAGGTGCTAAGGTATCGGCCACGATCTGGTGTGAAGAAATATCTGAATAAAGAAACAAATAAAACGTTCCGCCTTTAATATGGGCAGGGAATTTAGTTTCGGTCGGGTCAGTCCACTTCTGTTCCTCGAAGCCCAGAATGTGCGCCAACTGTCCGTGCGTTCGAATCCGAATAGGCCATCTGTTCAGCGAGGTCAGTCGTATAATCTCCTCCGGTGTGACCCCTAATTTTACCCGTCTCGTGACCTTATCCAAATATAATTCGACGTGGGTTTTGGTGGTTCTAAAATATTTGTTCATTTCGGTCAAAATGTCAGCGATGTAAGTATAATAACCGCATTTTACTTTAAAAGCCACCTGTTTACTGAGATCCGGCCCTTCGCACACCCAAAAGTCCGTTTCCTGTCGCCCCGCCGTCCGCCAGCGTGTACCAACTCTGGGGAAATGAAATTTCTGCTAAGCCGACCTCCCAACCGCCCCTGAGGTGAACGGTTTTGGCTAACTTCACCCTGTAGCTGGATATATCGTTTTGAGGGTATAATTTGTCGCTAGCGTTACTCGGCAGAGTGATGAAAAAATCTCTGGTTTCTTCCATGGTGGGGTGGTCCGCGCTTCCGAATAGGGGCTCGCGCCGCTCTCTCACGGGGTTTTTATCGAGCGTCCTGGATAGAATTTTCGTTTACCCAGGAGTCAAATTTTTTATCCCAACCTTTCCATCTCACCTTAACGAGAACCTCGGATTTAGTTTTTTTTCCTAGCCAGTATTTTTTCTACACGATAGACTTTATTTTCAGGTACAATAATTTTCTGCATTTCTTCTTCATAAAAAGAACCTTCTATTATTTCATTATCGAGGTCTTTTAGTTTATACATCGGCGGGTCTCGTTTAATAATTTTATCCACAAAAAAATATTCATCCGTGAAAGACTGTTCGTAACCTTTCGCGAAGACCCTGCGCTCTTTCGAAATCCGAACCGCGTCACCTATTTTAAACTTGGGTCGGGGTAATTCCCCTCTCATTCTTTTCCCGTACAGATGATGAAACACCTGTATCTGATTGCACTCGTTCACTTCTTCGGGACGCATTTGAATAGATCTGTGAAAAGCGCGATTGTAAGCGCTCACTAGTTCCTGAAGCACATCTAAATATCTCAAGGTGTTAAAACCTGTAAAATATCTGAACATCCGCGTTTTGAGGGTTTTGTTAAATCGCTCCACCACAGAGGCTTTCAATTCGCTAGCCGTAGTAAAATGTCTTATTTTATATTTGTTTAATAGTTTCATGAATGATTGATTACAAAATTCTCGCCCCTTGTCACTTTGAAGGGTGACGGGTTTTCTACCTCGTAAAAGTATTTGTTCAAAGGCCTTCGTTACGCTCTTGGCGTTCTTATTTTCCAACGCCTCCACCCACGCGTATTTTGAAAACACATCTATGCAGGTTAAAATAAACTTTTTCCCATCGTTGTGTTCCGATAGAGAGGACAAATCTGCCAAGTCTAACTGCCATTGTGAATCTTTTTCGCACGCTAGTACGAAACTCCTTTTAAAGTTTATTCTTCGGGGTTTGTGTAGCGTGTAAGTGTCTGAACTTTGTAAAAACCTATCAATTTCATCTTTATTTTTATTAGCCAACCCCACCTCCCTTACGCTTTTGATAAAGGGCTCCCTACCACACAGACCGCCTTCCGACCCGGGTTTATGGTACAACTCTTGCAGCGCCGTCTGAGACATGTCCAAATGGTCGAGGTGTGAAACACGTTAGGGTTTTTATATTTTCTTCTGGGTAAAACACGGTCTAAAATAAAATGTGGAGAAAACAAACTGATGACAGAAAACGACTTCAAAAGGTTTTTATGGTTTTTTATTTTTTTTGTTTAAAGGTTTTTATGTGTTTTTTTTTATTTTTTTGTTAAAAACGGTTTATTTCTTTTATATTTTTTTTGGTTGTTAGTATCTAATCTACTGACAAACCGTTAGTTTGAGATATAGGTAAATTAGTTTCAAACTAAATGTGATGAACACTGAAGTATAAAATATGAAACTAAAAATGATTACACTATTAAATATATGAAAATGAAAAATGATTACACTTAAAATATGAAAAGAAAAATGGTTACATGATTTAAAATATTAAAAAATATTAAAATGATTACACTTAAAATATGAAAAGAAAATGGTTACATGATTTAAAATATTAAAAAAATATTAAAATGATTACACTTAAAATATGAAAAGAAAAATGGTTACATGATTTAAAATATTAAAAAATTAAAATGATTACACTGTTAAAAATGATTAAAATGATTACACTATTAAATATATGAAAATGAAAAATGATTACATGATTAAAATATTAAATGAAAATGATTACATGGTTTAAAATATTAAAATGAAAAGACTATACAGTTTGTCTAATAAACATGCACAAAAGGGGTTCAAAAAATATGTAAACTACTAGCAGCGATCAAAAGATGTCATAAAGGTGCTATAAACAATTACACAAACTCAAACGACTAAAATATTAAACGAAAAACATGTGGTGTTTTTTAATAAAACAAAAAGGTCCCAGTTTTTTCTAATAATAATAATGTTTATGGTTTGTCTAATAAAAAAAATATATACAATGTATAAACTTACTAGCAGCAAAAAAACATCGGTGTCATAAATGTCTTATGTACAAATACACAATCTCTCTCTCTCTCTCGCGAATCACTACACCGATCTGTCATCCTCAGACCCCATCAGAATTTTACACACGTCGGCGGCCGTTGATTCCGCAGCGCTGTTCAGAGGTTCATCCGGCCGCATGTAAAACCGGCTCAGAATTTCGGACGGATCTCTGCTCAGGTACTCGGACAGCGGGTTATATTCACTCAATTTTTCCTGCGTCAGCGTGTAAATTCTACGCAAAATGTTTATTACAAAACCATCATGAGGTTCTTTTAATTCAAAGTGTTGCTTTAGAGACTCTTTTATTTCCAATTCACAAGCGGGAATGAGATTCAGCCACTTCTGCTTTAACTCGTTGTCCAGAAATCTTACGGGGACGCCTTCCACGCAACTGTGCTGTCTCTGTGATGGGTGTTCAATTTGACACCCAGCGCAATCTCTCGTAACCCATTGACGAACAGCCAGGATGATCGCTCTTGCCCAGATAAATTCCACAATTTTCGTGGCTCGGTCCTTCAGACTGAGGTCCGAAGGCTTCTCGCTCTGACTTTCCGAGCTGGCGCCGGCGTCAAGAGGTTCCTCGCATTGACCTTTTGACCCCGTTCCTGAGAAAGCGCTCGCGTTCTCTCTCTCACGCTGCTCGATGTCAGCCGGCGAAGAAGGTCGGCTTTGTAAGCCGTCCTCGTCCACCACGATAAATTCATCGCTGTCCAGATCGGTCACGCCGGAGACTTCCTCTTCCTCTTCTTCTACCTCGCTGGCGCTGGTCGAATCTGAAATGTCATTTTCACCGCTTTTTTTACGTTCCACGAGGTCTAGATCAGAACTCTCTTCTTCATCGTGCTCTGGCTGGTGAGTGGGGGAACACCCCCAATCTCTCCCGCTGGGCATGTCCTCGCACATGCGCATCGCCGTTTTGTCATCTTGGTATTTAGACATCAGACTCGTCGGGCGTGGAATATGACAGCTGTCGCAACCACATATTACGCTGGCTGGTGATAGAGAGAGAAAATCGTTAAAAGGTTTAACGGGCTCGTACATGCTTACTCTTCGGCCACACGCTGCAACTTGAAACGGTATAACCCTTTTCACGGCTTATATTCACAAACTACGGTACCTCAAACGGTCAAAATGAATTTTTAAGAAAAAAAGCGTTTTTCTTACCTGTCAGAACATGTTTGACCGCGTGATAAATATCCAGTAGTTCGCTCTCCCGCAAAGTTATTTCAATCAGCTGGACGTGCTCTTCTTTTTCAGTAGGGGCAAAATAAAAAATCCACTGGTCGTCATCGCTGGAGCACACGTTTTCGTGCCTTATCACAGGTGACGTGCACACTTCCAGTCGAACTCTGTAGGTAAACTCAGGGGTCTTGAGCCCTGTGATGGTCAGGGTGATTTGACGCAAATAATGCGCGGATCTGACCTTCAGTGTGATTGTGGCAGACCTGGACAGTTCGGTCTTGTGTTTTGTGTCGCGAACCATGCATGACCTGTTTCTGGCCTGTAAGATCATAGCATGCAATTCCCCCACTTCATTCGTTTTCGGGACGGTCTGGTTTAACAGGTACAACTCCTTTTCGGAAATAGAGACTTCAGTCGACTTGTCACTGTGAAACAGTCTGCTCTGACGGAAAACGATGTAGCGATTGTTCAGCCGGGTTTCTTTCGGCAAAATTGTCAAATACGTCATCGAAAGACATCTCCTCTTTATGCTCGGTTTAAACAGACTGTCGTCCGCTCTGAATCTGTCGATTTCCTGCTTTTTCTTCTGCGAAGGTGTAACATCGTTTTCTTCCCGAATCGAACGGGGCCAGCAGTGTTTAGGTATGTCATTGCGAACGAAGGCCTTCCTCGCGCTCAAAATTTGACTGGTCCTCAGGGGTTGCTCCTTCAGTTTCAGTCGTTTTAGGCTGTTTGGCCACACGAAATAAGGTATTCCACGCTTTTGTAAGTTGTCCCGAATGAATGTGCGATAGCGCCATTTGCTCAAGGAATTCAAGATCGGAGATCCGGCTTGAGCCTTAGACGATCTGTCTGGAGAATCCATGACGATGGTTTTGCAGAAAAGTCACTCTCCGCACCAATCTGTCTCTTTTACGGCCAGTTTTTATAGTATTGTGAGGAGAAAAACAACACGACACCTGTTCAATTATTAGTCACGCTTAGCAGAACGGGGGCCCCCCACTTGCTGCTGTCACTCAAAAACACAACAACAACAACTACGTCATACCATTACATCATGGGAATCTTTTTTTCCAAAACACATCTGTTTTTCCAAAACACATCCTGGGAATCTTTTGAAAATTATTCCCACGCATCATACCGGGCAAACCTCGGGTAGTTATCAAAAAGCATTCACACACACACACACACACACACACACACACACACACACACACACCATACCCCACCCCACCCCACCCCACCGACGGTAAGTCCTCGCATCTTTTTTTTTTCTTTTTCATCCTTACTCTTAATTTTTCACACCCCTTTAAACTTTTACATCATTTTTTTTCATTAACACTTCTCAAGAGGGGAAAATTTTGCTCACGCTTGCCACCCCTCCCAACACGCACCCTGGGGAAAATTCAACATTTTATCACCGTAAAAAAAAAAAATTCTTTACAACCTACAATAGTTGTTCACAGTTTTTACACACATCACCTCCTGGGAAAATTAGTTGCAATTTTGACATGTGACGTCATATAACTGATGTTTACATTTTACACACACCAACCCCTGGGAATTTTTTTTACATATTTCACATGTGATGTCATACCACTGATGTTTACATTTTTATACACATCAACCCCCTGGGAAAATACTTTACATATTTCACATGTGACGTCACGCATAACTCATAAATCATTTTGACATTTACCAGGGTTAATAACTACTAAAATTAATAGCTTCTTTGTATTTTGTATCCAAGTTTTGCTAAAGGTGCAGCTCAATTTAATATTTATAGCAGAGCAGCCTGTTAGTCTAGGCCTCGCCAATACAAGCACTGAATGTGTGGATATTTTCTCATGGGATCGTTGGGTCACCCTGTTCTTCTCGGTGACAAGGGTTGGGTTTATGCTGCACCAGAAGTTAATTTTGTTTTTTTGTCATCTATGTCTTATGTCGAATCAACAAAGGGATTTCACATCTATGTACAAAGACACAAAACTGTGGTACTTAACTGTATTCTAATATCTTTTACTACTTTAAATGGCAAAAGCACAGCCGCTTAATCTATCTGCAGGTTGTCAGGTAACATTTGCAAGTTGGAATGTTAAGTCTCTAAATCATTCAGTTAAACGTGGCAAGGTTCTTTCACATCTGAAACAACTTAAGGTGGGAATCGCCTTCCTTCAAGAAACTCACTTGTGTACATTTGATCATTTTAGATTGAGAGGAGGTTGGATAGGCCAATCATTTCACTCTAACTTTCACTCTAAATCTAGAGGAACTGCAATTCTTATCAATAAGAATATTCCTTTCGTTATGTCACAGGTTGATGCAGACTCTGCAGTTCGGTATGTCATAGTTACAGGTAGATTATACAATATGCCAGTCATTCTAGCCAATGTGTATGCGCCAATTTGGGACGACTGCACATTTTTTACTAAATTCCTCTCCCGTCTACCAAACATAGACTCATACCATCTTATCTGGGGAGGAGATATAAATTGTGTACTATCACCATCTCTAGATCGTAGTTCATCTAACACGATAACTCAAACTAAATCAGCTCATACAATTAAATTATTTCTTGACACATATGGAATATCTGATGTTTGGCGATTTCGGAACCCTTTATCTAGGAGCTACTCTTTTTTTTCACAGGTTCACAAGACGTACTCACGTATAGACTACTTTTTCTTAGACAGGAAACTTCTTCCTTTAGTAAGTGACTGTGAATATCACGCAATAGTAATTTCTGATCATGCCCCATTACTCATGAACCTATGTTTACCAATTAAACATGATAACTACCGCCCCTGGCGTCTGAACACACTGCTGCTCTCGGATGAGACCTTTGTTAACTTTGTATCAAATGAAATAGCCACCTTTCTACGATATAATAAGACGCCTGGAATGTCCGCCTCAGTCATATGGGAATCAATGAAAGCATATTTGAGAGGGCAAATTATATCGTATAGTGCTCAGATGAGGAAGGCTCGGATGCAGCATCTTGAGAATCTAACAAATGACATCTTAAGAGTAGATAAAGAGTTAGCTGGTTCACCATCGCCTCAGCTATGCAAACAGAGACTAACACTTCAAACAGAATACAACCTTTTACTTACTAAACATATCGAAACTCTCATGAATAAGACACAGCATAGGACTTATGAGCATGGTGATAAGACTGGTAAGATTTTGGCATATCAGTTACGGCAGAAGACTGCTGATCGATGTATATCTCAAATAAATGATGATTTAGGTGTTAAACATGTGGATTACTTGCAGATTAATCAATGCTTTCATAAGTTTTACTCCAAACTATATAATTCAGAGTCACGTAAGAACAAATCTTTGTTTGAGGACTTTTTCAATAAGTTAAATATCTCACTAATAGATACGACAACTGCAGCAGAACTCGACAACCCATTTACTATTGAAGAGTTTATCCTTGCAGTAAAATCTATGCAAAACGGAAAGGCCCCAGGACCAGATGGGTTTCCGAGTGAATTTTTTAAGAAATTTGCTAAGGATTTGGCCCCTGTCTTGATTTCTGTGTTCGAAGAATCGTTTATCGCTGGCTGTTTACCTCCAACTATGCGTCAAGCAGTCATATCTCTCATTCCTAAAAAAGATAAAAATCCTTTGGAGTGTGGCTCTTACCGCCCTATTTCACTCTTAAATGTGGATAGCAAGATACTTGCTAAGATGTTGGCTGGCAGACTGGAGACAGTTCTACCTTCCATAATATCTGATGATCAAACAGGATTTATTAAAAAACGGTGCTCCTTTTTTAACATACGGCGGCTTCTCAATATTCTTTACGATCCCACTCCATCCGATATTCCGGAGATAGTAATATCACTTGATGCAGAGAAAGCATTTGATCGGGTGGAGTGGGATTATCTTTTTTATACATTAAAACGATACGGATTTGGCCCAAAGTTCATTAGTTGGATCAAAGTTCTCTACTCACTTCCTTTAGCAGCAGTCTGTACAAATAATAATCTCTCTCCTTTTTTTCCATTACATCGTGGAACTAGACAGGGCTGCCCCTTATCACCACTTTTATTTGCCATAATGATTGAACCACTAGCAATAGCATTGCGTGATGAGACCTCTGTTATGGGTATACGGAGGGGGGGCTCAGAACATAAGGTATCTCTATACGCTGACGACATGCTCCTATATTTATCTGATCCCCTTGTTAGTCTGCCTAAACTACTTAATTTATTGGAGACTTTTAGTGTAATATCGTGCTATAAAGTTAATTTGGAAAAAAGTGAGCTTGTACCCATTAATGCAGCTTCTCAAAAGATTATTTATAGTTCCTTCCCATTTAAGATAAACACAGGAAAATTCAAATACTTAGGGGTCTGGATTACACATAAGTTTAAAAACCTTTATGAAGCTAATTTTCCCCCACTTATAGCGTGTCTCAGGAAAGATCGTTAGGGGGTAGAGTTAATACCATTAAAATGAACGTGTTGCCTAGATTTTTATATTTGTTTCAATGTCTCCCCATTTTTCTGACAAAATCATTTTTTATTCATTTAAACAAATTGATATCTGGTTTTCTTTGGAGTAATAAAAACCCCCGAATACGCAAGGATGCACTACAACGACATCGTCAGCATGGTGGACTATCCTTGCCAAATTTTCAATATTATTATTGGGCCTCTAATATTAGGGCTTTACTCTACTGGATTAATATTCCTAATGATCAGATTATTCCCAAGTGGTTATCAATGGAAAGTGCATCCTGTAGCCATACCTCACTGCACGCACTACTCTGCTCAAGGATGCCTTTGTCTGAGCCCGTGTCTACTTATTCCTTAAATCCGATTGTGAAACATTCCTTTAAGATTTGGTTACAGTTTAGGAGGGCTTTTTCACTTAACGAATTTTCTATTTACAGCCCAATAACGAAAAATAATATGTTTGTCCCCTCTGTTGCCGATAGTGCCTTCAAATGTTGGGTTGAGAAAGGAATCAGAATAGTTAAAGACCTGTTTGTTGAGGATACTTTTATATCTTTTGAACAACTCAGAACACATTTTAATATTCCTCAGTCACATTTTTTTAGATACCTACAGCTTCGTAGTTTTATATCATCAAGCTATTCGCAATTTCCATTATTACCACCTCACTCCTTTTTAGATACTATATTGAAAACCAGCCCACAGTCTAAGAAATGCATTGGTGTGGTGTACTCTTTGCTTAACTCATATAATTTGAAGCCTCTAACTTTATTGAAACAACAGTGGGAGGAGGAACTTGACATGCAGATATCAACGGAGATGTGGCAAGATATTTTGGATGGAATACACTCCTCTTCAATTTGTTTAAGGCACACCATCATTCAGTTTAAAGTAGTCCATCGTCTGCATTGGTCCAAGGATAGGCTGGCTAAATTTACTCTGAATGTTGATCCTATGTGTGACAGGTGTAAAAAAGAACCAGCCACGCTCTCTCATATGTTTTGGTCCTGTCCAAAATTAATTATATTCTGGCAGTCAATATTTGCTTTTCTCTCAAATTTCTTTAAGAGATCACTGACACCATCTCCTATTACAGCAATATTCGGAGTGACTTTACAGGAGTCTCACATAGATAACTCTGTCAAGAGGGCGATTGCTTTTGCCACTCTCTTAGCCAGGCGGCTTATTCTATTGAAATGGAAGGATGAGTTCCCACCCACTTTTAAATACTGGATTAAGGATGTAATGCACTACGTGAGTCTAGAAAAAATTCGTTACTCTGTGACTGGCTGTGATCATAAGTTCTATAAGACCTGGCAACCTGTCTTGACATATGTAGAAAACATGGACTCAATCGATATTTTACATTTTTGAAATTTCCCTTTGGAAAAGGAAGGGAAGGGGAGGAGGGAAAAAAAGAAAAAGAGAAAAAGTATTTATTTGTTTTTGTTGAATTCCTTTGTAATCAGTTTTTTTTTTTTCTTTTTCTTTTTCATTGTATTATATAATTCCTTGTTCTTATATGTGTGTATGTATGTTTATGTGTATATATATATATATATATATATATATATATATATATATATATATGAGTGTATACCGGTTAAATGATCTTTTATGGTGCAGCATTGTTCAGAGGGTTTTTGTTCTCTTATTTTTCCCCTTTTTTTTATATTTTTCCCCTTTTTTTTATTGTCTAAAAAAAACAATAAAAAGGCCTTGGTTCAAAAAAAAGAAAGAAAGAAACAAAGGGAAGGAGTTGTGAATCATAAAGATGCGTGCAAGTCCTCCATTTTTTTTACATTTGCTTTCTGAGACTTGCTGACAGTTGCATGTATCCTAGTAACACTGATTCAATTAGAAAAATACATAAAACATCACATTGCAAATGACTCACATTAAATATTTTCAAGTAATTTTAACAAACAAAACAGTAAAATTAAAGCAGTGGAAGCAATGTTCTGTTAAAAGTGGAAATGTATAAAAATGCAGAATGAAATATGAACCAAAAACTGTAGAATTTCAAACAATAGAATGTCCAAGATTGACTTTATTGTTCCTGAAATGGATTCTGCTTTTTGAACTGAATGTTTTGCCTTCCAACAAGTTTGGTATCAGCTAACAAACTCAAACCCGCCACTTTCAAACTAAAAGGCACAAGTGAGGCTGAAGCTGGTTACAGGAAACTGGTGGGGGGTTAAAAAATTAGCTGGTCTCCTGCTGGCAGTAAACATTAGCAAACATCACAGTATATGCCAGTAAGACACACACTGGCATAAACTACAAAATACCCCATTCCTCATAAGAACAAACACTTAGCTCATCAAGCAGACACAAGCACTGACTTACAGAAGCCACAAGGGAAGGCAAATTAACTAATGACACTCAACACAGGTGCCATGATATGTTGCACTCCTGACAACTGGGCACTCTGAACCTCCTTCTTCCTATCTCAAAGCGTTAACATGGCCTAAACCAGGGGTCAGCAAATGAAAAATCCTCTTTTGCAGTAAAATAAAGCTCTGCTGATTGTTCTAACACAGTTTTACACTGTAAAAAGAACACTGTGAAATGTACAGTAACTGGCTGGCAGCAATTAGATATTCACATTAGTCACATTTTCAAGTAATTTTAACATACAAAACAGTAAAATCCAAGCAGTGGAAGCAATGTTCAGTTAAAACTATAAATGTATAAAAACACAATGAAATATGAACCAAAACTGTAGAATTTCAAATAATAAAATGTCTAAGACTAACTTCATTGTTCCTGAACTGGATTCAGTTTCCTGAGCTGGATTCAGCTTCCTGAACTGCACACTTCTTTCAGGGCTGGAGTCTTCTTCCCTGCAGTGGATGGATAAAAGGGAATTGAATGTTGAAATTTGTAGGCAAGACTGATTGCCCTATGACAATTTTTGTTGACTCATTACTTCCCATTAGAAATAACATGTTTCTACCACTGACAACACTACATAAATGGGCAATAGCATAGTACAACAGTACATAATACACAAACACAAACAAAAAAGGGCATTAGTAAGTCCCACTGTCCAGTATTCTAACAGTGAATAAGGGCTAGGAATAAACATGAACTTCAACTTTAGAGTAATGTTTTTGTGGAAAGTATACAAGGTAAAAAAGAACAGTCTCACCTGGTATTAGTTGTTCTGCCAGTCATAGTCAGTGGTGGACGAATGACTGGCAGTGGTGGACACAAACCATGTACTTGAGTTAAAGTAGAGATACCCAAGGCAAAATATTACTCCAGTAAAAGTAGAAGTTCCTCCCTTTAGACCTCCACTTGAGTAAAAGTACAAAAGTATTTGCTTTCAAATGTACTTAAGTATCAAAAGTAAAAGTACTAAAAGATTAATTATGACTCTAATGTTCTATTATCATTTTTGTAACAAGACTCTGCTTCAGTAACTCATTTTAGGTGAAAATACTCCAGTGTCACTCTTGGTAAACCAGTTTTTTAATAGAATGTCATTAATTAGTCTGACGCTGATGTCTATTAAAATTATCATAAGCACAAAACACTGAAGGCAAACAGTTTCCATTAGGTAGAACCGAGTGGCTCTGAAATAACTTTTTACAAACAAGCAAAGTTTCAGTTTAAGATTTATTTGCAACTTAGTTACAGGTTTAAGTTTAATAAAAACTTGCTTTAAACACAGATTCACAAATTAGTTTTCCTTTATTATATTGTATCTGTAGGTTTCTGTTCATAAACATAAACTGGCCAAAACAAATTTACTATAAAAGTGTTTTTATAAATTCAGAAAAAAGACATGTCAGTCACACTGCATATGTGTACATATTTCTATATTGTGGTCTATTTACACAAAGTTAGGTTAGTTCCATCATTTATGTTGAACAGACAAAATTTGACGCTGCTGCACTGATGTTGAACCGTGTGCTTGCACTGGGTCGGTATGTCCAACAGGTCAAAACAAGTTCAAAACTAAGTGTGCGCTGTGCCCTGATTGGTGTTCTTGCTTTGCGCTTCTTTCATTTTGATATGTTACGTTTTTATACACACATAAACCAAAAGGAACAACAGATTTCTCATAATGTAGTGGAGTAAAAAAGAAAGATATTTGACTTTGAAATGTAGTGGAGTGAAAGTAAAAAGTCGCCCAAAATGGAAATACTTCAGTAAAGTACATATACACGAGAAAACTACTTAAGTACAGTAACGAATTACATTTACTTAGTTACTGTCCACCACTGGTCATAGTCAATGAAGTCCCTGATAAACGATGCCACGTGGATTGAGGGACTCATTCTTTTGTTGGACCATCTTGCCAGTCCTTCTGCTCACCTGGACCTTGGCTGCACACTTACTCTCCTCTGGATTTATCCTGACAAAATATCTGTAAATGCAGAAGACAGCATACATTACACCAGCCAAGGAGAAAAAATTTGGTCAAAGTGATAGTTTGGATTTGCTGCTTTATTTCAAGTGTAACACATTCACGAAGTTTGGCCCATTAATGCCGTCTCTGCCATGAGAACGAGAGCTTCACAGGAACTGTACTGCTCCAAACTGAATGAAGTAAGTACAGACTGGAAACCGGCATAATTACCAGCTGATTTTTTTTAATGCACTAAACTGCTTGTAGTACTGTCAGCACTTTCAATGGTTTTTCCTGTTTCCTGGTTTCCAAAAAGCCAGAACTATTTTCTGCCACTGTATCATCACACAGCAGTAGTCCAGTCCTACAGGATAATACAGAAAACAGTTCCACCATTTTGAAAGCCTGGGGGCTGAAAAGTGAAAACAAAACAAACGTATGGTGTTGTACATCATTCAAAACAATTTTTCAGCTTTGGATAGCCTCTCAAAATCATTTTGTTTTCCACCTGTACCTACTTCATTAATTTTGAAACAGTACACTCCCAGTGAAGCTCTTGTTCTCACATCAGGGAAAGAGTTAAAGGAGTGCTTACCTCTGGATAAATTCCAGTGATGTGGCTGCCTCCTCTGGATGATGTTGAACACGTAGTATGACAAAGAAGACAACGAAGGCAGAAGTAAAGTCTGAATGGTCATTTAGTTGGAGGACACCTCTTCCCTCAATGGAGACCATCCAATTCTTTGCTCCCAGAATGGAATCTCCTGAAAATTAAGTTGACACTGCAACCATTCAACCTGACAAGGTTTTACATTTGACGTAAAAAAAGTGTAACATAAAAACACCAAAATGTGGCATGCAATATTGATAGACATTAGATAACCAGTGTGAGATCACCCTTTAAACCTTGGTATAGACATCACTAAACCATGTCCAGCAGCTGGGGCAATGGGTGGCTTAACACTTGACAGCTTTTATTTTCTCACATTGTCATCAAATTCATACTACAAAATTAAGTACAACTTTGTAAAATCCAGACTGCCCTTAACACCACAGTTAAGGGTTAAATTAAGTAAAACTAAGGGTTAAGTTAAGTAAGGGTTAAGTTTGTTATTAAGTTAGTTTTGATGTAAGTATGATCCCTACTGGGTTACTTCACCCATAAATCCTATCTCTATCAAGTATTCACTGTGTGCTGCCTTTAATCCCTGACAAAGAATGTTTTATTTGCAGGCCTTCATGGCAAACACAAATTTCAAAAAACAAAAGCCATCTCTGATCCAATGGAATTCCAAGATGGACTTTTGTGTGGTCTTGTGATCTTGCATGATTGCATGATTTTGTGATCCACGAATCCAATTGCCTTGCAACATCAGAGATTCAAGGCAGCACTACTAGATACAGATATGCTTTATAGATGCAGTAACCCTTTAAGTCAGCACGTGATCTTACCCAGCATGATGAGCCTTGGAGTGCTTGGCAGGGAAATCTGGGCCTCAATGTCTGCTTGAGTGGAAGTTTCCTGCAACACAAAATAAACATAAAAAGCTACTAGAAATTACAAGTACCATATTCAGGAAACAAGAAGTCCAAAAAAATGATGTTATGGCAGTACTGTGCAAAAAAATCACTTACATCACCTAAGAGGAAAAGGGCATCTTCCCTTTCTTTTTAAGTAAGCAATCATGACTAGTATTGCAGCAAGTCCAAGATCCATGTATTCCATGTGTCTCTCAAGGTCGTAAAGGACTGTCTACACTTCCTTTTTCCATTTCAAAAGCTGACTTTTGAAACATACTAGCACTCTTTTCCACTTTTCAGCAAGTGATTCTCGTAGTCTTGATTCTAGCTCAATTCCTGTCAATGTGCAGAGATGCTATAGTAAAAACCTCTGCATGAAGAGGAATGGCCACTCTTTCTGCAAATCTGTTATACTCAGTGAAGGAGGTATTGTCTCGGTTTAAAAACTCTATCCTGGTCCTCAGTTGTTTGCTTAAAGTGTAATATCCATTGCCCAGTCATTCTCCCTCTTCTGTTCTGTCTTCAAAAGAGTCAGGGTATTTATCAATAATGCTCTTAGCCAGTTCAGCACACTGCCTAAATGGAGGGTTCAAGCAAACCTGTCTTATTGCTTCTGCAATGACTCTCACCATATGCTGTCTATCTGCAGCTTCTGCTCTCTTCCTCTGTGCAAGACACCTTCTCAAACTCTCATGTGTTTTCTCCCATGGCACAGAAAATGTTGATACCCACATGTTATTCTGCACAGAAACAGGGCTTGTAAGTTCCAATGAAGGCTCATTGGGTGAGGCGTCAGGATAAGGTACAGGTGTAAGAGTCAAGATGATTTCAGGTTCAGATGTAGCCATGGTACAGTCACTTTGCTGAGTGTTGTGCTGTGCATCTAAAAAAGAAAAAAAGCACAGAGTAGCTACCACAATAATGCAAGGATAGGTGGTTAAGAAAACATATTGCTGTTGTCAGAAGAAAACCTTGTTTCTCCAAAATGGTCACTTCACAGGAGAAGGAAAAACATACTTTACTTTTAATGTAAGTCAATAGAACCAGATTTTTTTCAGTCATTTTGGGCTGTTTCTTTTGGTCCATTCATCATGAAATTTATATAAAATATAAAAACAGGCAATTTTAAATTATGTCAAACTGAAATTATTATATTTTTGATTGAATACCCTTTTTATTTTTTATAAGTGATTAAGACAATAATTAGAACAAAACCACAGCACAGAAATTAACAACAAAAATGGAGATGCAAGGTTTTCTTCCGACAACAGCAATATACAGTCAATGGATTTTCACATTACAACAAGCACGCATAAAAGACGGACTACATATCCTCATTTATTATTTACAGTTGTGGAATTCAGTGTTTTGGGGTGAATTTGCATTTTATTTATTATAATAACTTGTGTATTTAACTGAAATCCTTTCATCTGCATCATTTACCTCTTCTCATGAATGCATGCAGTAGTTTTCTGCAATCCACTGGTGGCAGGAGGTGTCTCAAATCATCTTCATTTATGAATTCCATGTCATTAGCTGTCCTCAGCCCCATGTTTGACAAGTGTTCTAGAATAATTTCCAATGGCTCATTTTCCAGGTAGGGGAGGGTACTTTTAATCATGGCTTCCATTATACTTCACTTGAATTGATTGATTTTTCGCAAACAAAATAAACCTTCTCCTAACTGACCAGAAGCAGAACAGTTCTACCAAGCTCATAACCTCTGTCATTAACACTGAGAAGTACAGCCATTCCTTTCCAGTATGTATTGCACTTGTATGTGACAGAAACTGTTTCTACTGTGTTTTGTTTCTTTAAACCACTTAGCCTAACAGCTTCTTGAATGGCAATGTTGATCATCAAATTCAATGGCTTGGCCCACTTGAAGAATGACTAGGAACAAGCTGCCTGAGTGTAAATAGGCCTGTAGCAATTGGTGCCTTTCTGCCAAAGTGCTACAGAGATTTTTGAAGTTATGGAGCTTCCATGCGCATTGTTTAAAATATGTGTGCTTATTTTCAAAGCGGAGAGTCCAGAGGCAAATGAGTGGGCCAAATTTTATTATGAGGTCTGGGTAGTGGAGTAGGAAGTGGTGTTTTGGCTTTAATGGTTGGTCTAAAAAAAAAACAGTTGATCTAGATTCCAAATATTCTTCATCAAGTAACTTTAGATAAGCTACCTGGTTGGTATGGATCTTGGGAGCACAGACAATTTCTACTCAGCTTGAGGCACAACTGCCAAACTTGGTCTTCAAGTGGATTCTTGATACTTGTACCTCAAGGACAGGGAGAAGACGTAGTAAGCATCAGTTCTGTGCGTCACTTCCTCCCAACTTCTCTCCATCAGCTCTAACCACGCAAGGGCGGTTATTAGCATCACTGCCTTTGAACTTTAGTTGAGAGATCCTCCTATTCCACTGCACAAATGTGAAGTGCTTCCCAATGGACATAAGTTGTTTTAGATACAGTTGAAGATCTACAGACACAATCTCCTCGAAGAGATCATGACCAAGACATAGCGGAAGTCCCGGTTGGCAGACATGGAAATGCCCCAAAAAATTTAAAACAGAATCAAATTTTACTCCATCTACACTGTTTTCAGATCCCAAAGACAACTTCTCCACCCCTGTAGGTTATAATTATGTAAACAGCCCACGATTATCAGGCAAAGGAGGTGGATTATGTGTAATCTACCAGAATACCCTAGATATCAGTCAGAAACAATGTGACACCTTCACTTCTTTTGAGGTTCTTTCCATCAACATTACAAATCCGGCCACAAAAAAGAATGCATTTTCATTATTTAACATTTACAGACCACCAGGGCCCTACTCAGAATTTTTTAAAAGAATTTAGTGATTTTGCTGCAAACCTAGCTGTGTGCAATGATAAAGTAATAATTGTAGGAGATTTTAATTTCCATTTTCAGAAGGCAGATGACCTACTAAAAAAGGCATTTACTTTAATCTTAGACTCTGTTGGTATTTCACAAAATGTAACAGGGCCTACACACTACTGTAGTCACACTTTAGATTTAGTTCTGACACTCGGTCTTAACATAGACAGGCTTAGTGTCCTACCGCAAACCTTAGCAATCTCCTACCATTACCTAATTTTTTATGAGCTACATCTTAGCCATAATATATGTACGTCCCCTCGCTATTCTACAAAGTGCTCAATAAAACCATTTACCACCCTACAATTCATAGAAAACCTTCCAGAACTAACAACCCTAGTCTCCACTCCATCAGACCCAATGGAGCTATATGTACTAACCAACTATTTAGAAAACAACTTTCGATCTACTTTAGAAAATGTGGCGCCACTGAAAATAAAAAGAATAAGACAGAAAAAGCTCGCCCCATGGTACAATGATAAAACCCGTACCTTAAAACAAACAGTACGGAAACTAGAGCGGAAATGGCGATCAACCAAGCTGGAAGTGTTCCACTTTGCCTGGAAGGACAGCCTTATAGAGTATAGAAATGCTCTCACTAAAGCTCACTCAGCATTTCTTGCCTCGCTGATCCAGGATAATAAATATAATCCTAGAGTACTGTTTAGTGTGATTTCCAAAATTACAAAAAATCAGGCAGGAACTGAACCACAAATTCCGGCGACTCTCACCAGTGAAGTTTTTATGGACTTTTTTTAATTTTGAAAATATTAGACAACAAATTCAACCCACAGTATTAAATCCAACTTGGCTGTCATCTGATGTGGCTGATATAAAACATAGCACAGTTGCAGAAGAAAGGCTGGAAACTTTCTACCCACTCCCACAGCTAGAACTAGAGAAGATTATCTCCTCTGCAAATTGTACAACCTGCACACTTGATGCAATTCCTTAAAATTACTCAAAGAAGTACTACCAGTTATTACCAGTTATCATTAATCCTCTATTAACTATAGTAAACTGGTCCCTTAGCCTGGGCCATGTACCCAAAGCTTTTAAACTAGCAGTTATTAAACCTCTGATCAAGAAACCATACCTTGATGCTAGCGTATTGTCTAATTACAGGCCTATTTCTAACCTACCATTCATATCTAAGATCTTAGAAAAAGCTGTAGCCCAACAACTTAGTTCATATCTACATAAGAATCACATCTATGAAAAATTCCAATCTGGATTCAGGCCACATCACAGCACTGAGACAGCTCTAGTTAAGATAACAAATGATCTTCTTCTTGCCTCTGATCAAGGCTATTCCTGTTGGTGCTACTTGACCTCAGCTCAGCTTTCGATACGATAGACCACAATATTCTCCTAGAAAGGTTAGAAAACATCGCTGACTTTCCAGTTGTACTTGGTTCAGCAGCAAAAAATCTTGGCGTCATAATTGATCCAGATTTATCATTCGATCAACACATATGCAGTATCACTAGGACAGCTTTTTTACATCTTCACAACATCGCCAAAATAAGAAATGCCTTATCACTGCATGATGCAGAAACATTAGTACATGCCTTTATTACTTCAAGGCTAGACTATTGTAACGCACTACTGTCAGGATGCACCAGCAGGAATTTAAGTAAACTTCAACTAGTTTAAAATGCTGCAGCCTCCTAAAACTAGAACATTTGATCATATCAGTCCAGTTCTATCATCACTTCATTGGCTGCCTGTTAAATTCCGTATTGATTACAAAATTCTTTTATTGATGCATAAAACCCTTCATGGGCTTGCTCCTGAGTACCTGCAAGACCTTATTTCCCATTACGAGCCACCACGATTATTCAGATCACAGAGTGCTGGCTTTTTAATAGTTCCCAGAATTCAGAAGGCTTCAGCTGGGGGAAGAGCCTTTTCTTATAAAGCCCCCAAACTCTGGAATGATCTTCCAGAAAATGTTCGGGACTCAGACTCAGTCGCAATCTTCAAATCTAGGCTGAAAACTCACTTGTTTAGTTTAGCTTTTGGTAGTTAATGTTCCCCCTTAGATAAAGGCAGCAGATCCAGGGGTCCATGGACACAGGGAATTATAGTAAACTGAGACACTGGTGGTCCAGGTTTGTGGACGGTGGAGCGGAGGGATGCCAAATTGTTTCAGGGTGCTCCTGTGTCTGTGTCCTTTTGGTTCTCTCCTTTTAGTCAAGCTGTTATAGTCAGATCTGCCAGAGTCGTTAGCCACACTCTGGAAATGTTCACATTCTCTGTTTTACATACACCCAAACAGAACAAAACTAATTCCATCTCCCTACCTTTTTCCGAGTAAACGACTGCCCACCTGTCCAGCCGGACACTGATGGATGATTGTCTGTCAAGCTCTCCTGCTACCCACTTCAGACCAGTTGCCCACGCCCCAGTCACCACCACTTGCCCAGCTACCGCCACTTGCCTTGGACTAGCTGCCCACCCTACACTGAAGTTTTCATAGACTCCTAACTATTACCACTACTACTACTACTATTAATATTAGTAGTACAATAATTTTGTAGGTAGTTTGACTAGAGGAGGATGGGTCCCCCCTTGTGAGCCTTGGTTCCTCCCAAGGTTTCTTCCCTAGCTCTGAGGGAGTTTTTCCTTGCCACTGTCGCCCAAGGCTTGCTCATGATGGAGATTTTGAATAAATATTCCCTTAATCGGTAATCAAATAGATTAGATGTTGTAATCAATAACCAATTAGGAAGTATTGCCTAACAGAGAATATTAATTCTCTCACAAAAGGTAGGCCTTAGACTGTCTGCACAGGAGATTCTAGACACTGGAAAGCAGCTGGGTTCACAGAGACCTGTGTGTACCTACTGACCCAGTGAAGAGAGGGGCAAGTTGACCTTGAAAGGTAGAGCAGGTTGGTAAAAACCTGTTGAAGCTAGTTTTGAGGAGTGAGCTCATCATGCGATGGATGAAGAGGTGCACCTATTAGAGAATGAGCTGATAAGTAAGTAAGGTGGGGGGATATCACATTACCCCAGATAAATGGTATATAAACTGTTGTTTGGAACACTGTATTTGTGCAGTTGGGGTCTCTCGAGACCCTGTGCCACCTGATGCTGAAATAAAGAAGCCTTTTTCTCCCTTCCACAAGAACTCAGCGGCTGAAGTCTTTTATTCTACTTTCTTTTATTTTTGATTGAATACCCTTTTTATTTTTTATAAGTGATTAAGACAATAATTAGAACAAAACCACAGCACAGAATAGTTTAGATTTTAAAAGCCATCATATGTCGGGGCTTTGGGCAAGGAAGAATATAGCTCTTGGTCCCAACACTCACCTGGAGGATTTTAACATTTCATGTTAAAACCCTGTTTTTAATGGATTTCTGTGAAGCTGCTTTGTGACAGCATCAGTTGTAAAAAGCACTATAAAAGCACTATACAAATAAATTTGACTTGACTTGACTTCTTCTGTAGTTTTCTGCTGTCCTTGTTGGGCCTAGCTTTGTAGGTTCATTTGCAAATCTGTCTCTGGTTATAAGACAGTATCTACAGAAGTTTAGGCTCTTGCTGAAATTCTCTGTGAATCCTCCAAGTGAATGCGACCCCAGGTTGTCACCTATGATTGCAATTACTACCCCCTTCACAGTCTCACTTGCCTCCAAAGTAATACCACATTGCTCTATGTCTTTGAAGTCTTTTACAGGAGAGGAGAACACTTTTTCTCTTGTCCAAAAAATGTATAATGACTCTCCCTGCAAAGCATGACTAACTGCATGGGGTCAGTGGATGACCTGTTACAGGGCAATATCTCACCCAGTGTCGTGTACACAGTAAGGAGCTTGTTTCTTTTTGCCAGATCGAAGAGGATTCACAAATTCAAAGGCATCTTGACACAAGATAATTGAGATTGAGGAAGGCAACTCTTGTAAAAGGGTGTTTTCTTTGAAAGTCTTACCATCCCTTACATCCTCAAGCACATTTGGATCTTCAGGTACGCACATTTTTGACACATTATATTGCTCTCACTGATGGCAGGTTCTACAGGGCTTTTAGAGTGTCTTTAACTGGGACATACTGACAAAACCGCTCTTGACCAGAAGCATCAAAACCAAGATGAACCAGTACAGGCTCAATATAACTGAAATTTTTCTTAAAATATGTCTTCCGGGTTGTATCTGATCTGAACAAGCCCTCATTATACATCTTCAATAAGTTCTCTTTTGACAGTCCTTCTATGATTTTACAAATCCATTCATCTGGAATTACAAGCTCTGACAATACTTTGCAAAGTCCAACAAACAATTGTGAAATTGCATTTGTACACACTTCTTGAAACTCTTCTGTCAGAGTGGATATTGTGGAAGCAGGTAAAAACATCTTTGCTTGCATTCTCAAGTAAGAGGGCCAAACTGGTAAGAAAAAGGTCTCCGCTTTTCTCAACAGCACCTAAAGAATCACCAACCTCAGGAAATGCTACAGTATCTGTCATGTCATCATTTCCCATATTGACAGCATCATGATGCAGACCTGCATTATCAATGTCCACACCTCCATCTCTACAAGCTACAGTCCTTTTCATGTTTCCTGCTTATGTGTGTGTTGAACAAAGATCTAACACTGAACAGCTTCTGACACTAAAAGCACTAAAAGGGCAAACAATCTTTTTCCCATCGCTAATATGTGACTTTAAATGCTCAAAGAGACTTGAAAAATGTTAAGAGTTAAAAGTGCATTCCTTCACCTGACAATTTATTACGAGTGTGGGAAAAAATCGATTCTTAGATGCATTGTGATGCGGACATGAATGATTCTGAATCGATTCACAAATGTCAAAAATCTATTTTCTAAATATTTAATTTAGAATGTAATGTTGAGGGAACATAAAAGGCAGAACTTGGAAGTGGGTAAGTGCAGTGCCCAGACAGTCTGTGGCGGCACATAACAAACACAACTGGATGAGTGAGAAATCCGAGCGGTTCACTCTGCATTAAAAGCCAGGTTAGGACAGGAGTCACAACCCAAATGTTAAGAAGAGACATTTTGTCCTTTCAACAAAAATCAAACATTTAATGTCCAGTATGTCTCAGTATCGGGGCTGCTACTCCGGGCCATTCAATCTCTGTACTCCCACAGTGAGAGCTGTGTTCGTATACTCGGCATTAAGTCGGAACAGGAGCAGTGTGCAGTTGAGTGTGAAGCGGTTGGTATGTGGATCAGCACCTCCAAGTCTTGCCCCAGGTGGAGGAGCTTAAGTATCTTGGGGTCTTGTTCACGAGTGATGGGAAGAGGGATCATGTGATCGACCGCAGGCTGGGACAGGCGGCAGCAGTAATGCGGTCGCTGTACTGGACTGTAGTGGTGAAGAGGGAGCTGAGCCTTAAGGCGAAGCTCTCTGTTTACCGGTCGGTCTACATCCCGACCTTCACCTATGGTCATGAGTTGGAGGAAGTTGCGGGGGACAGGGTCGTCTGGGATTCTCTACTCTCCCAACTGCTACCGTGACCCTAGCTGGACTAAGGGGTTAACGATTATGATGATGTTTCAGTATGTGATAAGTCCTGATATAGGTTAAAATATATAAACAAAAATGCAGACTTACTTTGCTCTGCTTTAAGCTTTAGCTATAGCCGCTTTCCTCCCATTTCCGCCAGAAAACTTGTCCTCAGAAGTAGATCAGTTTTCTGTAAAATGTCTCTCAGCGTTCGACTGTTTTGCGAGGCTGAAATCGGTTCTCATTCTCCAGCTTCTCGTTCGAATTTTCCCATTCCACCTTAAATTCTGCCTGAGGCGCCGAATGTAAACGTGGCACCATTTAAGATGGAACAGGAAAATTTGAAAGAGAAGCGACTTCATCTTTGCAACGTTTTAGTGTTTGACAGTCTCTCTTTGCAGATTTAACGTACCAGGAAACCAACTGCGCTGCTAATAAATGCTTATAACAGTTTATTCCTGTAGTAAGCTAAAATGATCTGCTGCAGCTCATCAGGTTTAAGAAAAAGAGCCAAACGGTGCAAAAAAGAACCTGTGAGAGTTAAACTGGAAAGCCAAAATCTTAATACAGTGGAATTTATTATGCTTCCACAAGTCGGGAATGAGATCTCTGTATGTTAGCTAGTTAGACTAGCAAACCTAGTCTACCAAACCTAGCTAGCTGTTGCAGTCTGCCCTGCGATGAAGCTCAGAAAATACATGCGCCTATCAAAAACATGCTGTTTAAAAGTCTTACCCGTTGTGGTGTTCTGTTTCGCCTTGTCTGTATATACACCAATATTTAGTGCCTCATGCTAGCTAGTAAGAGGAAAATGAGTGATAAGCTCCTCCAAATGAAGCTAGCTAGCTAGCTAGCGCACCAACTCTCACATAAAGGTGGCTCACACACACGATTCCAATTTAACCTTTATCCAATATTGTTACTCCTACAACACAGAGATGACGTTATCAACTAAATGTTGATGGATACTCTTATCTGGTGACATTTAGAGAGCAAATAGTTTAATTAGGTAATGTTGTACACACTAGCCTGCTAACTAGCTAAAGAATGTGTGCCTCTCTAAGGTTAACATTCTTTCTCTCACGGTGCACTCTTTAAGTTACACACACAGGTAACTTAAGACAAAAGTGGGCTAAATTAATGTAGTTACAGTTGTAAAATAATTAGCTAAGTTACCTCTCTGAAGTCAAAGGCTAAAGAAAGTGTGGAATCTTGCCAGTAAACTCAGTTGGCTATCAGCATAACGTTAAACTCATCTGTGTCACTGTTAACGCTGAAGAAGAAATAATGTCGAGTCTTTCTTTTTGTGGGTCATAACAAAACGTAGAAAACATCTGTGTTGGAAATAATGCGAAATGTACCAACAGCAAACAGATTATACTTTCTACTGCTGAAAAAAAAACTCCCACTCAAAATCACTGTTTTCTGATTCACAGGAAAAATATGCTTACTGTAGAATTTACCCACCAGTGAATTTTGACTATGATGCTTTGCAGATCTACAGCAAATTACTATATACAGGTTTTACTGTAAGTATTTGTTCATTACGCAGTAAATTTGCTTTGAAAACTATAGAAATTTGTTAGTGAAAGAGTGACATTTAATGTGTTCCGCAGCTGCACTTTCGCTTTTTGTCTCTGTCCATTTCTTGGTTCTCTTGTCACTCCAAGACATTAAAATTAATCTGAAAATGCCTTCAAAAAGAGGTATTTTGTCAGAAATAATTCAAATTCTTTCAGAAAATGAATATTGGATATTGCGCCAAATTTGCCAAAATACATAACGATATAGTCTCAGCTTCGTGTGAGTTTTTTGACCTTTCATGAATTCCCTTAAATTTCATTTTAAGGCATCAATAATTTTGGAAATGCCTCCACATGATGTCTTTTCTCCAAAAAAAATTAAATAATTAAAAATATGCATTATTGCACCAGAATTGCCAAAATACGTAAGTCTACAGTCGTACCTTAAGGAGCGTTTATTGGCCATTCATATTTTCCCTTAAGATTCACTACAAGGCATCAAAATTTGTTGGAAAATGCCTCCACAAAATGTATTTTGTAAAAAAATTGAAATTAAATCATAAAATATACATTGAACATTGCGCCAAATTTGTAAGGCTATAATGTGACCTTGGTGTGTATTTTGACCGTTCATACATTTCCTTAACTTTCACACAAAAGCATCAACATTTGTTGGAAAAAGCCTCCACATGACGTCTTTTGACCAAATAATTCCAATTTCTTCATAAAATATATTTTGAACATTGCACCAAATTTGCCAAAATACACAAGACAATTTAAAGGAATTTATGAACAATCATGAAACAGACGCGATGATCAAACTATAGACTTACGTATTTTGGCAAATTTTGCGCAATATCAGAGGTACATTTTATGAATTTATTTGATTTTTTTTGGACAAAAATACATGATGTAGAGACATTGTAGAACAAATTTTTATGCTTTTGAGAGAAAATTAAGGGAATTTGTGAACGGTCAAATGCCAGACACGACGGTAAGACGATAGACTTATGTATTTTGGCAAATTTGCTGCAATCTCAAATGTTCATTGTATGATGGACTTAGGGATTTTTTGGAGATAATACGTCATGTGCAGACATTTTTTAAACAAATTTCGATGCCTTGGGTGAATATTAAGGGAATTTATGAATGGTCAAAAAACGCACACGAAGTTAAGACTATAGCCTTAGGTATTTTAGCAAACTTAGCGCAATATCAAATGTTCATTTTATGATGGAATTAGAATTGTTTGGATAAAATACATCAGGTTTATACATTTTCAAAGACATTTGATGCCTTGTGGTGAAAATTAAGGGAATTTATGGATGGTCAAAAAACACAAACGGAGGTAAGACTATAGGTTTAGGTATTTTGGGAAATTTGGAGCAATTTCAAATGTTCATTTTATGAATGGATTTGAATTTTTTGACAAAATACATCATTTGCAGACATTTTCCAGCAAATTTTGATGCCTTGAGGTGAATAATGAGGGAATTTATGAATGGTCAAAGAACGCACATGAAGATAAGACTATAACTTTAGGTATTCTGGGAAATTTGGTGCAATATCAAATGTTCATTTTATGAAGGAATTTGAATTTTTTGGACAAAATACATCATGTTTATACATTTTTCAGCACATTTTGATGTCTTGAGGTGAATATTAAGGGAATTTATGAACGGTTAAAAAATGCACACGAACGTAAGACTATATAGCCTTAGGTATTTTGGGAAATTTGGCGCAATATCTAATGTGAAGTTTATGATGAAATTTTGATTTTTTGGACAAAATACATCATTTGCAGACATTTTCCAACACATTTTGATGCCTTGAGGTGAATATTAAGGGAATTTATGAACGGTCAAAAAATGCACACGAAAATAAGTCTATAGACTTAGGTATTTTGGGAAATGTGGCGAAATATTAAATGTTCATTTTATGATGGAATTTGAATTTTTTTTTGACAAAATACATCATGTTTATACATTTACTAACAAATTTTGACGCCTTGTCGGGAACATTAAGGGAATTTATGAACGGTCAAAAAACACACACGAAGGTAAGACTATAGCCTTAGGTATTTTGGGAAATTTGGTGAAATATCAAATGTTCATTTTATGATGGAATTTGAATTTTTTGGACGACATACATCGTGTGGACACATTTACCAACACATTTTGACGCCTTGTGGTGAATATTAAGGGAATTTATGAACGGTCAAAAAACGCACACGAAGGTAAGACTATAGCCTTAGGTATTTGGGGAAATTTTGCGAAATATCAAATGTTCATTTTATGATGGAATTTGAATTTATTGGAAAAAATGCATCATGTTTATACATTTTCCAGCAGATTTTGATGCCTTGTGGTAGAATATCAAGGGAATTTATGAACGGTCAACAAACGCACACGAAAATAAGACTATAGCCTTAGGTATTTTGGGAAATGTGGCGAAATATTAAATGTTCATTTAATGGTGGAATTAGAATTTTTTGACAAAAAACATCCTGTTTATACATTTTCCAACACATTTTGATGCCTTGTGGTGAATATTAAGGGAATTTATGAACGGTCAAAAAACACACACGAAGGTAAGACTATAGCCTTAGGTATTTTGGGAAATTTGGTGAAATATCAAATGTTCATTTTATGATGGAATTTGAACTTTTTGGACAAAATACATCATGTTTATACATTTTCGAACACATTTTAATGCTTTGAGGTGAATATTATGGGAATTTATAAACAGTCAAAAAACGCACATGAAGATAAGACTATAATCTTAGGTATTTGGGGAAATTTGGCGCAATATCAAATGTTCATTTTATGATGGAATTAGAATTTTTTGACAAAAAACATCATGATTATACATTTTCCAACACATTTTGATGCCTTGTCGTGAATATCAAGGGAGTTTATGAACGGTCAACAAACGCACACGAAAATAAGACTATAGTCTTAGGTATTTTGGGAAATTAGGCGCAATATCAAATGTTCATTTTATGATGGAATTTGAATTTATTGGACAAAATACATCATGTGGACACATTATCCTGTACATTTTGATGCCTTGTGGTGAATATTAAGGGACTTTATGAACGGTCAGAAAACGCACACGAAGGTTAGACTATAGTCTAAGGAATTTTGGGAAATTTGGCGAAAAATCAAATGTTCACTTTATCATGGAATTAGATTTTTTTAAAAAAATACATCATGTTTATACATTTTACAACACATTTTGATGCCTTGTGTCGAATATTAAAGGAGTTTATGAACGGTCAAAAAACGCACACGAAGGTAAGACTATAGCCTTAGCTATTTTGGGAAATTTGGCAAAATATCAGATGTTCATTTTTTGATGGAATTTGAATTTTTTGGACAAAATACATCATGTGGACACATTTTCCAAAACATTTTGATGCCTTGTGGTGAATATTAAGGGAATTTATGAACGGTCAAAAAACGCACACAAAGGTAAGACTATAGCCTTAGGAATTTTGGGCAATTTGGCGAAATATCAGATGTTCTGTTTTTGTTGGAATTTGAATTTTTTGAGAAAATACATCATATGCAGACTTTGTCCAACAAATTTTGTTGCCTTGTGGTGAATATTAAGGGAATTTATGAACGGTCAAAAAACACAGAGGAAGGTAAGACTATAGCGTGATGTATTTTGGCAAATTTAGTACAACATGAAATGTACATTTTATGATGAAATGTGAATTTCTCCCCAAATACCGTCTCCCCAAATTCGTTTATGAACGAATCATTTTCCAACACATTTTGAGGCTTTGAGGTGAATGTTCAGGGGATTTATAAACAGTCAAATAACGCACACGAAGGTAAGACTATAGCCTTAGGTATTTTGGGAAATTTGGCGAAATGTCAGATGTTCATTTTCTGATGGAATTTGAATTTTTTGAACAAAATTCATCATGTTTATACATTTTCCAAAACATTTTGATGTCTTCTGGTGAATAATAATGGAATTTATGGACGGTCAAAAAACGCACACAAAGGTAAGACTATAGCCTTAGGTAATTTGTGAAATTTGGCGTTCATTTCCATTTCATGTTCATTTTATGATGGAATTTGAATTTTTTTGACAAAATGCATCATGATTATACATTTTTCAACACATTTTGATGACTTCTGATGAATATTAAGAGTGTTTATGAACGGTCAAAAAACACAGAGGAAGGTAAGACTATAGCGTGATGTATTTTGGCAAATTTAGTACAACATGAAATGTACATTTTATGATGGAATGTGAATTTCTCCCCAAATACCTAAAGCCATAGTCGTACTTTCATATGTGTTTCTTGACCGTTCATAAATTCCCTTAATATTCACCCCAAGGCGTCAAAATGTGTTGGAAAATGTACAAACATGATGTATTTCGTCAAAAAATTCAAATTCCATCATAAAACGTACATTTGATATTTGGCCAAATTTCCCCAAATACCTAAGGCTATAGTCTTACCTTCGTGTGCGTTTTTTGACCGTTCATAAATTCCCTTAATATTCACCACAAGGCATCAACATGTGTTGGAATATTTATAAACATGATGTATTTAGTCAACAAAATTCAAATTCCATCATGAAATGAACATTTAATATTTCACCAGATTTCCCAAAATACATATGGCTATAGTCTTACCTTCGTGTCTGTTTCGTGACCATTCACAAATTCCCTTAATATTCACCAGAAGTCATCAAAATGTGTTGGAAAATGTATAAACATGATGTATTTTGGCCAAAAAATTCAAATTCATTTAAAAAATATTCACTTGCTATTGCACCATATTTGGCAAAATACCTAAGGCTATAGTCGTACCTTCATATGCGTTTTTTGACCGTTCATAAATTCCCTTAATATTCAACCCACGGCATTAAAATGTGTTGGAAAATGTATAAACATGAGATATTTTGTCCAAAAAATTCAAATTCCATCATAAAATGAACATTTAATATTTCGCCAATTTCCCAAAATACCTAAGGCTATATAGTCTTACCTTCATGTGCGTTTTTTGACCGTTCATAAATTCCCTTATTATTCACCTGAAAGCATCAAAATGTGCTGGGAAATGTATAAACATGACGTATTGTGTCCAAAATGTCAAATTCCATCATGAAATGAATATGTGATATTTCGCCAAACTTCCCGAAACACCTAAGAGTATAGTTTTACCTTCGTGTGCGTTTTTTGACCGTTCATAAATTCCCTTAATATTCACCACAAGGCATCAAAACGTGTTGGAAAATGTATAAACATGACGTATTTTGTCCAAAAAATTCAAATTCCATCAGAAAATGAACATGTGATATTGCGCCAAATTTCCCAAATACCTAAGACTATATTCTTACCTTCTTGTGCGTTTTTTGACCGTTCATAAATTCCCTTATTATTCACCACAAGGCATCGAAATGTGTTGGAAAATGTATAAACATGATGTATTTTGTCCAGCAAATTCAAATTCCATCATAAAATGAACATGTGATATTGCGCCAAATTTCCCAAAATACCTAAGACTATAGTCTTACCTTCATGTACCTTTTTGACCATTAATAAATTCCCTCAATATTCACCACAAGGCATCAAAATGTGTTGGAAAATGTATTAAAATGATGTTTTTTTTTTCAAAAAATTCAAATTCCATCATAAAATGAACATTTAATATTTCATCACATTTCCCAAAATACCTAAGGCTATAGTCTTATTTTTGTGTGTGTTTTTTGACCGTTCATAAATTCCCTTAATATTCACCACAAGGCATCAAAATATGTTGTAAAATGTATAAATATGATGTATTTTGTCAAAAAATTCAAATTCCATCATAAAATGAACATGATATTGCGCCAAATTTCCCAAAACACCTAAGACTATAGTCTTACCTTCATGTATCTTTTTTGACCATTAATAAATTCCCTCAATATTCACCACAAGGCATCAAAATGTGTTGGAAAATGTATTAAAATGATGTTTTTTTTTTCAAAAAATTCAAATTCCATCATAAAATGAACATTTAATATTTCACCAGATTTCCCAAAATACATATGGCTATAGTCTGACCTTCGTGTCTGTTTCGTGACCATTCACAAATTCCCTTAATATTCACCAGAAGTCATCAAAATGTGTTGTAAAATGTATAAACATGATGTATTTTGGCCAAAAAATTCAAATTCATTTAAAAAATATTCACTTGCTATTGCACCATATTTGGCAAAATACCTAAGGCTATAGTCGTACCTTCATATGCGTTTTTTGACCGTTCATAAATTCCCTTAATATTCAACCCACGGCATTAAAATGTGTTGGAAAATGTATAAACATGAGATAATTCCATCATAAAATGAACATTTAATATTTCGCCAAATTTCTCAAAATACCTAAGGTTATATAGTCTTACCTTCATGTGCGTTTTTTGACCGTTCATAAATTCCCTTATTATTCACCTGAAAGCATCAAAATGTGTTGGGAAATGTATAAACATGACGTATTGTGTCCAAAATGTCAAATTCCATCATGAAATGAATATGTGATATTTCGCCAAATTTCCCGAAACAACTAAGAGTATAGTTTTACCTTCATGTGCGTTTTTTGACCGTTCATAAATTCCCTTAATATTCACCACAAGGCATCAAAACGTGTTGGAAAATGTATAAACATGACGTATTTTGTCCAAAAAATTCAAATTCCATCAGAAAATGAACATGTGATATTGCGCCAAAATTCCCAAAAGACCTAAGACTATATTCTTACCTTCTTGTGCGTTTTTTGACCGTTGATTTTTTGACCGTTGATAAACCACAAGGCATCAAAATATGTTGGAAAATGTATAAATATGATGTATTTTGTAAAAAAATTCAAATTCCATCATAAAATGAAGACTTGATATGGGGCCAAATTTCCCAAAATACCTAAGGCTATAGTCTTACCTTCGTGTGCCTTTTTTGACCGTTCATAAATTCCCTTAATATTCACCACCAGGCATCAAAATGTGTTGGAAAATGTATAAACATGATGTATTTCGTCCAAAAAATTCAAATTCCATCATAAAATGAACATTTCATATGGAGCCAAATTTCCGAAAATAACTGAGGCTATAGTCTTACCTTTGTGTGCCTTTTTTGACCGTTCATAAATTCCCTTAATATTCACCACAAGGCATCAAAATGTGTTGGAAAATGTATAAACATGATGTATTTTGTCAACAAATTTCAAATTTATTCATAAAATGAACATTTGATATTTCAATAAATTTCCCAAAATACCTAAGGCTATAGTCTTACCTTTGTGTTCGTTGTTAGAAAGTTCATAATAATATTCAACTCAAGGCATCAAAATTTGTTGGAAAATTTATAAACATGATGTATTTTGTTCACAAAATTGAAATTCCATCATAAAATGAACATTTGATATTTTGCCAAATTTGGCACAATAACTAAGGCTATAGTCTTCCCTTCATGTGCGTTTCTTTCCCGTTCATAAATTCCCTTAATATTCACCACAAGGCATCAAAATGTGTTGTAAAATGTATAAACATGATGTTTTTTGTCAAAAAATTCAAATTCCATCATATAATGAACATTTGATATTCTGCCAAATTTCCCAAAATACCTAAGACTATAGTCTTACCTTCATGTGCGTTTTTTGACAGTTCATAAATTCCCCTATTATTCACCTCAAGGCATCAAAATATTTTGGAAAATGTATAAACATGATGTATTTTGTCCAAAAATTCAAATTCCATCATAAAATGAACATTTGATATTGCGCCAAATTTCCCAAAATACCTAAGACTATAGTATTTCCTTCATGTACGTTTTTTGACCATTCATAAATTCCCATAATATTTACCTCAAAGCATCAAAATGTGTTGGAAAATGTATAAACATGATGTATTTTGTCCAAGAAATTCAAATTCCATCATAAAATGAACATTTGATATTTCACCAAATTTCCCAGAATACCTAAGGCTATAGTCTTACCTTTGTGTGTGTTTCTTGACCATTCACAAATTCCCTTAATATTCACCACAAGGCATCAAACTTTGTTGTAAAATGTATAAACATGAAGCATTTTGTCCAAAAAGTTCAAATTCCATCATAAAATGAACATGTGATATTGCGCCACATTTCCCAAAATACCTAAGACTATAGTCTTACCTTCGTGTGTGTTTCTTGACCGTTCACAAATTCCCTTAATATTCACCACAAGGCATCAAAATGTGTTGTAAAATGTATAAACATGATGTATTTTGTCCAAAAAATTAAAATTCATTCAAAAAATATCCACTTGCTATTGCACCATATTTCCCAAAATACCTAAGGCTATATAGTCTTACCTTTGTGTGCGTTTTTTTCCCCATTCATAAATTCCCTTATTATTCACCACAAGGCGTCAAAATATGCTGGAAAATGTATAAACATGATGTATTTTGTCCAACAAATTAAAATTCCATCATAAAAAGAACATTTGATATTACGACAAATTTCCCAAAATACCTAAGTCTATAGTCTTACCTTCGTGTGCGTGTTTAACCGTTCATAAATTCCCTTAATATTCAACCCAAGGCATCAAAATGTTTTGGAAAATGTATAAACATGATGTATTTTGTCCAACAAAATTCAAATTCCATCATAAAATGAACATTTGATATTATGCCAAATTTCCCAAAATAACTAAGGCTATAGTCTTACCTTCGTGTGCGTTTTTGACAGTTAATAAATTCCCTTATTATTCACCTCAAGTCATCAAAATGTGTTGTAAAATGTATAAATAGGATGTTTTTTCCAAAAAATTGAAATTCCATCATAAAATAACATTTGATATTTCGCCAAATTTCCCAACATACGTAAGGCTATAGTCTTACCTTAGTGTTCTTTTTTTGACAGTTCATAAATTCCCTTATTATTCACCTCAAGGCATCAAAGTGTGTGGGAAAATATAAAAACAGGATGTTTTTTGTCAAAAAAATCTAATTCCATCATGAAATGAACATTTAATATTTCACCAAATTTCCCAAAATACCTAAGACTATAGTCTTACCTTCATGTGCGTTTTTTGACCGTTCATAAATTCCCTTATTATTCACCTCAAGGCATCAAAATATTTTGGAACATGTATAAACATGATGTATTCTGTCCAACAAATTCAAATTCCATCATAAAATGAGCATTTGATATTGCGCCAAATTTCCCAAAATACCTAAGGCTATAGTCTTACCTTCGTGTGTGTTTCTTGACCATTCACAAATTTCCTTAATATTCACCACAAGGCATCAAAATGTGTTGGAAAATGTATAATCATGATGTATTTTGACCAACAAATTAAAATTCATTCAAAAAATATTAATTGCTATTGCGCCATATTTCCCAAAATACCTAAGTCTTTAGTCTTACCGTCGTGTACGTTTTTTGACCATTCATAAATTCCCTCAATATTCACCACAAGGCATCAAAATATGTTGTAAAATGTATAAACATGATGTATCTTGTCCAAAAAACTCAATTAATTCATAAAATGAACATTTGATATTTCACCAAATTTCCCAAAATAACTAAGGCTATAGTCTTACCTTCGTGTGCATTTTTTGACCGTTCATAAATTCCCTTATTATTCACCACAAGGCGTCAAAATGTTTTGGAAAATATATAAACATGATGTATTTTGTCCAAAAAATGGAAATTCCATCATAAAATGAACATTTGATATTATGCCAAATTTCCCAAAATAACTAAGGCTATAGTCTTACCTTCGTTTGCGTTTTTTGACCATTCATAAATTCCCCTATTATTCACCTCAAGGCATCAAAATGTGTTGTAAAATGTATAAATATGATGTATTTTTTCCAAAAAATGGAAATTCCATCATAAAAAGAACATTTGATATTGAGCCAAATTTCCCAAAATACCTAAGGCTATAGTCTTACCTTCATGTGCGTTTTTTGACCGTTCATAAATTCCCTTGATATTCTACCATAAGGCATCAAAATGTGCTGGAAAATGTATAAACATGAGGTATTTTATCCAAAAAATTTAAATTCATTCATAAAATGAACATTTGATATTGAGCCAAATTTCCCAAAATACCTAAGGCTATATAGTCTTACCTTCACGTGCGTTTTTTGACCATTCATAAATTCCCTTAATATTCAACCCAAGGTATTAAAATTTGTTGGAACATGTATAAACATGATGTATTTTGTCCAACAAATTCAAATTCCATCAGAAAATGAACATTTGATATTGCGCCAAATTTCCCAAAATACCTAAGACTATAGTCTTACCTTCGTGTGTGTTTCTCAACCATTCACAAATTCCCTTAACATTCACCACAAGGCATCAAAGTTTGTTGTAAAATGTATAAACATGAAGCATTTTGTCCAACAAATTAAAATTCATTCAAAAAATATTCACTTGCTATTTCGCCAAATTTCCCAAAACACCTAAGGCTATAGTCTTACCTTCATGTGCGTTTTTTGACCGTTCATAAATTCCCTTGATATTCTACCATAAGGCATCAAAATGTGCTGGAAAATGTATAAACATGATGTATTTTATCCAAAAAATTCAAATTCATTCATAAAATGAACATTTGATATTGAGCCAAATTTCCCAAAATACCTAAGGCTATATAGTCTTACCTTCACGTGCGTTTTTTGACCATTCATAAATTCCCTTAATATTCAACCCAAGGTATTAAAATTTGTTGGAACATGTATAAACATGATGTATTTTGTCCAACAAATTCAAATTCCATCATAAAATGAACATTTGATATTGCGCCAAATTTCCCAAAATACCTAAGACTATAGTCTTACCTTCGTGTGTGTTTCTCAACCATTCACAAATTCCCTTAACATTCACCACAAGGCATCGAAGTTTGTTGTAAAATGTATAAACATGAAGCATTTTGTCCAACAAATTAAAATTCATTCAAAAAATATTCACTTGCTATTGCGCCATATTTCCCAAAATACCTAAGGCTATAGTCTTACCTTCGTGTGCGTTTTTTGACCGTCCATAAATTCCCTTATTATTCACGTCAAGGCATCAAAATATTTTGGAACATGTATAAACATGATGTATTTTGTCCAAAAAATTCAATTAATTCATAAAATGAACATTTGATATTTCACCAAATTTCCCAAAATACCTAAGGCCTTACCTTTGTGTGCGTTTTTTGACCGTTCATAAATTCCCTTAATATTCAAGCCCAAGGCATCAAAATTTGTTGGAAAATGTATAAACAGGATGCATTTCGTCCAAAAATTCAAATTCCATCATAAAATGAACATGTGATATTGCCCCATATTTCCCAAAATACCTAAGGCTATAGTCTTACCTTCGTGTGCATTGTTGACCGTTCACAAATTCCCTTAATATTCACCACAAGGCGTCAAAATGTGTTGGAAAATGTAAAAACATGATGCATTTTTTTCCAAAAAATTCAAATTCATTCATAAAATGAACATTTGATATTTCACCAAATTTCCCAGAATACCTAAGGCTACAGTCTTACCTTCATGTGTGCTTCTTGATCGTTCACAAATTCCCTTAATATTCAACTCAAGGCATCAAAGTTTGTTGTAAAATGTTTAAACATGATGTATTTTGTCCAAAAAAATTCAAAAAATGTCCACTTGCCATTGCGCCATATTTCCCAAAATAACTAAGGCTATAGTCTTACCTTTGTGTGCGTTTCTTGACCATTCATAAATCCCCTCAATATTCACCACAAGGCATCAAAATGTGTTGGAAAATGTATAAACAGGATGTTTTTTGTCAAAAAATTCTAATTCCATCATAAAATGAACATTTAATATTTTGCCACATTTCCCAAAATACCTAAGGCTATAGTCTTATCTTCATGTGCGTTTTTGACTGTTCATAAATTCCCATAATATTCACCTCAAAGCATCAAAATGTGTTGGAAAATGTATAAACATGATGTATTTTGTCAAAAAAGTTCAAATTCCATCATAAAATGAACATTTGATATTTCACCAAATTTCCCACAATACCTAAGGCTATAGTCTTACCTTCGTGTGCATTTTTTCCCCATTCAAAAACTCCCTTGATATTCACGACAAGGCATCAAAATGTGTTGTAAAATGTATAAATATGATGTTTTTTGTCAAAAAATTCTAATTCCATCATTAAATGAACATTTAATATTTTACCACATTTCCCAAAATACCTAAGGCTATAGTCTAATTTTCGTGTGCGTTTTTTTGACCGTTCATAAATTCTCTTGATATTCTACCACAAGGCATCAAAATGTTTTGGAAAATGTATAAACATGATGCATTTTTTCCAATAAATTCAAATTCATTCATAAAATGAACATTTGATGGGTGCACGTCACATATTTTGCCCAAAAATTTAAATACCTTCTTACATTTCACATTCCATATTGCACCAAATGTGCCATCACACATAAGGCTCTAGTCTTATTCAAATTTCATCATAATTTGAACCTTTGATCATGCACCAAATTTACCAAAAATCTAATGCTGTAGTCTTACCTTCGTGCCCGTTTTTTGACCATTCATAAATTCCCTTAATATTCACCCAAGGCATCAAAATGTGCTGTTAAATGGGTTTACATGAGGTATTTTCTCCAAAAATTTAAATACCTTCTAACATTTTACATTCCATATTGCACCAAATGTGCCATCACACATACAGCTATAGTCCTACTATTGTCAGTGTTTTTTGAGTTTTCATAGATTCCCTTACGATTCACTCGAAGGCATCAAAATTTGTTTGAAATTGCTTCCACATGATGTATTTTGTGCAACTAGTCCAAATTCTTTCAGAAAATGTACATTCAATACTGCGCTTAATTTTTCAATATACGTAAGGTTATATAGTCTTACCTTCGTGTGCATTTTTTGACCTTTCAGAAATTCCCTTAATATTCACCCCAAGGCATCAAAATGTATTACAAAATGTATAAACATGATGCGTCTATGGTCTTCTGTTCATGTCTGTTTTTGCCAATTCATGAATTCCCTTAAATTTCACTCAACGGCATCAAAAGTTGTTAGAAAATGTCTCCACATTATGTATTTTGTGCAAAAAAAAGAAATTCTTTCATAAAATGTACATTCAATATTTTGCCAAATTTGCCAAAATTTGAAAGTCTATAGTCTTACGTTTGTGTCCTTTTTTGTCCATTCATGAATTCCCTTAAATTTCATTCCAAGGCATCAATAATTGTTCGAAAATGTCTCCACATGATGTATTTTGTCAGAAAAAATTCAAATTCCATGAAAAAAAGTACAATTATTCTTGTGCCACATTTGCCAATATACGTGAGGCTATAGTCTTACCTTCATGTGTCACGTCTCGCACTGCATTTCCAAGAATGTGTTGGGAGATCACGTGCATGAGCAACTTCCCTTGGCCTCGGAGTCCAGAACGGACTCCATTGCCCACAATCCCTCGGGAGATCACATGACTTTGAACAATCACTCGCGCACCTTTCACAGCTCGCAATCCCCTGATTATTAATACCGTGCACCTGTGTTTGTTGTCTTATGACTTATTTAGCTTAGTATTTAAGCCCGGGATTTAGTCATAGTCGTTTTGAAGTATTGCTTCTTTCTGAACTTACTGAGCATTTACTGATCTGTTTGTTACTGCCTGTTCTACCCATTCTTTCTTTTCCTGACCTTGTCTTTTGCTTGTCCCTTTTTGTACCTTTGCCGGCTTGTTTTTGGACCTGTGTTTTTGACCCTTTTGGCTTGTGTTTTCGACTACGATATCTGCTCATTCCCTTTGTTTTGGCTGCCTGGTGTTATGATCACTTCGGTGATTCTTTGGTGCTTTTTGGCTATGACCCACGCTTGTTCTTTGACCACGCCTTTGCTGAACACTAATAAAACCCTGTTTGCATTTTTCATCCACGAGCATCTGAATTCTGTCACACAGTCACAAATGTACATTCAATATAGCCTCACATTTCTCAATATATGTAAGTTTATAGAGTCTTATGTTCATGTGCCTTTTTTGACCATTCATAAATTTCTAATTTTCACTCTAAGAACTGAAATTTTATTGGAAAATCTCTCCAAATGATGTAGTTTGTTCAAAATAATTCAACTTTATATTCATAAAATGTACATTTGATATAGCACCAAATTGACCCAAATACGTAAGACTGTGGTCTAACCTTCATGTGCCTTTTTCACCTGTTCATAAATTTCCTTAGCTGTCATTTCACAGCATCAAAATGTGTTGGAAAATTCCTCCAAATTATGTATTTTGTCCAGAATAATTCAAATTCCTTCATAAAATGGACTTTCGATATAGCACCAAATTTACCAAAATACGTAAGGCTATAGTCTTATCTACATGTGCGTTTTTCAACTGTTCATAAATTTCCTTAATTTTCATTCAAAGGCATTAACATTAGCTGGACAATTCCTCCAAATTATGCATTTTGTCCAAAATAATTCAAGTTTCTTCATAAACTGTACACTCAATATAGTGCCAAATTTACCAAATTCGTAAAGCTAGGGTTAGGGTGTCTTTTTTGACTGTTCATAAATTTCCTTAATTTTCACTCCAACGCATCAATATTAACTGGAAATTTCCTTAAAATGTTTAGGAGCATGAATGTGATTTTTTTTCTGGGTTTTTTGGGATCTTCAAGACAAACACACACAAAAAAGTTTGCTGAGTGTATGAAACATGGTGGCTTGGTGGGAAAAGCTTGGTCTCAGATATGGGAGGTTGTGGGTTCAATTCTGGTGTGGCCCCAGCCTCGGTGAGGATGGGACAAACAAACATTCATATCCTTGCTTCTTGGGTAACTTCCTTACACCTCATGCGCCCTTGACCCTGTGTGTTTTTCACCACCACTGTGACGTGGAGATTCCTGATCAAAATACAAACCAATTAACAACCTTCTAGTCACAGAAACATCATTTATACCTGCCTGTTATATATTTATAGCAGGTCTTACACAGAATTTATGTTTGGGGGGATATTTGTCTTTGAGATTCCTGGGTTACCACCTTCATCACAACAACATGCTCATTTTCAGACATGCAAAAGTGAGACGTCAAATGAGATTTGAGCCAACAAGCTTTGGTTCTCTGACATATGAATAATACCAGCAAGCCACAGGACATACAGAGCTTTTTTTTTTTTTTTTAACATTTGTCTTGGGTTTCTCTTCTTCACAAGGACAACACACAAAAAGCAGGATTTGAACCCACAACCTTCTGTTTTCAGCCATGATTTATACCAGAAAGCCACACAACCTACAAAGCTATCTTTTTTGGAAATTTGTCTTTGAGATTTCCAGGTTGAGCATGTTTAGGAGCATTTTTAGCTAGGATCACTTAATATATATACAGCAGACAAAACAATTCCTGACTGGTCAACTTCCCACTAGCCGTATCAAGAATTTAACTCCATGAAGCTTCTGATTGTTAATGTAAAGAGGTGTTCTGTATTATGTGTGCATTGTATTGTACTTTGTAATAGCAGTCAAAAGAACAAGTGAAGTACAATACAATGCACGAGGACTACACAACATGTCTTTACATTCAGAAACAGCAGCACCTACCACAACCTTCCTGAGCTTTTGGAGCCACTGCCAGCCATTAGTCGATCGCTATAAAGGAGCTCTAGGTTTCACATGCGCTGAAAACAAGAAGTCACAGCTCTGTGTTTTTGTTTGCTCAGGGGTCTTTATGAATGAAGCATTAGAACCCAACAGTTTATGCCGTCACCCAGAGACTGAACACTGTGAATGTTTGTAAACACTGTGAATATGAATCTAAACACAGTGAATATGAATCTAAACCTGTGGAACTGAGCTGAACTCTGTCTGCAGGTGTCTGCTTTTCAGCCTGACATCCAGCTCTCAATAGCTGCTAAATCAGCTTCTCATTAGGGGAGTCAGATAAAGATGATCTGATGGCTTAAATGCGCTGAAGCTTTGGTGGTCATTTGTTTGGGTCATGAGCTGCAAAATTTTATAATAAATCAATAATAATTCAGCTTCCAGATACCGCAGATGGAGGGATTGCACTTTCAGAGACTGACTTACCCCCAGACAGAGACTAGACCAAGCCCAAATGTGATCGGTACTACAAGATGGTTTGAAACTTTAACAAATGTTCATAACTATATCAAGCTCTTATTTCACAAAATGAGAAAATTCAGCTTCAGCTGATAAAAGCCATGTAAGTTTATGTGCTGTGATTCACATGATACTCTCAGCCTCCTGTTTGTGGTACCTCAGGAGCTCTTAGCTTAAATGTGAAGATTAGCCACAAAATGCTTACAGCCTTAATATAATCAGTTGGGCTATGCTTTATGTTCTTGTTTTGTTTTCAAATGAAGAGAAAAAGTGCTTGTGGGTGACTGAGGTTTGTGAAAAACACAGTATAACTTCAAAAAAATAAAAATGTTATGAAGTGTTGAGAAGGGTTGGGCTGCAATTAGCTTAGCGCCTCAGCAGCTCTTACCGTGATCTTCTAACTTCAGCGTCAAACAAATATAATGGATTGTTTGATCAAATATAGCTTGTTGTGTCAGACTTCTCATTCACAAAATTAGCATTTTATCATATCTGGAAATCATTAAAGTTACCATCAATTTGAGAACCAGTCTTCCAAGAGTTGCTGTTTCACTGGAGATCTTGTTTTACAAATTTAGTCTGACTAGTTTTTCTCACTGCCTTTCTTGGTTGATAGAACTCAGAACTACTCAAATTTTCAATGCTGGAAATTTGGGTGAGCCTAATGATGGCATGTTTTTTGTCGTGTAGCTTATAGATGGAATCACAAGCTCACACCTCCAACAAGTGGAGAAGAAGTAAACAAACCAGCCCAATTTTACCTGTTTTCGTTCTCTGTCCTGTGGGTGGCTACCAGACCCTTGGAGCTATGCCGGGGCCTGGGGGATATGCCACGATAATTGCCCGGCCTGAGGGCCTAGGCCGTGGCCGCTGATACTGCAGTGGCTTTCAATCAGGTTCTATACAATTTAAAATGCATTTATGTGAACCCCTGATTCAGAGAAAGGACTTTTAATTCTATTTATTCTGATTCTGTTGGTATTTAATAATAATTCAACTTCCAGTTACCTCAGTCAAAGGTATCACACTCGGCTGCTCTCGACCACAGAGTCCAACTTACCCTAAGACAGAGACAAGACAGAGTCCAAATGTGTCCGAGACAGAGATTTTACTCGACTAATACAACATGGTTTGAAACTTTAACAGTGAAATATATCAAGCTCTTATTTCAGAAAATGAGAAAATTCAGCTTTAACTGATAGAGGCCCTATGAGTTTATGCTTGCTGTAGTTAGTTACAATCATGGGGAACTATTCAATGCATGTGGTTTGACAAATGTGGGCCCTTCGGTTAAAAAGCTATTGAATTTTTTGCTAATAAAATATTAATTAGAATTCATTGCAGCACTTCCTTCATATTTTGCTTGCTGAAGATAGTTACAATAATAGGGTACTCTTCAATGCATTTGGTTTTACAAATGTGGGCCCTTCGGTAAAAAAGCTATTGAATTTTTGTGAATAAAGTATTTATTATAATTGAACCCAACATTTAATTCAAATTCTGCTTGCTGTAGTTAGTTAGAATAGTGAGGAACTACTCAATGCCTGTGGTGTGAAAAATGTGGGCCCTTTGTTAAAGAAGCTATTGAATTTTTTTTTTGTAAATAAAAATTATAATTCAACCCAACACTTAATTCACATTCTGCTTGGTGTACTTATATACAATAATGGGGAGCTATTCAATGTATGTGGGTTGACCAATGTGGGCCCTTTGGTAAAGAAGCTATTGAATTTTTTGTTGATGAAATATTAATTATAATTCAACCCAAGACTTAATTCAAATTCTGTTTGCTGTAGTTAGATACAAAAATAGGGCACTATTCAATGCATGTGGTTTGACAAAAGTGGACTGTTCGATAAAGAAAATATAGAATTTTTTGAAAGTGAAATATAAATTATAATTCAATGCAGCAGTTACTTCACATTCTGCTTGCTGTAATTAGTTACAATAAAGGGGAACTATTTAATGTATGTGGATGACAAAAGTTTGCCACTTTGGTAAAGAAGCTATTGCATTTTTTGTTCATAAAATATTCATTATTAATTATTTATTTATTATTTTGCTTGCTGTAGTTAGTTATTTAAATAGGAAATGATCCAATGGATGAGGTTTGGCAAATGTGGGTGGTTTAGTAAAGAAGCTATAGAATTTCTTATTAATGAGATATTAATTATAACTCAACCCAAGACAATTCTTCAAGACAATGCTTGCTGTACTTAGTTACAGTTTTGAAGAACTATTAAAGGCATGTGCCAATTTTTGGTAGGTAAAATATTAATTAAAATTCAATGCAGCAGTTACTTCACATGCTGCTTGCTTAATTTAGATACAATAATGGGGTACTATTAAATGCATGTGCTGTGAAAAGTGTGGGCCCTTTGGTAAAGAAGCTATTGATTTTTTTTTTTGTTAATGAAATATAAATTATTATTCAAGCCAAGACTTAATTCAAATCCTGCTTGCTGTATTTAATTACAATAAAGAAAAACTATTGTGGATTCACAAAGGTGGTCCCATTGATAAACAAGCAATTTAATTTTTTGTGGCTAAAAAATTTATTATAGTTAAATGCAGCACTTACTTCACATTCTGCTTGCTGTATTTAGTTACATTAATGAAGATCTATTCAATGCATGTGGTTTGAAAAATGTGGGTTTTTGGTAAAGAAGCTATTGATTTTTTTGTTAATAAAATATTAATTATAATTCAACCCAAGACTTAATTCAAATTCTGCTTGCTGTATTTAGTTTTAATAACGGGGATCTATTTAATGCATGTGGTTTGACAAATGTGATCCCATTGCGAAATAAGCTATTGATTTGTTGTAAGTGTTACGACCCATCTAGGGTAGGCCGCAACATAAAAGTGTCTCCCCCAACTTGCCATTACCAACCCGCCAGACCAATCACACTCAAACACGAATTACTAGTGTCATGAGTTTTATTATGGAATGTGGAAGTGTAAGCTTCAGGAGTGGTCTCAGCCAAAAGACCAAAGAAAATTACACCTCCCCAAATCAAGTAACTTACCTAAACAGAACAAAAGAAACAAAAATACAAAGACATAACTTAACTCCCTCAACAAAAACCAAGACAAACGCCCAAAAAATTAAGGCTACACCCCTACAGCTTCCAAGCTAGAAGTCTAAGTCTCTTAAGAAAAGCCTTCACATACCAGCACAGGGGGCAGTTTAACACAATATAACACAATAGACTAGCAAACAAAAAATGAGTAGGCCCAATTACTCCGTGTTGGAACTTCTTGGTCTGGCTACTCTGGTGACAACGTCAAGGGAAGGAGGAGGAGCCATGAAGAAACCAGTCACCAGGCTAATAAGCTCTTGCCCCGATCTCTGCACAGCCAATCGCGTGCCCCATTACACCTCACTAAGCAGCAACAACTGGCGGCGATGATGGACGGGAGAGTAAGAAGCTGACGAGAGCGGAAAACGATCGATCTCTTTGGATAATAGAGTGACCTAAGGCAGAAACACTTGAAAGCCAAGATGTACAAATAGCACTACTAGGCTTAAACAAATCTGTGAATATTATTTTTGGAGTTGCAAAGCGATCGACGGCTGTGGATAATAAAAAGGACCTAACGCAGAAACACATGAAAGCCAAGACACATACATGGCACTAGCACGCCATAAATAATCTGTGAATATTATCTAGCCGCAAAGCGATGGACCTCTGTGGATAATAGGTCGACGTAACGCAGTTACGCTTGAAAGCCAAGACATATACATCGCACTACCACGCCTAAATTAATCTGTGAATATTATTATTGGAGTTGCAAAGCGATCGAACGCTGTGGATAAAAGGTGGACGTAACGTAGTTAGGCTTGAAAGCCAAGACATATACTTCGCACCACCACGCCTAAATCAAACTGTGAATATTATTTTTGTGTTGTTGCAAAGCGATCAACCTCTGTGGATAATACAGGGACCTAAAGCCGAAATACATGAAAGCCCAAACATACACATCACATTTCCACGCCTAAATTAATCTGTGAGTATTATTTTTATTGGTGCAAAGCGATCGACCTCTGTGGAGAATAGAGGGACATAAAGCAGTTACACTTGAAAGCCAAGACATTTACATCGCACTACCATGCCTAAATTAATCTGAGATTATTATTTTTAGAGTTGCAACGCAATCGAACTCTGTGGATAATAGGTGGACGCAATGTAGTTAGACATGAAAGCCAAGACATATAGATCGCACTACCACGTCGAAATTAATCTGAGATTATTATTTTGGGAGTTGCGAAGCGATCGACCGCTGTGGATAATAAAAGGGACCTAACGCAGAAACACATGAAAGCCCAGATATACAAATCACACGACTAGGCTTAAAGAAATCTGTGAATATTGTTTTTGTAGTTGCAAAGCCATCGCCGCTGTGGATAATAAAAGGGACCTAAAGCAGATACACATGAAAGCCAAGACGCATACATGGTAGTACATCGCCTAAATTAATCTGTGAATATTGTTTTTGTAGTTACAAAGCGATCGACCTCTGTGGATAATAGAGGGACCTATCACAGACACACATGAAAGCCACGATATAGACATCGCAGTACCACGCCTTAATTAATCGGTGAACATTATTTTCATAGGTGCAAAGCGATCGGCCACTGTGGATAATAGGAGGACGTAACGCATTTACACTTGAAAGCCAATACATTTACATCGCACTACCAGCCTTAAATTAATCTGTGAATATTATTTTTATAGGAGCAATGGAATAGACCACTCTGGATAAAAGGTGGATGTAACGCAGTTACCCTTGAAAGCCACGAAATATACATCGCACTACCTCGGCAAAATTAATCTGTGATTTTCATTTTTGGAGTTGCAAAGCGATCGAACTCTGTGGATAATAGAGGGACCTAAAGCAGTTACACTTGAAAGCCAAGACATATACATCGCAGTACCTCACCTAAATTAATCTCTGAATATTATTTTTATAGGTGCAAAGCGATCGAACTCTGTGGACAATAGAGGGGCCTAATGCAGATACAAATGAAAGCACAGACATATACATCACATTAACATGCCGAAATTAATATGAGAATATTATTTTTGTATTTGCAAGTACACAGTCATCGCAGCACCACCCTAAAATCACTTAAATATTCTGAGAATATTATTTTTGGAGTTGCAACGCGATCGAACCCTTTGCATAATAGAGGGACCTAAAGCAGCTACACTTGAAAGCCAAGAAATATAGATCGCACTAGCTCGCCTAAATTAAGCTCAGATTATTATTTTTGGAGCTGCAAATCGATCGACCTCTGTGGATAATAGAGGTACCTAAAGCAGTTACACTTGAAGGCCAAGAAATATAGATCGCACTACCTCGCATGATTTAATCTGTAAATATTATTATTATAAGTGCAAAGTGATCGACTACTGTGGATAATAGATGGACCTAACTCGGTTACACTTGAAAGCCAAGATATATAGATCGCACTACCACGCCTAAATTAATCTGTGAATATTCGTGTTTTGTTGCAAAGCGATCGACTGCTGTGGATAATAGAGGGACCTAACGCAGAAACATATGAAAGCCACGAAATACACATTGCACTACCTCGCCTAAAGTAATCTGTGAATATTATTTTTATAGGTGCAAAACGATCAGCGGCTGTGGATAATAGAGGCACCTAACGCAGAAACATATGAAAGCCACGAAATACACATTGCACTACCTCGCCTAAATTAACCTGCGAATAATATTTTTGTGTTGTTGCAAAGCGATCAAACTCTCTGGAAAATAGAGAGACCTAACGCAGGTACACATGAAAGCCAAGACATATAGATCGCACTACCTTACCTAAATTAATCTGTGATTATTATTTTTGGAGTTGAAAAGCGATCGACCTCTGGAGATGAACGAGGGACCTAACGCAGTTACACTTGAAAGCCAAGACATACAGATCGCACTACCTCGCCTAAATTAATCTGTGAATATTATTTTTATAGGTGCAAAACGATCAGCTGCTGTGGATAATAGAGGCACCTAACGCAGAAACACATGAAAGCCACGATATAGACATCGGACTACAACGCCTAAATGAATCTGAGATTAATATTTATGGAGTTGCAAAGCCATCGACCTCTGTGGATAATAGAGGGACCTAAAGCAGTTACACTTGAAAACCAAGACAAATAGATTGCACTGGCTCGCGTAAAGTAATCTGTGATTATTATTCTTGGAGTTGCAAAGCGATCGAACTCTGTGGATAATAGGTGGACGTAAGGCAGTTACACTTGAAAGCCAAGACATATAGATCGCACTACCTCGCATAAATTAATCTGTGATTATTATTCTTCGAGTTGCAAAGCGATCGACCGCCATGGATAAAAGAGGGACCTAACGCAGAAACACATGAAAGTCACGATCTAGACATCGCACTACGGCGCATAAATTCAATTGGGAATATTATTTTTATAGGTGCAATGCGATCGACGGCTGTGGATAAAAGAGGGACCTAACTCAGAAAAACTTGAGAGCCAAGGCATGTACATTGCACTACCTCGCCTAAATTAATCTGTGAGTGTTATTTTTTATAGGCGCAAAGCGATCGACCTCCGTGTATAACAGAGAAACCTAACGCAGATACACATGAAAGCCAAAACACATACATGGCAGTACCTCGCCTAAATCAATCTGTGAATATTATTTTTGCGTTCGTGCAAAGCGATCGAACTCTGTGGATAATAGAGGGACCTAACGCAGAAGCACATGAAAGCCACGACATAGACATCGCACTACCACGCCTTAATTAATCGATGAATATTATTTCCATAGCTGCAATGGAATCGACAACTCTGGATAAAAGGTGGACGTAACGCAGTTACCCTTGAAAGCCAAGACATATAGATCGCACTAGCTCGCCTAAATTAATCTGTGAATATTATTTTTGTGTTGTTGCACGGCGATCAACCTCGGTGGATAATAGATGGACCTAAAGCAGTTACACATGGAAGTTAAGACATATACATCGCAATACCACGCCTAAATTAATCTCTGAATATTATTTTTAGGTGCAACACGATCGACCACTGTGGATAATATAGGGGCCTAATGCAGATACACATGAAAGCGAAGATAAGTCCATCGCACTACCACGCCTAAATTAATCGCTGAATATTATTTTTTTAGGAGCAAAGCGATCGACCACTGTGCATAATATAGGAGCCTAATGCAGATACACATGAAAGTCCAAACATGTAGATCACATTTCCACGCCTAAATTAATCTGAGAATATTATTTTTGTAGTTGCAAGCGATCGACCTCTGTGGATAATAGCGGTACCTAACGCAGATAGACATGAAAGCCAAGACACATACATGGAACTAGCACGCCATAATTAATCTGTGAATATTATCTAGCTGCAAAGCGATGGACCTCTGTGGATAATAGGTCGACGTAACGCAGTTACACTTGAAAGCCAAGTCATATACATCGCACTACCACGCCTAAATTAATCTGATATTATTATTATTATTATTATTTTTTTTTGGAGCTGCAAAGCGATGGACCTCCGTGGATAATAGAGGGACCTAAAGGAGTTATAATTGATCCCTAAGACACATACATCGCACTACCACGCCATAATTAATCTGTGAATATTATATTTATAGTTGCAAGGCGATCGACCTCCGTGGATAACAGAGAAACCTAACGCAAATACACATGAAAACCAAGTCACATACATGGCAGTACCTGACCTAAATCAATATGTGAATATTGTTTTTGTGTTGTTGCAAAGCGATCGACCTCTGTGGATAATATAGGGACCTAACGCAGAAACACATGAAAGCCAAGAAATATACATCGCACTACCTCGCCAAAATGAATCTGATTTTTATTTTTGAAGTTGCAAAGCGATCGAACACTGTGGATAATAGAGGCACCTAAAGCAGTTACACTTGAAAGCCAACACATATACATCGCAGTACCTCACCTAAATTAATCTCTGAATATTATTTTTATAGGTGCAAAGCGATCCAACTCTCGGGATAATATAGGGGCCTATTGCAGATACACATGAAAGCACAGACATATACATCACATTAACATGCCGAAATTAATATGAGAATATTATTTTTGTATTTGCAAATACATAGTCATCGCAGTACCCCGCTAAAATCACTAAAATATTCTGAGAATATTATTTTTGGAGTTGCAACGCGATCGAACCCTTTGGATAATAGAGGTACCTAAAGTAGTCACATTCGAAGGCCAAGAAATATAGATCGCACTAGCTCGCATGATTTAATCTGTGAATATTATTTTTATAGGTGCAAAGTGATCGACTACTGTGGATAATAGATGGACCTAACTAAGTTACATTTGAAAGCCAATATATATAGATCGCACTACCACGCCTAAATTAATCTGTAAATATTATTTTTGGAGTTGCAAAGCGATCGACCTCTGGAGATGAAAGAGGGACCTAACGCAGTTACACTTGAAAGCCAATACATATAGATCGCACTACCTCGCCTAAATTAATCTGTGAATATTATTTTTGTAGTTGCAAAGGGATCGACCTCTGTGGATAATAGAGGGACCTAAAGCAGTTACACTTGAAAGCCAAGACAAATCGATTGCACTACCTCGCCTAAATTAATCTGTGATTATTATTTTTGTTCTTGCAAAGCGATCGACATCTGTGGATAATAGAGAGACCTAAAGCAGTTACACTTGAAAGCCAAGACAAATCGATTGCACTACCTCGCCTAAATTAATCTGTGATTATTGTTTTTGTTCTTGCAAAGCGATCGACATCTGTGGATAATAGAGAGACCTAAAGCAGTTACACTTGAAAGCCAAGATAAATCGATTGCACTACCTCGCCTAAATTAATCTGTGATTATTATTTTTGTAGTTGCAAAGCGATCGACATCTGTGGATAATAGATGGACCTAACGCAGAAACACGTGAAAGCCAAAACATATAGATCGCACTACCACACCATAATTAATCTGAGATCATTATTTTAATACGTGCAAAGCGATCGACCTCTGTGGATAATAGGTCGACGTAACGCAGTTACACTTGAAAGCCAAGACATATACATCGCTCGCCCTTGCCTAAACAAATCTTTAAATATTATTTTTGTAGTTGCAAAGCGATCGACCTCTGTGGATAAAAGAGGTACCTAAATCAGTTACACTTGAAAGCCAAGACATATAGATTGCACAACCTCGCCTAAATTAATCTGTGAATATTATTTTTTATAGGTGCAAAGCGATCGACCACTGTGGATAATAGTGGGACCTAAAGCAGTTACACTTGAAGGCCAAGACATATATATGGCACTACCTCGCCAAAATTAATCTTCGATTGTTATTTTTGGAGTTGCAAAGCGATCGACTGCTGTGGATAATAGAGGGACCTAAAGTAGAAACACATGAAGGCCAAGACATATAGATTGCACTATCTCGCCTAAATTAATCTGTGAATATTATTTTTTATAGGTGCAAAGCGATCGACCACTGTGGATGATAGAGGGACCTAAAGCAGGTACATTTGAAGGCCAAGACATATACATGGCAGTACATCGCCTAAATTAATCTGTGATTATTATTTTTGAAGTTGCAAAGCGATCGACCTCCGTGGATAATGGAGGGACCTAAAGCAGTTACACTTGAAATCCAAGACATATAGATCGCACTACCTCGCCATAATTAACCTGTGATTATTATTTTTGTAGTTGCAAAGGGATCGACCGCTGTGCATAAAAGAGGAACCTACAGCAGTTACGCATGAAAGCCAAGAAATATAGATCGCACTACCTCGCCTAAATTAATCTGTGAATATTATTTTTATAGGTGCAAAACGATCAGCTGCTGTGGATAGTAGAGGCAACTAACGCAGAAACACATGAAAGCCACGATATAGACATCGGACTACAACGCCTAAATGAATCTGAGATTAATATTTATGGAGTTGCAAAGCACAGATCGAAATCTGTGGATAATAGGTGGACGTAAGGCAGTTACACTTGAAAGCCAAGACATATAGATCGCACTACATACATACATCATCTAAACCGCTTATCCTTCTGGGTCGCGGTGGGGTGCTGGAGCCTATCCCAGCTGTCATTGGGCGGAAGGCAGGATACACCCTGGACAGGTCGCCAGTCCATCGCAGGGCAGACAGACAGACATACACATTCACTCACTCACACCTAGGGGCAATTTTTAGCATGTCCAATCGGCCTGATTGCATGTCTTTGGACTGTGGGAGGAAACCGGAGTACCCGGAGGAAACCCACGCAGACACGGGGAAAACAGGCAAACTCCACACAGAAATGACCCTGGTCGCCCGGCCGGGAATCGAACCCAGGCCATTCTTGCTGTGAGGCGACAGCGCTACCCACTGCGCCACCGTGCCGCCTAGATCGCACTACCTCGCCTAAATTAATCTGTGATTATTATTTTTGTAGTTGCACCGCGGTCCACCACTGTGGATAATAGTGCAACCTAATGCAGAAACACTTGAAAGCCAAGACATATACACTTCATTAACATGCCTAAATTAGTCTGTGAATATTATTGTTGTAGGTGCAAAGCGAATGATTTGTGTGGATAGAGTGACCTAACGCAGATACTCATGACAGCCAAGATATGTCCATCGCACTACCACGCCAAAATTAATCTGTGAATATTATTTTTGTAGCTGAAAAGCGATCGACGTCTGTGGACAATAGAGGTACCTGATGCAGATACACATGAAAGCCAAGACACATACATCGCACTAGACCGCCATAATTAATCTGTGAATATTATCGTTCTAGCTTCAAATCGATGGACCACTGTGGATAATAGGTCGACGTATCGCAGTTACACTTGAAAGCCAAGACATATACATCGCACTACCTTGCCTAAACAAATCTTTGATTATTATTTTTGTGTTGTTGCAAGGCGATCGACCTCTGTAGATAACAGAGGGACCTAAAGCAGTTACCCTTGAAAGCCAAGACATGTAAATCGCAATACCTCGCCTAAATTAATCTGAGATTATTGTTTTTGGAGTTGCAAAGCGATCGACCTCTGTGGATAATAGAGGGACCTAAAGCAGTTACACTTGAAAGCCAAGACATATAGATCGGAGTACCTCGCCTAAATCAATCTGTGAACATTATTTTTGTTTTGTTGAAAAGCGATCGACCTCTGTGGAGAATAGAGGGACCTAACGCAGAAACACATGAAAGCCACAATATAGACATCGCAGTACCACGCCTAAATAAATCTGTGAATATTAATTTTGTAGCCGCAAAGCGATCGACCTCTGTGGATAATAGAGGGACGTAATGCAGTTACACTTGATAGCCAAGACATATAGATCGCACTAGCTCGCCTAAATTAATTTGAGTTTATTATTTTTGGAGTTGGAAAGCGATCGAACTCTGTGGAGAATAGAGCGACGTAATGCAGTTACACTTGAAAGCCAAGACATATAGATCGCACTACCGCGCCTAAATCAATCTGTGAATATCATTTGCAAAGTGATCGACCGCTGTTAATAATAGAGGGACCTAATGCAGAAACACATGAAAGGCACGATATAGACATCGCACTACCACGCCTAAATTAATCTGATTTTATTATTTTTGGAGTTGCAACGCGATGGACCACTGTGGATAATAGTGGGACCCACCGCACATACACTTGAAAGCCAAGATATATACATCGCACTACCACGCCGTAATTAATCTGTGAATATTATTTTTGTGTTGTTGCAAAGCGATCAAACTCTGTGGATAATAGAGGGATCTAACGCAGAAACACATGACAGCCAAGACAAATAGATTGCACTACCTCGCCTAAATGAATCTGTGAATATTATTGTTGCAGTTGCAAAGGGATTGACCTCCGTGAAAAATAGAGGGACCTAACGCAGAAACACTAGAAAGCAAAGACAAATAGATTGCACTACCTCGCCTAAATTAATCTGAGATTATTATTTTTGTAGTTGCAAAGCGATCGACCTCTGTGGATAATAGAGGGCCCTAACGCAGAAACACTAGAAAGCAAAGACAAATAGATTGCACTACCTCGCCTAAATCAATCTGTGATTATAATTTTTGGAGTGTGAAAGCGATCGGACTCTGTGGATAATAGAGCGACGTAACGCTGTTACACTTGAAAGCCAAGACATACAGATCGCAGGACCTCACCTAAATAAATCTGAGATCATTATTTTTCGAGTGGCAAAGCGATCGACCTCTGTGGATAATAGAGGGACCTAAAGCAATTACACTCGAAAGCCAAGACAAACAGATTGCACCCGCTCTCCTCTCTTGAAAGCCAAGACATATACATCGCACTACCACGCCTAAATTAATCTGAGATTATTATTTTTAGAGTTGTAACGCGATCGACCACTGTGGATAATAGAGGGACCTAACGCAATTACACTTGAAAGCCAAGATATATACATCGCATTACCACGCCGTAATTAATCTGTGAATATTATTTTTGTGTTGTTGCAAAGCATCAAACTCTGTGGATAATAGAGGGATCTAACGCAGATACACAAGAAAGCCAAAACATCTAGATCGCACTACCACGCCATAATTAATCTGTGAATATTATTTTTGTAGTTGCAAAGCGATCGACTGCTCTGGATAATAGAGGGACCTAAAGCAGTTACACTTGAACGCCAAGACATATACATCGCACTACCTCGCCTAAATTAATCTGTGATTATTATTTTTGGAGTTGCAAAGCGATCGTCCTCTGTGGATAATAAAGGGACCTAACGCAGATACACATGAAAGCCAACACACAGATGGTACTACCTCGCCTCAATTAGTCTGTGAATATTATTGTTGTAGGTGCAAAGCGAATGATTTGTGTGGATAGAGTGACCTAACGCAGATACTCATGACAGCCAAGATATGTCCATCGCACTACCACGCCAAAATTAATCTGTGAATATTATTTTTGTAGCTGAAAAGCGATCGACGTCTGTGGACAATAGAGGTACCTGATGCAGATACACATGAAAGCCAAGACACATACATCGCACTAGACCGCCATAATTAATCTGTGAATATTATCGTTCTAGCTTCAAATCGATGGACCACTGTGGATAATAGGTCGACGTATCGCAGTTACACTTGAAAGCCAAGACATATACATCGCACTACCTTGCCTAAACAAATCTTTGATTATTATTTTTGTGTTGTTGCAAGGCGATCGACCTCTGTAGATAACAGAGGGACCTAAAGCAGTTACCCTTGAAAGCCAAGACATGTAAATCGCAATACCTCGCCTAAATTAATCTGAGATTATTGTTTTTGGAGTTGCAAAGCGATCGACCTCTGTGGATAATAGAGGGACCTAAAGCAGTTACACTTGAAAGCCAAGACATATAGATCGGAGTACCTCGCCTAAATCAATCTGTGAACATTATTTTTGTTTTGTTGAAAAGCGATCGACCTCTGTGGAGAATAGAGGGACCTAACGCAGAAACACATGAAAGCCACAATATAGACATCGCAGTACCACGCCTAAATAAATCTGTGAATATTAATTTTGTAGCCGCAAAGCGATCGACCTCTGTGGATAATAGAGGGACGTAATGCAGTTACACTTGATAGCCAAGACATATAGATCGCACTAGCTCGCCTAAATTAATTTGAGTTTATTATTTTTGGAGTTGGAAAGCGATCGAACTCTGTGGAGAATAGAGCGACGTAATGCAGTTACACTTGAAAGCCAAGACATATAGATCGCACTACCGCGCCTAAATCAATCTGTGAATATCATTTGCAAAGTGATCGACCGCTGTTAATAATAGAGGGACCTAATGCAGAAACACATGAAAGGCACGATATAGACATCGCACTACCACGCCTAAATTAATCTGATTTTATTATTTTTGGAGTTGCAACGCGATGGACCACTGTGGATAATAGTGGGACCCACCGCACATACACTTGAAAGCCAAGATATATACATCGCACTACCACGCCGTAATTAATCTGTGAATATTATTTTTGTAGTTGCAAAGCGATCGACTGCTCTGGATAATAGAGGGACCTAAAGCAGTTACACTTGAACGCCAAGACATATACATCGCACTACCTCGCCTAAATTAATCTGTGATTATTATTTTTGGAGTTGCAAAGCGATCGTCCTCTGTGGATAATAAAGGGACCTAACGCAGATACACATGAAAGCCAACACACAGATGGTACTACCTCGCCTCAATTAGTCTGTGAATATTATCTAGCTGCAAAGCGATCGACATCTGTAGATAATAGAGGCAACTAACGCAGAAACACAAGAAAGCCAAGACACACAGATTGCACTACCTCGCCTAAATTAATCTGTGATTATTATTTTTGGAGTTGCAAAGCCATCGACCTCTGTGGATAATAGAGGGACCTAAAGCAGTTACACTTGAAAGCCAAGACATGTACACCACATTACTAAGCCTAAATTCATCTGAGATTGTTATTTTTGTAGTTGCAAAGTGATCTACCGCTGTGGATAATAGAGGGACGAAACGCAGACACACATGAAAGCCAACACATGTAAACCGCACTACACTTAAAAAAAACCGTTTTGAATACTTTTGTTTTACATAAAGAAAACATGTTTGTATGACATATCAATTACATTTTTCATCTAAAAACAACTGCATCGTGTTTCTTTAACTCAAACCAATGAACCATTCACTATATTTATTTTTTTCTTGTAGACCTAACTTAGCTCACTTGCTTTCCCTCTTGAAACTACTCAATGCAATTAGTTTGTCAGGTGAAGTCAGCTGAGTATGGCGCACCGGAAATTGTCCAACATTCCAACGCGACGGCAGCTTCTCCATGGATGGAGTTTCAGGTAATGTGATGTTTTACAAAATCCACTTTCATCTGTGTAAAATGACACGCTACTCAAGATGTTTAACTTATTGTATTGTTGTATCTTTCTCTTTTGCTGATTAATATTAACGTTTTATTCTTGTGCACACTTGTTTGTTTAATAAATATATCGTGCTAATGCTAACGTTAACGACAGGTCTGCTCACAGTTAGATATATTTATTGATGTTTTCCAGGGTTTCTGTGCTTTTTTAAAAAGTCATAAATAGACTAGGAATTTCATTTACGGGTGCCCGAGGCATATTTTAACGGATTGCCGTCGGCTGACGTCTGGATGCGTTGTATGTGGTAATGTTGTACTGCCCTGGTGCTGCTAGCTAGTGCTACGCTAGCTAAATTAAGCAACCAGTTTTCTTAACCTGTAGCAGGAAGAGTCTTTCTCGAAAGTTAGGGAAAAAATGTCGCCAGTGCTAAACCGTTTACGAAGAAGTTAGAAAATGAAAACGTGCTATATATGCAGTGCCAGTGCGTTCTATCAAGCATGGTCAGGTAATGTAGCTGGCTAAGATGTGAGCGTGCAGCTAGCATAAAGCCTCAGCCTCATCATGCTTGTCGTTTTGGCGCTCACTGGGGTTGCCAACCATCCCGTGAAACATGGAGTCGTACCTTATTTGGAAACAAAGTCGGGTTTGGTGTTGAACTGAAATGCACTTTGTTCTGTGTTTTTGAGAATCAGTTCAGTGTGAATGTGAGTGACAGAAATTCTGCAGATTAGCGTGAGACGGTGAATAGTATCAGACAGAAGGAAACCTTTCTGCTGTTCCCTCAGCCTGTCTGTCATGTTCTGTTACAGCACTCAGTGAATATGCATGAAGTTAGCTTTGTATTCCAGTCCACCTTAAATGTTGAGGCAATCGCAGTGTGCCCGTGCAGAATGTAACACTATGAGAACAGTATCAGATGGCAAATAAATTTGAGTCTACACTTTAGAATGAATGTGTTTAATAATTTACAACAAAACAGTTGCTCATTTCTTGTTTCATTTTCTGTTTACAGGTGATTGAGGGTGTTTAGGTACGTTGGACTGACACATTTCATTGGTAAATTTTTCTTTGTGATTTTATCATATTTCAGCCTAAATTGAAGAATTAAAGATTGAATAAAAATATTTTTTTACTGAACACCTTGAACCCCAGGAAGCTCTCATTACCCCAGCCCCCCCAACAACCTGAGGGAACCAAGTCTGAAGGAGGTAGAGGTGGTCATCATGAAGGCATGCTCAGCCTCCGCTCCAGGCCCCAGTGTTGTGCCTTATATAGTTTACAAGCGCTGCCCTGAGCTCCTCCGACCCTGTGGAAGATCTTAAGGGTGTTATGGCGAAGGAGGAGAGTTGCCGACCAGTGGAGGTGCACTGAGGGAGTTTGGATCCCCAAAGAGGAGATGTCAAAGAACATCGATCAGTTTCGGGTAATCTCATTGCTGAGTGTCGAAGGGAAGGTGTTTTTCAGCATTCTTTCCCAAAGATTGACAGAGTTTCTCCTCAGTAACAGCTACATAGACCCCTCAGTGCAGAAAAGTGGGATTCCTGGAGTTCCCGGCTGCTTGGAACATACTGGTGTAGTTACACAGCTCATCAGAGAAGCCCATGAGAACAGAGGTGACCTAGTCATTCTGTGGCTGGACTTGGCCAATGCCTATGGGTCCATACTGCACAGACTTGTTGAGCTTGCACTACACTGCCACCATGTTCCCAGCAAAGTCCAGGACCTGATCCTGGATTACTACAATAGTTTCAGGCTGAGGGTCACCTCTGGGTCAGAGACATCGGACTGGCATCGGCTGGAAAAAGGGATAATAACAGGTTGTACTATCTCTGTTATTCTTTTCGCCCTTGCCATGAGCATGGTGGTCAAGTCAGCCGAGGTGGAATGCAGAGACCCCCTAACAAAGTCTGGCGTACATCAGCCCCCAATCTGAGCATTCATGGATGACCTTAACATCACGACAACATCAGTTCCTGGGAGCAGATGGATCCTACAAGGACTCGAGAAACTTATCACCTGGGCAAGGATGAGTTTCAAGCCGACCAAATCAAGGTCCATGGTGCTTAAGAAAGGGAAGGTGGTTGACAAATTCCGCTTTTCTCTTTCCAGAACTGCCATCCCTTCCATCACAGAGCAACCCGTCAAGAGTCTGGGGAAGCTGTTTGACTCAACTCAGAGACACTGCTGCCATTCAGAAGACCAACAAAGACCTTGAGGCCTGGCTCACAAAGCCAATAAGTCAGGTCTGCCTGGCAGATTTAAGGCTTGGATCTACCAGCATGTGATTCTGCCCCGAGTCCTGTGGCCTCTACTGCTTTACACAGTTCCATTAACAACAGTTGAGTCCCTTGAAAGGAAGATCAGTGGCTTCCTTCGCAAGTGGCTGGGCCTTCCCCGCAGCCTCAACAGCGCAGCACTGTATGGGACCAGTAACACCTTGCAGCTCCCCTTCAGCGGCCTCACTGAAGAGTTCATGGTGGCACAAACGAGAGAAGCCCTACAATACAGGGGCTCCAGGGACCAGAAGGTGTCATCAGCTGGCATTGAAGTAAGAATAGGGAGGAAATGGAGAGCAGAGAAAGCAGTGGAGGTGGCACCTAAGACAAAAGGCGCTGGTGTGTACCATGGCGACTGGCAGAGCGGGCTTGGGTTACTTCCCTAAGACACAGGTGGGCATGGCCCAGGGTAAGGACAGGCACCACCTTATCCAGGACGAGGTCCGAGCAGGCATGGAGGAAGAGCGCATGAATAGAATGGTGGGGCTCAGGCAGCAGGGAGCATGGATGAGGTGGGAGAGTATACCACAGCGTAAGGTTACCTGGTCAAACATCATGCAGGGGGACTGCCATCTCATCCAGTTCCTTGTGCAAGCTGTCTACGATGCCATACCAAGCCCAGCAAACCTTCATGTTTGGGGCAAGAGCGAGACACCTTCCTGCCCCCTGTGCTCTGGTAGAGGAACCCTAGAACATCTCCTCAGCAGCTGCCCAAAGGCCCTGAGAGAAGGCCGCTATCATTGGCGGCATGACCAGGTGCTTAAAGCGGTTGCTGAGAGTATAGCCACTGCTATTAGTTCTAGTAGACACCACCACGCCCCAAGGAAGTTGATCTCCTTCATCAGACCTGGAGAGAAACCCTGCCCACAGCCTAAAACAAGGGCAGGCCTCCTCCACACAGCCTCTGATTGGCAGCTGCAAGCTGACCTGGGCAAGCAGCTTAAATTCCCACAACATGTTACGACAATATCATTTCGGCCAGACATGATAGTCACCTCTGAAGTGACAAAACTGATCATGCTGGAACTCACAGTGCCCTGGGAAGAGTGTATTGAGGAAGCAAATGAGAGGAAACGCGTCAAGTACCAGGAGCTGATGGAAAAGTGCAAGGACAGAGGCTGAAAGACATACTATGAGCCTATAGAGGTGGGCTGCAGAGGCTTTGCAGGACGCTCACTCTGAAAAGTCCTCAACCAACCGGGCATTATGGGGTGTCAAAGAGGAGGGCCATTCAATCTGCGAGTGAAGCCACAGAGAAAGCCACCAGGTGGCTTTGGATCAAGAGGGCTGATTCGTGGGCAGTTGCTGCTGGGACGCAAGTCGGGGCCTGATCAACCCCGGCTGGGGAATGTAAAGATTGTGGAGTTTCAGTCTCCACCAGATCTCAATTACTGAAACATTACAAACTGCAGCACAGGCATTATGGTCATAGCCAGCGTTATCCTTGCACTTATTTTAACTGTCCATGCACTTTTAAGACATGGAATGCTCTTTTGATTCATTTAAGCCGGATGCATGCAACACACTCTGGTACAGAGCAAGTTCAGTTGTCATTTGTGCGCATGTACAGAGCTTTCATCTAAGAGGGATTATTTTGTTCATATCAATTCCCATCTAAAGAGAAATGAAATGGTGTGTTGTATGTTCTCTGGTTGTAATTTTCAGTCAAATGTGTATGAAAAAAAACAAAGCACAACCCGCATTCATTAAAGTATTTGGTCCTCTTGTGGTGTTTTGGACTATGCGCTTTGAAGCAAAGCACAGCTTCTTTAAGAAGGTTGTACGCCACACAAATTGCCTCAGAAATATTCTCCTTTCACTTGCAGGGAAACACCAGCTTATGATATCTTTTCATTTGAAAAAAGCCTTTAGTCTGGAGAAATCGGCACTAGATGTGTCCAGTGTCTCAACGGTCCCACTAGATGTTTTAAGAACAGAAATAGCCCAGGCTATTAGAGAACATATCCAGACAGTTGAAGTTCATGTTGCTAAGAGTGTTTTTAGCAAGGGTTTGTCCTTCAGAAAAGGTATGATTCTTGTGCATGGATCTACAGGTGGCTTACCTGACTTTAGTGAAATAGTCCAGATTTGTATTGTTCAGAAAAGCTTGTGTTTCATAGCAAAAAGGCTAAGCGGATGGTACAGAGAACACTTCAGGGCTTTTGAGTTAAGTGCATCACCAACAATGGATGTTTTCTTTGTTGAGTTAGGTGATTTAGTTGATGAGTATCCATTGGAAGAGTACATGGTTGGTCCCCTCCATATGGTGACTTTGAAAAGATACATTCATGCATAGATGGTAAAGATTTATATTCTGGCATACATTAAAAAAAATTCAGATGGTGTTTTGTGTGTGTAGCATTTACTGTGTATTATGTAAGTTTGGAAAAAATAATGAGAAAGTGCAAAGTATAGTTTCTTTCCTATTTTCACAGGTTTTATCGAAATAGCAATGGCTTCTTTAATCAGGCTAAGAGTTATCCTTGGAGAGAACAGTTGTCAGTGGGTAATTCTTCAGGATGGTATGCCTAGTTCCATGATGAACCTTTTAGGTGAAGTTCAGAGGCAGTGTAATTTGTCTGGAAATTTTAGGCTGCAATTCATGGATCCTGACTTTGACAATGAGTTCATGAACCTTACATCCATGTCAGAAATTCAGGACAAAGCTACTCTTAAGGTTTTGCCAGAATCTTCCCAATCTACTCATATGGTTGCACTGTGCCAAGATGCTCTCCCATATTTGGATGCTTCCTACAGCATAAACATATCACCAGGTCTCTCTCTCTCATTGTCTTCTAGTGAAACAGTCATATTGTCATCTCCTGCATCTACATCAGGGTCAGCTTCTGAGTCGTCAGTTGGGTCTTCCCCAGACACACCCATCAGCTTGAAGTCGTCACCATGGCCTTCTATCTTCTTTGTGCCCAGGTTCTCCTATGATGCAGAACTCAAGTTGCAACAAGCAAATACAGTCTTCAAAGAAAATGGCACATTACTTAGCCCTGACCCAAAACTGAAATCTTCCATTTTAGATGGACTTGCAGAAGAAATTGTGAAGTACAAAGTTTATCCAACAGATTCAGACTTTGATGAAGTGGCTAAGGCACTTATTAAGAAGCATCCTTGCTTGAAAGAGCAAGGTTCAGTTAGTGGTTGCAGTGGATGGAAGGTGAGCTTGAAATATAAACTTGGCAACTACAGAACAAAGCTGAGGAATGCTGGCTGTATGGAGATCATGGTGAATTCTATCAAACAGAAGCCAAAAGGTAAATCTAGCCCAGCATATGATAAAGAAACCCCACATGGCAGAAGTAAACTATTGTCCCTCTTACCCAAGTGGTGAAACCCCCGAGAGTCTTGAGAGAGTGAGAGTGGCCCTTCTTTCAGAGGTTAAAAAGAAGGACAATGACCAGACCTTGAAAGTGCTAATGGACAAGACCTTTGCTTTGAGAAGACAAGAAGTTGTTTGGGAATCACCCCCTATTGCTGACTTCAAAACAAGATGGCCCGCTCTTTTCAGGACAAAAGAGGTAAGTGAATCCAGTTGTCAGGGAATGTTTGTTTGTTTATTCATCACATTCCAAAATATTTTTTTTTAACTTCTGTGCTTTTAAATGTTTTAAGGTGAGTGCAGATTTTGAATCTCTCTGCTGTCACGGTTCTTTTCCAAGCTGGATCTACACTCTGCAAAACTTCTAAAAGTGTTTGCCAGAAAAGGAGGCATCCAAGGCAGAAGGATTAAGAACCTTTTGGTGGCCATGACACAGGTATGCACAGTTGTACACAACTTATAAGAAATTGTACATGAAAAAAGGAGTCGTGTTGGATTGATAGATATTAGAGAAGATGAAGAAATTTGTTCTGAGGTGGGAGGAGGGTGTAGGTAAGAGAACTCAAGCTGCAACAAAGAGAGAAAAAGAATGTGTAGAGTAGAGGTGTAATGGTTCTCCAATGTGATTTTTGGGTTTCACTAAATCACTAACAATTTTGAACACTAAAGAGAAGAGCACTAAAGAACATCATAGATCAGTGGTTTCCAACCTTTTGGAACTTGTGGCCCTCTTAACCCACCACAAATTGTTCCGCTGCCCACACCAAAATTGCGAGATGTGCACCACAATAAACATTGACAATAACAGACCTCAACAAGCCCTACACTGTAAGCTGTAATTGAATACATTGAGTGTTTTTATTGATTGCAAAATATAAACCAACTTGTGGATTTTTTTTTTATAATTGTCAATGTGGGATGCATGGCTATCTATGTACAGTAGTTAGTTATGCCAATTATCCTGAGAACAAAAGCCCACTACTCTAAATACTTACTGCTTTTGATTAATTAAGTTAGCTTATTATTTACCTTATTCGAATTTGATGCACTAAATTAACACCTTAGTGTGTATATATATATATATATATATATATATATATATATATATATATATATATATATATATATATATATATATATATATAAATAAAACAACACTTAAAGTGAAATGATGGATGCTTATGGTTTGACAAAAGTGCATTGTTTTTTTTGTTTTTGTGATACCAAAAAGCTAATTTATTACTATTCCTGTCCATAGAATGACAACATTGAGGTTAAAAGAGAATGTATCCTCAGAGCCCTGTGTCTCTACTTGAATGAAGAGCCGGATGATCTCATTCGGGAGTATGTGGTCAGTAAATTTTCAAATCAAAAGTTACATTTACATTTCACATAAATAAACTAGTTAGTAAATGTAGACTCGCATATTTCTATTGGAGCAAGATGTGTTTCCTATGCACACTAGGAAGAGGATTATGAAGACAACTTGTATTACAACGAACTATATGGTAATCTATTGACATGTCTACAGTAGCCTTAAACCTTTAGATTCCATCACGGAGTTTCATCACTGGAGACCCAGTGATTCTGTTCCTAAAATGTTCAGTTTTCTAATTGTTTATTTGGTTATTTTACTTCTAAGTAAACTTTTTTTTTTTTTTATTTGAGCTTTATTTTAGCAATGAATGTTCAAACTATCATTGTTCTCTATGAATCTGTTGATTTTGATTTATTTATTAGATTGATAAACATGTTGAAATCTTTGAAGTGTTAGATATAATCAAAGTCTTAAGTAGAGATTTGTATACTGTAAAGTTTAATAAGTATTTTTTTTTCTTTTACCTGTTCTCCTCTGTAGAATATTGATGTTGCTGCAGCTGAACAGGGGATTGACGAGACTGTTCTGGGGATCTGTGTGACCAAAGTTGAGGCAGCTGAAGCCATGGACCTCCCTGCAGATACTGGTGTGGTATTAGAAGGGGCAGTGGTTCTAGAAGACTTTGGCAGTGTGTCCCTTGCCTTTGCCATGTTGCTTGGGCTGATTTATGCCCTGAACCTGAGTTACCCTCTTAAATTCAGGTACACTTTTGAGGTGCTCCAAAAATTCTTTCTGGAACTCAATGCTAACAAACTGTCTCAAAGCTCAAGCACTGAAAACCAAGCTGTTTAGTGAGTTGTAGGGGTCGTTCATACTGGGTGGATGCTGATTGATCTTAAAAATGTAACACTTGTTGCCTTGTGTTTACTACATGCTACTGCTTTTCCACTTAGGGAAACTTCAGTCTTAGTGCTGACCTCTTTTGTATATAATTCTCATTTTCCATACTCATGTTTTGAAAGCATTTCACTCAAGTTTATGTTGCATTGTTAAATATTTTGCATTGTAAAATGAATACTGATTATGGTACACATTTAGAATAGAGTAGATGTACATTTTGGAAGCATTTAGAAGTATTGTGATTCTTATGGCATACACTGCAAAAATTGACAAGATAGTTTGGATGTGTAGCACTTAAAGTATGCTGATTGGTTTTAAGAAGGAATTTCAATACTTATGGCATATGTTGTAAATAGTAGTTTGTAAGTTTAGCACGTTTTATATATGCTGTGGTGTTTCAATTTGATTGATTTTCAAAAAGATATGAATTGTTACTGGATTCTTGCTAGAGCTGATCAATTTGGTAAAAATTATATTCAGGTGAAAATCCGGTCCCATACTTATCAAATTTAAGATAAGAAGTGCTGATCTGGTACTTCTCTCATTTTCTGTCACTGTAGTGACAGGAACAGATTCTAGATCAGCCCTTCAACCCAGAAGTTTGAGAAGTACCAGCCTAGACTTTTTTCCACATCTTTTTGTGTAAAAATGATCAGCATATCCAATTTTCTGATTTGTGGCTCGAACATTGCGAGCTAGACAGCCAATTAGTTGTGCTTGTACTGTCTCACACAGTACATGTGGTTGCTTTTGACTGGTCAGATTCCTCTACAAGTAGTTAACAAGTTTTGTGTTAAGTTAAATTGGTCCAATAAAATCTTAAGCAAGTGTTGCAATTAATGAAGGTGATGTTAAAAATTGTCAAATTTGTCAACTTAAGGGGACATGTTCACTTTTCACTTTTTGTCACTGTGTTGGCATATTTCCAAGTTAAGTATTGCATTTACCATATGTATATTCTGTATGTGTTCTACAAATAGCTTTTGTGCATTTGTTACACGCAAGCTCCATTTATTTCTCAGCACCATCACACTACTGAGGCTTAACATGGGCTTTATGTTAATGTGTATTTATCGTTTAGTATTTCATGGTGTAGTAACAATCAAATTGGATGGAACCACTGTCCACAATCTCATTTTGTAGCTCCAACAAAAACATTAAGTTGTATAAACACAAGTAAAACACATTCAGCATAGCCAATACATACATACATACATACATACACACATATGTATGTATGTGTGTGTGTGTGTGTGTGTGTGTGTGTTCTAACAGTCTAGTTTATGCAAGTTATTTTGAAGTAATTCTATTGTTTTACGTGAACATTTGTACTTTTAGTTCAATTTTCCAAATGTAGTTGTGTTTGTCACAGAACGGTTTTGTGTAGTTCTAACAAGATATTTTAATTTGGAAAAAACAATTCATTAGTGTGGAACCACATGATTAAATTAAGTTCGTTTAAAGAATTATTTTTTTGAGTGTACCTCGCCTGAATTAATCTGAGATTATTATTTTTGGAATTGCTAAGCGATCGAACTCTGTGGATAATAGAGGGACCTAACGCAGAAACACTTGAAAGCCAAGACATATACATTGCACTACCACGTCTAAATCAATCTGTGAATATTTCTGCGGTGTTGCAAAGCGATCGACCTCTGTGGAGAATAGAGGCACCTAACGCAGTTACACTTGAAAATCAATATGTATAAACCGCGCTACCTCGCCTGCATTAAACTGTGAATACCATTTTAGTTTAGTTTCAAAGCGGTCGACTACTGGGAAAAATAGAGAGACTTAACGCAGAAATACATGAAAGCCTAGACATACACATCGCAATACCTCTCGTAAATTAATCTGTGAATATTATATTTATAGTTGTAAAGCGATCGACGGCTGGAGATAAAAAAGGGACCCAACATAGAAACACATGAAAGCTACGACATAGCCATCGCACTACCTCGCCTAAATCAACCTGTGAATATTATTTTTGTGTTGTTGCCAAGCGATCGACATCTGTGGATAATAGAGAGACCTAACGCAGAAACACATGAAAGCCAAGACATGTATATCGCACCTCCACGCCTAAATTAATCTGTAAATATTATTTTCATAGGTTTAAAACGATCGACCACTGTGGATAATAGAGGAACCTAAAGCAGTTACACTTGAAAGCCAAGACATATAGATCGCACTAGCTCGCCTAAATTAATCTGTGATTGTTTTTGTAGTTGCAAAATCTGTTAAAAGAAGAAAAGAAAGAAAACGTATGTCTAACTGTTTTGATACTGCTAAAAAACACTCTATATGAGCCATTACTGTGTAATCGATTAGTCGATCCTGTGATCGATGTGCGATTAGTTCGGACTGAGCGCGGGAACCTAGAGAATGCACGTTTAGCTTGCATCACTTATAAAGTGATGCAGCTGTGAGCAGCACGCATTGTGTCCTGTGTTTGTTTGAAACTAATATTCTCTATCATTCCCCCTCTCAGGTACGAACTATTTATAGAAAATTGCAAGTAAGATGTTTAAAGAAGCATTCTTCTTTTTAAAATTCTGTTTAACTGTGGTTTTAATAGCAAATTTTCCGTCTTTATGTAACATTTCATTTCATTGGTCATTGACCTGGTGCTCCGATAAAAGTTAAAAAACAAAATAAGCTACCCAGCTTCGTTCTAAGGAGTTACATGCTCATTTATCAAGACTTATATAACTGTTGTAAGTTTCTCATTTTTCCACTGTTCATATTTTGTATGGAAACTACTTTACTGTTCTTTAGTAATTTTATACTGAGCTATACTTATGGAATGAGTAATGTAAAAAGGCTAAGTAGCTTAGTTAAACAATGCGAACGTGCTTGTTTATTGTTAAGCCTGTTGTGATGTATAGATTTGCTGCTCTAGTTTGTGTTCAAAATGTGTCTGATATAGAGCTAAATTGAGGTATATGGAGTTCAACAGCTTTAAGTACCAAGTTAATTAGGTACTATCGTTCTGTGTAAAGAACAAAAATTTGGGAAAAATTATGGGAAACATGGGGAAAGGACTAAAATTCTGCTACTTCTGATTGTGCTAAGCTAAAAGTGAGTAACCATACTATGAATATGCATTGAGAACACTAGTTCAGAGCTTCTATATTTACTTTGCATATTCCTTTCCTTTGAAAAGTTGTGAAGTGAATGTATGTGTATGTATGTGTGTTAGCTCAGCATCTGAACAGAGTATGCTTCTCTAATGCGCTATAAAAGAGTTTAATGTAATGAATCCTAATTCTATGCATAATATCAGATCACTTATAAAGTGATGCAGCTGTGAGCAGTACGCATCGTGTCCTGTGTTTGTTTGAAACTAATATTCTCTATCATTCCCCCTCTCAGGGGCGTAAAACAAAGCGATCGACCACTGTGGATAATAGACAGGGGTAACTCAGTTACACTTGAAAGCCATATATACACACACACACACACACACACATCACACTACCATGCCTAAATTAATCTGTGAATATGATTTGTGTTGTTGCAAAGCGATCGACCGCTGTGGATAATAGAGGGACCTAACGCAGAAACACATGAAACGCAAGACATATAGATCGCACTACCTCGCCTAAATTAAACTGTGAATACCATTTTTCTAAAGTTACAAAGCGATCGACTGCGATGAACAATAGAGACCTAACGCAGAAACACATTAAAGCCAAGACATACATCGCACTACCACGCCTAAATTAATCTCTGAATATTACTTCTGTAGTTGCAAACGATCTACCGATCTGGATAATAGAGGGACCTAACGCAGATTCTCATGACAGCCACGACACACATCGCACTACCTCACCTAAATTAAACAGTGAACACCATTTTTAGTTGCAAAGCGATCGACCGTTGAACAAAATAGTGACCTCACGAAGAAACATGTGAAAGCCAAGACATATAAATCAAATCAAATTTATTTGTATAGCGCTTTTTACAACTGATGTTGTCACAAAGCAGCTTCACAGAAATCCGTTTAGAACAAAGTTTCAACATGAAATGTAAATCCTCCAGGTGAGCAAGCCAGGAAAAACTCCCTCAGAGCTGAGGAAGAAACCTTGGGAGAAACCAAGGCTCACATGGGGGGACCCATCCTCCTCTGGTCAAACTACGTACAAAATTATTATTCTACTAATATTAATAGTAGTAGTAGTAGTAGTAGTAATAGTTAGGAGGTAGTAATAGTTAAGAGACTTCAGTGTAGAGTGGGCAGCCAGTCCAAGGCAGGTGGCGGTGACTGGGTAACTGGTCTGAAGCGGGTAGCCGGAGAGCTCTACAAACAATCATCCAGCAGTGTCCGGCCGGACAGGTGGGCATCACACTACCTCGCCTAAATTAAACTGTGAATACCATTTTGTAAATAGCAAAGCGATCGACCACTGTGGATAGAAAAGGGACCTAACCAAGAAACACATGAAAGCCACGACATAGACACCCCACTTGAGAATTTTATTTTTGTAGTTGCAAACAATCGACCTCTGTGGATAGAGACCTAACGCAGATACAGAAGAAACCCAAAACTACCACGCCTAAATAAATCTGTGAATATTAGTTATTTAGTTGCAAAGCGATCGACCGCTGTGGTTAATCGAGTGACCTAACGCAGATACACATGTTTGGGGGCAAGCGGCGGCATTAGTGCTCTTATAACCTCAAACTATCCGACTACGCCCCTCTCAATTAAGGGATGAGAGCAACCTATGAGTTAAATATTACATAAAGAATGGACTGTTATACACTAACACCATCATTGTTTTCCCCACCAGGTCTGCCCAAATGAATGAACATCAGCTGGCAGATGTACAATAGAAAAAAACACTTTATTAAACTAATTCATAAAAAACAACTAAACAAATAAAAGCTTAATGGCAATCAGGTTCCATCATTAAATCTTAAACATACTTATAATACAACCTTCAGTGATTCCCAAGCATTTAAGGAGTACCCACTGGGTTTAAAGCCCAGCACTCCACCTCAAGTGACACAAAATAAAAAAATAAAAAACACAAGCAACCAGTAAATAAACCACAACAAAATAAATAAACAAATCCTCAATTCCAACACAAGACTCATTTGATATACCTATGGGTTTTAACTGTATGAACAAGGGAAATGGTAGGTTGCAATGTGGAAGACTTAATTTTATAATTCTAATTTAAAAGACAAAGTAAAACTTTACAAAGCCGTTATTTAAATCCTAACAGTAATAGCAGGCCAAAATAAACAAAAAAAGAAATTACAATGACTTCCAGAACACAAATTCCAGAACCACAAGAAACTAAACCATAAAGCAACTGGTCAGGCAAATTAAAACAACAAACAGTGGCTAGTGCTTAGCTACGTACTCGCTCCTATTAAAAGGAGAAAGAACGAACTATTAGAACCTCCATTCAGGTTACCAACTTGGGCGACTGCCTATGACACTACACTGTATCTCATACCTGTGTAGTTCAACTGCCCCTATAACAGCAGCAGCTATTTACCACCTGGATACCCTCCCAGCATCCAAGGAGCACAATGAACATGGAGATTCTAAAATAAACATCAAAAAAATAAAAAATAAATAAAAAAAAAAATAATCTAAAGAAACCAACCCTTTACCCAATCTAGTAAAATCAGGAGCAGCACTAGTCACATAATACCTATTATGGGCAGCCAGAAGCTACAATTTAGAGCTGATAAAATACAATCTTTATTTTAAACAAAGTAAATTAAAATTAACAGCACCTAAATATTTTTTTTTAAAAAAGCTTACTTATTGAACTCTGGTTGGAGTCATCTGAGAACGGGTTTCAAGTCTTTGCACCAGGAACAGCACCGATCATCCAAGGCCTTTACTGGCCTCCCACTAGCTCAAACTCAAGCTTCAACCACGTTGACGGCAGAAGGCAACTGCAACCTTTGAAACAGAATATTTCTCATTTTCCCTGCAGGCACACCAGTCTCGCAGGACAAGGAAATAAAACAAATGTGGCACCCAGGTTTAGCTGAGAAAGATTCCTAAATGTGTCCTTTCCAGCAAACCAATTTAGCTTAAAACAAGGACGCCAAGCTCACCGTTTTTCCCACGCACGCACACGCCAAAAGCTACAAACTGAAGTGAGCCACAGGTGAGCTTAATAAAGAAGCCATGAAACGGCGTTAGTTTGTAAGAGCTGCCATGCCGCTACTGTCCCTCAGTTAGCTACAGTGCTGCCAGGTCTTACTGCCGTTGTTTTAGCTACGGCTGCTGGGTCCTAGTGTCCCTTAGTTTATACTCTCCTAGTCTTCTAAGCTCCTACCCGTTACACATGAAAGCCAATACATCGCACTACTACGCCTAAATAAACTGTGAATACCAAATATTTAATTGCAAAGCGATCGACTGCTGTGGGAACTAAAGGAGAAATACTGGAAAGCCAAAACATATGCACTGCACTACTATGCCTAAATGAATCTGTGAATATATGTATATTTTTTGTAGTTGCAAAGTGATCGACCTCTGTGGATAATAGAGAGACCTAACGCAGAAACACATGAAAGCCACGACACATCACACTACCTCGCCTAATTTAAACTGTGAATACCAATTTTTTTTGGATGCAACACGATCGACCACTGTGAATAATAGACAGACCTAACGCAAAAACACATGAAAGCCAAGACATACACATCGAACTACCATGCCCACATTTATCTGTGAATATTATTTTAGTTGAAAAGCGATCTACCACTGTGGATAACAGAGGGACCTAACGCAGAAACACGGTACATCGCACTACCACGCCTAAATATCTCTGTGAATACCAGATTTATTTCATGAATGCAATTGGATTGCATTGCGAATGTATTTAGACAAGACACTACAAATGATCTTGAAGTATACATATTTTTGTGAAAATGTTGATTAGTGAAAGTGTCTTATGAATGAAATTGAATTTTAGTGGGAACGTAAAGAAAAAGAAAGGTAAAGAAAGAGAAAAAACTACTGTATGATTCAAGAATTTGTTAAAAAAAAAAAAAAACTCCACATTACAATGTCAAGTCTTCAGTCAAGTAGAGAGAAGCTCCACTCCTGAATCCAGTGGGTCATTGTTACTGAGGTTCATTCCTTTAAGGAAGGAGTTACGAATTTACTTTTAACATATTTTGTAACAATCTTGAATACTGAAAGCACACTATGAATGAAATTGGTTTCTACTGCGAGTGTGAAGACAGAAATTTAAAGTCATAGGAAACAGTAGCAATGCTATCTCATTCAACACTGAACTGAAATGAGCCTAAATGAAAGAGCGTACGACGAAAAGTATGAGAATTAAGGAGACAAAAAAAACACCTGCCGTGATCCGCCAGATAGAAGCGCCTTCTTTGTAATTGTGCTGCATTCAATTGCACTAGAAAGACGTTCAAACTGAATTTAAGCCAAATTAAAGACGTCACCACAACAAAAAAGAAAATTAAGCCGATTAAAATCCACCTGCCACTATCCGCTATATGCAAGCGCCTGGGTTGTCATTGTGATGCGTTCGATTGCGGTGGAAAGAAGATCCAACTGAAATTAAGACAAATTAAAGACGTCACCACAACAAAAAAGAAAATTAAGCGGATTAAAATCTACCTGCCACTTTCCGCCACATGCAAGTGCCTTCGTTGTCATTGTGACGCGTTGGATTGCAGTGGAAAGAAGTTCGAACTGAAAGTCAGCCACAGTAAAAACGTTACCATGACAAAAAGGAGAACTGAAATAAAAATGCACCTGCCGCTATCCGCCATATACAAGCGCCTTTGTTGTCAATGTGACGCGTTCGATTGCGTCGCAAAGAAGTTCGAACTGAAATACGGCTAAAGGCGTTACAACGATCAAAACGAAAAATAAGGAGATTTAAAGCCAGCTGGGGCAACCCACTACATGTAAGCGCCTTCTTTGTAATTGTGACTCATCTGATTACACTAGAATGACGTTCCAACTGAATTTAAGCCAAATTGAAGACGTCACCACAAAAAAAAAAAGAAAATTGAGCGGATTAAAATCCACCTGCCGCTATCCGCTATATGCAAGCGCCTGCGTTGTCATTGTGACGCGTTCGATTGCAGTGCAAACAAGTTCGAACTGAGATAAGGCTAAAGACGTTACAACGATCAAAACGAAAAATAAGGAGATTAAAAGCCAGCTGGGTCAAACCACTACATGTAAGCACCTGCGTTGTCATTGTGACGCGTTCGATTGCAGTGGAAAGAAGTTCCAACTGAAAGACGGCTAAATTGAAGACGTTACCACGAAAAACATGAGAATTAAGGAGACAAGAAACCACCAGCCGTGATCCGCCAGATGAAAGCACCTTCTGTGTAATTGTGAGGCATTCGATTGCGGTGGAAGGACGTTCCAACTGAATTTAAGCCAAATTAAAGACGTCACCACAACAAAAAAGAAAATTAAGCCGATTAAAATCCACCTCCAACTGTTGAATTTACAACCACACTTGAATTTACAACAGTTGGAACTTCTACTCTACTCTACTGCGAGTGTGAAGACAAATTTAAAGTCATAGAAAACAGTAGCAATGCTATGTCATTCAACACCTTGCTAAAAAGACTGCTGCACATCCTGGAGAGTCAAAGTGAATACTGATTAGTACTATTAATCTTTCTAAATAAAAGAGGTTGACCAGCTTTTACAATATCAAATCTAATTTGTACAGGCCCCTCCTGACTATTTATAGTTTACAGTGTCAACTCTTTAGTCAAGCAGAGAGATGCTCCATTCCTGACTCCAGTGTGTCATAGTTACTGAGGTCCTGCTCTTTAAGCAAGGAGTTTTCACACAAGACACTACAAATGAACTTGAAATATATATTGTTTGTGACAAGTTTGATTATTGCACATGTCTGATGAAAGAAAATGAATTGTATTGAGAACAAAGAAGAAAATATGTAAAGACAAAATACAATAAGACTTGTTGTGTAATTCAACACCTTGTTAAAAAGCCTGCTCTCAGAGCTTTACAAGATTTTAAATTTCAGATGTAAATTGCAGATGACCCACCTGAATATCTCCACTTTACAGTGTCAAGTCTTCAGTCAAGTAGAGATGCTCCACACCTGAATCCAGTGAGTCTTTGTTACTGAGGTCCAGCTCTTTAAGGAAGAAGTTACAAATGTACTTTTGAGATGCTATGTCAATCAACACCTTCCTACAAAAACTGTTGCACATCCTGGAGAAGCAAGGTGAAGACTGATTAGTAGCATTAATCTTTCTAAATAACAGAACTTTACCAGCATTTATAATATTAGATCTAATTTGCAGAAGCTGCTTATGAGTATTTTGAGTTCATAGTGTCAACTTGTTAGTCAAGCAGAGAGATGCTCCATTCCTGAATCCACTGTGTCAAAGTTACTGAGGTCCAACTCTTTAAGCAAGGGGTTTTTACAGAATATACCAAAAATGACTGAAATATATATTTTTTCTTACAATGTTGATTATCGAATGTGTCTTATGAATAAATGAGGTGTGGTGGTAACAAAGAAAGAAAAGTAAAGAAAAAGAAAAACAACAAGACTGCTGTGTAATTCAAGACCTTGTTAAAACTACTGCACATTCTCAGGTAGCCACGTGAATATGCATCAATACTATTAAACTCTCTAAATATCAGAGCCTTGCCAGGTTTACAATTTCAGATCAAAATCACAGAAGACCCACCTGAATATCTCCATGTAATGAAGACTCTCCAGAGGGGTGTGAATCCATGATTCCCGTTTATTCAGAACACAGTATCAAAAATCACAAAAAAAAGTATAGATCACCACACAGCAAAGGTTCCAAAGGGTGTTCAAAAACAGAGAAAGAGAGTTCAGAAACATGTCCAGGCAATCCAAATAAATCCAAGAGATGAGAACAAACAAAGTTTGGTATGCATATGAACTGGCAATACTTCTCAGAGATCCACTGTGAGTAAAGAGAGGTTAATGAGCTGCAAGTGAGTTAGGTCAAGGTGTCATTAGGGAGCAAGTCAATACTCAGGTGAGACTGACCTCTGGTGATGAAGGCGGGTATTGCACCTGACACTCCACATTACAGTGTCAAGTCTTCAGTCAAGTAGAGAGAAGCTCCACTCCTGAATCCAGTGGGTCATTGTTACTGAGGTTCATTCCTTTAAGGAATGAGTTACGAATTTACTTTTTACAAATATATTGTGACAATCTTGATTTCTGAAAGCACACTATGAATGAAATTGGTTTCTATTGCGAATGACAGAAATTTAAAGTCATAGAAAACAGTAGCAATGCTATGTCATTCAACACCTTGCTAAAAAGACTGCTGCACATCCTGCAGAGGCTAAATGAATACTGATTAGTAATATTAATCTTTCCTAAATTACAGAGTTTACCAGCTTTTTTAATGTCAGATCTGATCTGCAGAAGCCCCTCCTGACTATTTCCAATTTATTGTGTCAATTTGTTGCAAGTCATTGTTACTTAGGTCCAACTCTTTAAGGAAGGAGTTTTACATTTACTTTATACATATATTTTGTGACAATCTGGGTTACTGAAAGCATATTATACATGAAATTTGTTTTATGTATAGATCAGAGAAAACTGTAGCAATGCTATTTCATTGAACAGCTTGCTAAAATGATTGAGGCACATATAAGAGAGACAATGTGAATACTGATTAGTAGTATTAATCTTTCTAAATAACAGAGCTTTACCAACTTTTATTGTATCAGATCCAAGTTGCAGAAGCCCCTCTTGAGTATTTCCAGTTTAAAGTGTCAACTTGTTAGTCAAGCAGAGAGGGGCTCCAGTCCTGAATCCAGCAGGTCATTGTTACTGAGGCTCTGCCCTTTAAGCAAGTCCTTTTTTACAAAATACACTACCAATTAACATGAAATATATATATTTTGTGACATTGTTGGTTACTAAAAGTGTCTTGTGAATAAAATTGAATTATAGTGGGAACATAAAGAAATAGAAAAGTAAAGAAAGAGCAAAGAGTAAGACTGCCATGATTCCAGACCTTGTTAAAAAGAGTACTGCATATTCTGGCGTAGCAAATTCAATGTGCAACAATACTATTAAACTTTCTAAATAGCAGTGCTTTACAAGATTTCAGATCTAAATTTCAGAATACCCACCTGAATATCTCTGTGTAATGAACACTCTCCAGATGGGTTTGAATCCATGACTCTTATTCATTCAGAACACAGTATTAAATAAATCACAATAAACTAGAGTCAGAGACAGTTCAAAAAGTTTAAAAAAAAAAAAACAGAGTCAAAGAGTTTAGAAAAGGGTCCCGGCAATAATAAAAAAAAAATCAAACCAGTGAGGACAAACAAGTCTAGGTATGCAGATGAACTGGCATTTTTTCTCAGATATCCATGGTAAGTGAAGGTCCTTATAAAGGGACGTAAATGAGCTGCAGGTGAGATATGTCAATGTGTCATTAGGGGGCAAGTCAATACTCAGGTGAGACTGGCCTCGGGTAATGAAGGCAGATATTGCACCTGACACTCCACAGTGTCAAGTCTTGAGTCAAGTGGAGGGATGCTCCACTTCTGAATCCAGCAGGTCATTGTTACTGAGTTCAAGCTATTTAAAAAAGGAGTTATACATTTACTTATATATAAGTAAGGTGGGGGGCCCCATTGTTTGGCCCCTGACCATAGATTGGGTGGGAGGGTGAGGCCAGGGGTTTGGTTTAGGCCCTAGGTTCCATATGGGGTTTTAGCGATTAGTATTAAGGCTGTACTTAGGTTTAAGATTGTGTTTAGGCTTTTGGTTTAGGCCCTAGGTTGTTTGGGGCCTTGGAGTTAGGGTTGATGCTGTGCTTAGGCTTAAGGTCATGTTTAATGCTCAAGGTAGGCTTAAGCTTAGCATTGTGCTAGGGCCAGGCCAGAGGTTTGATTTATGCCCTATGTCATGTTTGAGGCCTTAGGGTTAGGTTTAGGGCTGACTTTAGGGTTAAGGTTAGGTTTAGGGCTAAGGTTAGGGTTAAGGTTAGGTTTTAGGGTTTAGGGTTAGGTTTAGGGCTAAGGTTAGGTTTAGCGCTGACTTTAGGGCTAAGGTTAGGTTTAGAGCAAAGGTTAGGGTTAAGGTTAGGTTTTAGGGTTAGGGTTAGGGTAAGGGTTAGGTTAGGGGAACATACAATGACTTCCCCCATCAACGGTCATCAGACAGTTGTGGTTAGATAGGAAGATCAAGGGTAATGCACGGACCGCCGCTTGTTAAGCAATGCCATTGGGCCTTCCAGTCCCTCTGTCTGGGAGTGAATCTCCTTTTATTTATTTATTTATTTGAAAATTGTTCCTAGTAGATGTTAGAGTTTTCCAACCACATCGTTAGGCAAAGAACAAACAGGTGAAGAGAGGAGGGATGCACCACTAGACTGAGCAGGGCACCCTCAAGGTCTGGCTTGGCCTATGTTTCTCACCTATTCATTCTCCTTCCCACAACAGCAAGTCAGAGAATAAACAGGTGTGATACATTATATTAATGAATTTTAGGACATATCATCAGTAGTGTACCCCAGAGTCATCAGGTGTTTCGGCCTTTAAACGCTATACACCCTCATCTGAGGCGGCCAGCCAAAGGTTGATCAAGCCAAGGCTTGTGTCCCATGCCCAATTCAGTTATTTATTTTTAAGGTATTATACTGTGTAATTGCTAATGTTGTTTTTTTTTTTTTTAAACCCTAACCCTAGATAAATGCTGTTGTATTTTTGGGAATGCTATTTTTAGTCTTTTTTTTTACAAAGTTGTATTTTTTATTGTAAACTGTGGTGTGGTGTGTGCTGATAGAAGACTGGGCGTTCATTTAACATCTGTTTGCCCCAGACCACCTTCCCTGCGTGCTGTCCTAGTGGACCCAGAGAGGCTGAATACCTACCCCCTGCCCAACTGACCCTTTGTTAACACTGCTAGGTTGCCCAGGTCAGCCAGACAAGGTCTGAGAATTTGGGCCTCCTCTGGCATACACCAAAGCTCAGAAACCAGAGGCCAAGGGACCAGGGCCAGCCGCGAACGGATCGCTGCCTTCCAGATCCCCTGGGACCAGAAACCGTGTCCCAACCACCCGTTGTCAGGTGGCTGACTCCAAGACCCGGGAAGGTAGGTCCCGTGCAGTACGTCACCTCCCAGACAGTCTTGGGTGGAAGTCCAAGCCGGCAGATAGCTTTCCTTCAAATTCCAGGCCAGTGTGGTCCAACGCTGAAATGTTTCCGGAAAGATACCAAGCTTCTACTGCTTTGGATCTCTTTGGGGTTGTACCCCAATGGCGGACTGGTTAGGCTTAGGGTTAGGTTTTAGGGTTGAGGTTAGGTTTTAGAGTTTGGTTAAGGTTAGGCTTAGAGTTAGGTTAAGTTTCAGGGTTAGGATTAAGGTTAGGTTAAGGTTAGGCTATAGGGTTAGGTTTGGGGCTAAGTATAAGGTTAAGGTTAGGCTTTAGGGTTTAGGGTTAGGTTTAGAGTTAAGGGTTAGGTTTAGGGTTAAGGTTAGGTTTTAAGGTTTAGGGTTAGGTTTAGGGCTAAGGTTAGGTTTAGGGCTGACTTTAGGGTTAAGGTTAGGTTTTAGGGTTTAGGGTTAGGTTTAGGGACCGGCACTGGGAATGAAGGGGCGAGGTGTAACGGCCAGAAGGACTGGGAGCAGATGCTAAAGAAGGACAAGCGCGAGTGCATCATATGGGGGCTTGTGGAGCTCAGGTCCCGCGCACCAACACCGGCCCTGGTGAGCGAGTTGGATCTGGGCACGACCGTGAGAGCGTGTGCCGCCGACGCCAACACGACCTCCGCCGGCACCGATCCTCCTACGATGAGCCGTTCGCCATCGCCACCGCCCCCGCGACCACCACCACCGCAGCCCGCACTGACCGACCAGGGTGAGTCAGAGGCCCGTCCCGGTACCTCGACATCCACCGCATGAAGGCCTTCACCCAAGGGCAGGTCGCCCAAGATTCCCCCCCAGATTTGCCACGTCTGTGGTCAGTAAAGTCCTGGAGGACTTCCGTGAGTTTTATCTTGGGGCCCAGCCCACCAGGAAGGACCGGAAGAATTCCAATTTCCGCAAGAGCCACGCCACATGCTTCATCCTACACATGCACCACCACAGCAAGATGGACCGCTGCGCAAATCTGAAGTGACTGAACGACTTGCAACAGATCCGTGAGTAAGTCCAGCCTTTTTTTTTCTCGCCCATTCCAACTTTGCCCAGATTTTGTCATGCACCACCAAAGCTCGAGGCCCGCTTCCCTTCTCTTACAGGTGGCCCGCCGTCCTCCTACAGCAAGATTACACCTCCACCTCCATCAAGAATATGCTGCTGAACGTGAGCGCCTTGGTAAGGCACGCATGGACCTTCCACGTGGAGAAGTCCGGCCTGAGCAGCAAGCAATTTGAGCACGTCCTGCTCCAGCTCAAAAAGCTCCAGAAGGACAACTCCCGGAGGATTAAGGCCCACCAGCAGATGATCAAGTGGAAGAAGTCGAGTGAGTATACCGCGGCATGTATTAGGCTTTACGGGGGGGCCCCTTTCTGTGCAAGTTGCCTCATCCTTGCTAATTTTTTTTCGCCTTCCAGAACTGCTGAGGCCCAGCAGCTATTTGGGGACCTTCATGCACATCGCCTCGTATAAGGACCCCAAGTTGACCGGTAAGTAAACGCCCAGTAACAAGAGCTTGAGCTCGGCTCTTTTTAAAGCACCACCCGCGGGTGACTTTTTTTTTCCTGACTCTCCACAGATATGATCCAGAGAAAGCCCCGCACCAAGCTGTTCAAGCTTCTGCAGGGCTATCTTGCCGAGTATCTGGCCATACTGACTGGGCACCGGCTGGTGGTTTTGGCCAACCTCCAGAAAGAGAAGGTGCGGGAGGTGGAGATGGACGCTGAGAACCGGGCCATGATATGGGTAAGAGGGGGCCCCTGTTCCGGGTTCTGTGTCTCCTTTTTCCTGGGGGTGGGGGGGAATTCTCGGTTTGAGCATAGACTGGAACCTTGCCCGCCCCACCCCGGTTTTTTATTGTCGTTTCAGATGGATCAGCACAAAACCGACCGGGCGTATGGGAATGCCTTCCTGGCTCTCCTCCCGCGGGAGGTGGCCTGGCTCGAAGGCCTCATGGAAGTGTCGGTGCACTTCGGCAGGGAGGACTGCCCCTACGTGTTCCAGTTCAATGGGAGGCAGCTGTCCAAGTTGAACACGGAACTGAGAGCCGCATGGCATCACGCCGGGATGCCCAGCCAGATCAGCTTCGGCCTGATAAGGACCGCCATTGCCAACCAGGTAATGAGCCATCGTATGTCAAATGCAGGTCTGTGGCCGGGCTCCATCGTTTTCGCACTTGCCCCTCTGCCCAAAAGCTCCGCTCCTTAACGCCGTTCACTTTTTGTTTGCCTTTGCAGGTGAGGAAACACCTGTCTGCCGAGGAGCGGAAGCTGGTGTGTGAGGGCATGTGCCACGACATCATGACAGCTGATCACTTTACACAGCGGTACCCGAAA